>NC_134084.1:159689194-160005995 GCF_000715075.1 Nicotiana tabacum
GCAGAAATGACAACAAAATAAACAACCAAAACTCCTCCCTAGCTAACCAAGAAAGGGGCGTCTTTCCAATCATCAAAACTCAACATCTTAGCTACGACTTCTACATCAACGATACTAGGAATTTCACAAGTCTCCATCATATTGTTCTTAACAGAGTGCCTTTGGGTTCCCTTTGCCTGCTCGTTCTTAGGATCAACCTTTGATAGCACTAAAAGCTTCATAGCACGTGGACCTCCTAGGATCCCAGAAGAATTCTCACATTCCTTTTCAAAATAAATCATCCCCACCATATGCGTCTCATTATGCACAGGTGACGGACTTTGGCTAGTGGCTGCTGCATCTGGATTTTGCATGACAATGTCGCCTGCATCAATAAGCTTCTGAATCGCGTTCTTTAGATTCCAACACTTCTCTATGTCATGCCCCGAGGCATCTGAACAATATGCGCACCTTTGAGAAAAATCAAACTTCTTTGGAAGAGGGTTTGGCATTTTTATCTGGATCGGCTTCAACATGTCCAATTTCCTTAGCCTCTGGAACAGACTGGCATATGACTCTCCCAATAGAGTGAAGGTTTTCTTCCTCCGCAACCTCTCATTCTTAAATGCTTGATTGGACCGGAAACCTGATCCAGGGGGTTTCGGTAGACTCGTGGGGGTAGATAGGCATTTTATGGAGCTGGGTACTGGGAGAGTGATGTACGACTTTGGGAATTCTGTGGAGAGAAGTGGCATTGGGGAGGATCATCTGGTGCATAAGGATATCCACGGGGACGATGTCGAGACTGGAAGTGTTGATCGGGAAAACCCATTGGATCATCTTTTCTGTTTCTCTTTCTTCCACCCAAGCTTACTGGGATGTTCTGAATGTTTTTCGAACAACTCATGATTTTGCCTGACTTGATTCCCTCTTCTACTAGCTCCCCCATTTTTAACACATCATTGAAAGGTTTCTCCCAGGGCCGGGATCAAATGACTGAAGTAGGTGGGTCCTTGGGCTTGTAGGAAAAGCTCAACCATTTCTTCTTCACCAATCGGGGTATTGACTCGAGCAGCCTGCTCCCTCCATCTGAGCCCAAACTCTCTAAAGCTTTCCTCCGGCTTCTTTCCCATTCTAGATATGGAGGAGTGGTTTGGGGTAACGCCTGATTTGTATTGAAAGTATTGAACAAAATCTTGAGCCATGTCACACAATGTAGGCCACTTACCAACATCTTGACGAGCATGCCAGTGCAAAGCTGCCCCAGTCAGGCTCTCACTGAAATACGTCATCATCAAGTCATCTTTCTCTCCAACACCTCTCATTTCACTGCAATAAACCTTCAGGTGGGCTACCAGATCCCCACCCATCATACAAGTTAAATTTTGGCACATTAAACCCCGCGGGCAGGTGAACGTCAGGGAACACAGACAGTTCTTTGTAAGCCACGCTTCCCTGGCCTCCCATTCCTTGCTTGTTATTTAAGGATTGTTCTATGCCTTTCAGCCTCCTAGGTGCCCCATCTTTCCCTTTTCTTCCTGTGAACCTTTTATTTTCAATATGAGGCTCATCCTTTGGGCCCTGTTTGTATGAGTAAGGAACCTTGTGGGAAACCTCCGAGGGGTAATATTGGGCATCATGAGCTTGGAGATAAGCGGGTGGATCTAGAGAGTGTGGAGGATCATCTGGCATTGTGTCCAGAGTTTGGGTAAGGGTAGCATCTAGGAAGCTAGGTGGTGGCGGGGGTGGTGCCTTCCCAATCATCCACGCCTGATACATGTCAGCCATGTGTTGTTTTAACATCTTTACCTCTTCAACCAACTCATTGTCCTGTTCAACCAACTGCTTTCGAGCGTCGGTATCAACCAACTCAGTTCTGTTGTTGTCTGCCATTGCCTTTTGACTTTATGTTGCAGAGAAGAGTTACCACTTTAAAACCACAAACCAACCACCCTTCTGCTATGAATATAACAAAATGAAGCCATCATGTTAGCGTTAGGGCATTTAACATAAGATAATCTCACTTTATGTGCAATGCACCTAGCCACAGTTATCGGTTCTAAAATGACTTCGAGAGTACAAAGGTCAGTTGGCATCATCCCGATTTGTTCATTTCAACCTCTCTCTCTTTTTTTTTTTTTTTTTTGCTTTTCTAGCACTTGCTGGCTTGCCCATTTTCCTTCATTTCTCTTTTTTTTTAATCATCACTCTTTCTTTCTCTCATATCTCACATCCCACAATTTCATCTCTTTTTTTCTTTTCTTATTTTATTTTCTTTTTCTTTTTTCTTTTAATAAAAAAAATGATTCGATCGAATCCTATGTAGGTTGCCTACGTATCATGACGCCGCATGAATCAGACCTTTGCGTAGTTCTGGAATATCGGGAATAAAGGAAACAAACTAACATTCTTTTTTCTTTTACCTTAAAGACTACTCTGACGAGAAAAGGGAAATAAAAGAAACAAATCTCTTTTTTTGAATTTTCTAGACTTAATGTTCTATAACTTATTCTAAACTCAAGCTTAACGTCATATATATTTTTTCGAAACGAGCAATGAAAAAGATAAAACAAGATGCTTTTGGATTTCAATTTTGATTACCTAAAAAAGAAATTCTAATGATAAACAAAAGATAAAGTATTTTTTCTATGTACAACATCCTAAAGTTCTAATGAAAATAAAAGAATTTTTTTTCATTTTTCACTAATTTCCCAAAGAAACACCTCAAAAGAAAATCTTTTTGGATTTTGGGATTAACACCTTAAAGAAAGCTTTTAAAGAAGTACTAAAAGAAAATTCTCTTTTTTTTAAAATTTTGGTCCTAATATACTAAAAGAAACATAAAAACAATTCATTTTAAGTCCTAGATATTAATTGCCTAAAGGAAAACAACCTTAAAAAAAATTCATTTCTAGAATTAGTATTCTAAAGAAAATTTATAACGAAATATAAAATGCAACATCTCTTCTTTTTTTTTTTTTGAATTTTTGAGTTACAGCATATTTTTCAAATATAAAGCAGAAAATACAATAACAAAAGGCTTGACATTACTGTACAAAACTAGAAAGTAAAAGACGACACAAAATGAAGTACAAACTCAAAACTTAAAAATAAAACAAATCTCCTCAAGCAACTCCTGACTGAACGATCCTGACCGGATGGTCACGGGGTGTTTGTCATGCTCAAACTTCGGTAAATAAATCCACACCTGTATGAGAAAACTTTAAATCAACACTATGTGAGACAATAACACTCCCTACTGGACACATGGAAGACATGGTTGAGACTATTTTTGCAAATTGGCTTATTTGGCCAAAAGGTGGCTAGAAGTGCAAAATTTGGTTATGACCCCGCAAAGCCAAGAACCTAAGATTTACTAGGAAGACCGGACTCTATGTGGGTTGCCTACGTATCACGCCCCGAAAGACGAGAATCAGGTATGCGTAGTTCGGGCAGATTGGATACGGGCAAGAAATAAAAAAAATAACTGACTTATAGAAAACACATTTTTTGTCTTTTTTCGAAAAATGATGAAACTTATGGATTTTCTTTTTCTTTTTCTTTTTCTTTTTTTTTTTTTTTGATTTTGAAAAATGATAAAAAGTGTAAAATCTTTTTGAAGTTTCCATGATCTTTTTTTCTTAATAAAATGTAACAAAAAATATAATTGGGCCCTATTCGCTTCATCCTCACACTTCATCCTCTCTCTTTTTCTTTTTTTTTTCATTCGCCCTCAATTATCATTGGTCCGCCAAATGACCCTTTTACCCTTGAAGAAATGCAACATGTAGCACATAGGATGTATCAAGATGGTCTGTTATTTTGGGTACACCTGTCCTAGACGGACCCAACCCCTATGTTGAGTCCCCAAAGTCAAATGCACGTGATGCAAGCGAACGTTCCTACTAGAGATTCGGCATGAGGTCTTGTTATACTAGGTTCAAAATCTGGGTTTATTGTTCTAGACCTGGCTTACCCGAGCGGACAGCTCGAGCCGGGGGGAGCAGCGTACCAGGAATACAGAAGCTTCACCGGCTTTGCAACTTGTCTGAACCTCATTCTAAATTTGGGATATGACTCTAACAGAAAAGAAGTCACACAAAGTGCACACTTCTTCATGATTTAGAAGACTCAGAGAGAGCAGGGGTTTCGTAATAGTTTATATACAGTTCACGGAATATCAAAGCGGTAAAAGCAATCAATTAGCACATTAGGCCCAAATCATATAACAAAATCAGATAATGGATAAAGCCAACTATAACAATTATTCTAAGCTCGAATTCTTGAACCCTGAACCAGAGATTCTGGATTCGATCCCCAGTAGAGTCGCCAGAGTTGGCACACCTCCTTTTTACCTACACCCCCCGGAAGGGTATAAGGGATTTTTTTCAACTTAAAGTGAAAATCAAAACATGATTATTATATTTAAAATCAGAGTCGCCACTTGGGATAATTCATGGTGTCCCAAGTCACTAGTTCAAATTCCGAATCGAGAAAAAGATTGACTCTGTACTACAGTCCGCGAATCAGAAATCCGGGTAAGGAATTCTGTTAACCCAGAAGAAGGTGTTAGGCATTCTCGGATTCTGTGGTTCTAGCACGGTCGTTCAACTGTTGTATTCGGCTTAATTATCTGATTTTAGAAATACGTTTTAACCTATGATGCCATTTTAAACTTTTAACCGCTTTTAATCAATTTTAAAAGAAGATTGAACGTCATTTAAAACACGTCTTTGGATCGTGCCACATGAAATGCACCCGCAATCCTAAACATATTTTATTCAACGTTTTAAGATTTGGATTTGGGTCACATGAAATGCACACCCGAGTTTAAGGAAATTAATTTAAATAGTGCGCCTAAAGCAACTACGCACTTTCAAGTTTGCGAGGGGCATGGAAAGTTCAATTGATGGCACACCTCGATTTTTAAAGAGTTAAAACTAATTAAATGAGGGTCATGGGCTATTTAATGAAAATGGCACACCTCAAATTATTTCAAAGGGTTTTATTATTTGAAGTTGTTATAATCGGGTTACATGAAATGTACCTCCAAATTGGATTTACGTATAGTGACCATGCGACGAGAATCGTACCCATAGCCATGACGATTTAAAATACGTGCCTAAAGCAATACTATGAATGTTCATGATTTCCATTATCCTAAAATTTGGAGATTCTTGCGAGGTTCCGATATAGACATTTGGTAGTGCATATACCAATGAATTTCTACACAAACTGGTAAAGAAAAACAAAGAAAAACAATTGGTTCTACTATTTAAAAGGTTAAAGCCTTAATCAAGTGGATATTGTGAAATTTACGTAAACAAACAAGCTAAGAAAGCATGTCAAATTTAGTCACTGATCTCAATGGATAATGGAAAACGCAAGGATGTATCTAAACAGCTGTAGCACTACTTCTTTCCAGATCAGACAGCGAGATTTTTCCATCTTCACCCTTCTTCTTCTTTTTTTCTTTTTTTTTTCTTGAGAGTTAAAACTAAATGATATATGATTAACATTTTAAAATATCTTTTCATCGTTTTGAAACCAGATATCCACAAATTGCAGCACTTCCCTTAATATGTTAGGCATGTTTTTTATTTCTGGGTCACCTAAATCCAATCTAACTCCAAAAACTGGCCAAGTTGACTCAATAGGAAAATACGACAATCAAATTTTGGAAAAGATTACCATTTCAACCTAGTTCAATGTGCAGATACAAGTAAATACAAAAATCAACACCGTAAGATTACTAAATCAAAAAATATTAAATAATAAAAAATTAGACCCCATATGTCGCCATTAACATTTCGAATGAACCTCTACAAGCACTTATTAGATTCATTCATGAGAAAACAACTACCAAGATCTAAAAGACACACCCGAAATTGAGTTCCAACGATTTCCATTAATGAGGTAAAGAATAGGCGAGTTCAAAAATATAAAAATAGAAATACAATTAAAAAATAAAAATAAAGAAAACATACTTTCAATGCACCACTGAGTGATGTTGAGCTTCGAAAACTTGTTTGCAAGTATCTAATACAGGGACGATCAGCTATAGAGGTCGAGATGTCGAAGAACAGAAGCCAAACAGTAGTGGCAGAATCAACGAAGCACATCCACGGTTCCAAAACAGCTTTATAAACCCAGAAAGAGAAGGAATCGAGCTTTGAAATCAATCTTCTTCAAATCTTTATTGAAAATTCAAGTTTTTCTTTCCATTTTTAGCTTCGGATTTTCAGATCTGGAGTTTCACTTTTGGATTTTAGAACTCATTTTTTAGCTCTCTAAGTCCCAGCTTTTGAGAATTTTTGAAAGAAACAGAATTTTTCGTTTTGTACCTGTGTGTTTTTTTTTTTGAAAAATCAAGATGAAGAAAGAAGAAGAGAGGTCCCTTTAGAGCTGCGCAGCTTTTGTGTGTATATCCCTTTTTTCTTTTAGATTTTTTAAGCCTTACTTTATAGGTAGAGTCTAGGTTTAGGTGTATTTTTGTGTATTTTGCCCATTAGTCCCTAGGTCTTTTTATTTGTTTTTGCTCCAAAGAAGAGTCTAGAAGGGTCCCTAAGCTTAATGGACTAATCCAAATTGGGCCAAGAACTGGGCTCTAAAACTCTTTAAATTGTGATCCAATACCTTAATTGACTCCTTTTTAAAATAAGATAAAAATACTACACAATCCAAAGCTAATCCTAATTAATTAAACTAAACATGAAACTATTTTTGTGTTTTTGAAATTATATAAAGATAAAATAAGGTACTTTTTTTGTATATTATTATTATTATTACTTTATGAAAGGTACATAAAATAAAAATATTTTTTTTGTAATTTTTATTTTCTTGTAATAAAATAAAGTAAAAGAGTAAAAATGAGTTGAAATAGCTATATTAGGCCTAAATTAAATATTTACGTGCTAAAATATAAAAAAAATTGGGGAGGGTAATCACATGTCTACAGTACTTAGAGCCGGACTTGTGACCTTCCTTGAGAGAGATGAGCTTACTTTTCCACAATCCTTGTTTTGAGTGTTACAATCTAAAGTAAGATTTGCTTATGGAGAGTAGAGGAGAAAGAGTTTGGGTTCCACAATGACCTACGTAGTAGAGCGAGCTTCGTTGATGAGTTAAGTCAACTCTTGATGCTCTTGTGTTGCACTAGAACGATGGTTCTAAAAAGGTTGTGTATTGTTGATAATGTATTTGTGTTGAAGGTAATTGTTAGTCCCAAATGATGCTTGATGAAGTCACCTTAGGACAACTGAAATTTTCCTTTTTTTTTTCTTGTAGAGGTAGGAATTACTTTGTTTGCTTGAGGACAAGCAAAAGCTTAAGTTTGGGGGAGTTGATAAATATGGATTTTAGCCTATCTTATGCTATATTTTGCTTAGATTTTGGATTAAAAAATGTGTAAAAGTATTCCCAAAAACTGACTTAATGTGATTGCCTGCAGGGTTTGTTCAAAATGAGGCAAAGAAGCCATCATCAACTCATGAAGGAGTTAAACTTGCACAAGTCCAAAGCTGGGATTGGAGCGCTGACCGCGATGAAAATAGTGGCCGCCTAAGGTCCACCATTGAGGCGGCCACAAATACGCGGCCCGCGAATATGAGATTTAGAGAAGTTATTTTGAGTATAAGTTCTACCCGTGATCGCGATGAAGAAGCGTGGCCACGGTGGTATTTTCGCTGAGAGTGGTGATTGAAGTTCAGAGACCCTGCAAGTCAAGCTTAAAAGAAGAACGCGGTCCGCATCCAAATTATGCGGCCGTTGTTCAAGCTAACGCGGAGGCGGTGGCTTTTACGCTGTCCGCGAGACCAAGTCAAAACCAAGCCCAGAATTGAAGAAACACGGACCGTGCTTGTTATTGCGCGGCCGCGAGAGCTCAAGCACGGACGCGGTGGGATGACGCCTCCACAAAACTTCTGCAGGGGCATTTTTGTCCATAAATTTCAGTCTAGTATAAATAGATTTTTTTCAGATTTTTGGGTTAAGTTTTGTTTAGGAGAGCATGTGAACGACTGGTTTTTACCTTTTGAGTAATTTTAAAGTAGAGTAACCTTCAAATTTTAGATTTTCATCTTGTAGTTAAATCTTATGGCTTATATTTCATCTTTATTTTTGATTTATGCTGTTATTATGAGTAGTTAAACCTATAGCTAGGGTTGTGACCAAACCCTAGTGTGGGTATTAATGAGTCTTGAATTTTAGGGCTTAATTATTTATGGGTTAGTGATATTTAGCCTGATTCATGCTTTAATTGTAGAATTGGTGGTTGCAAACACTGATTCGTGCCTTTATGATTTAGACTCTTCTTAAGAAAGAGGGACTAATCTCGGAAAATGAGGCTAACAAGGAATTAAGGTGCATTCAAGAGATTGATAGCCCCAATTAAAGGGTTAAACTTAGAGATAGTAATACCCTACTTGAGCCAATATCATTTGTTATGCATGAACACCCATTTGGACTTGAGAAAGACAAAAGTCACTCAAACAACTGAGAGGTATAGAGTGAGCACTTATGTGTGATGGTTATATCACGACCCCAATCATAACAAGTTTGTCCTGAATTCTCAATACCCGTTAGATACCCACCTAGGTGAAAGTCACTACCTTAGTCCCTTTTAATCCTTGAAAACAACCAACAAAAATATTGTACGTAGCTTTAACTATTGCATGCTATAGAAGTAGAATTAGAAGTAGATAACAAAACCAATTATTTGTGGAAGTGCAATTAAGGGTAAAACCCGCATCTTTACTCGGATATAAACCTAACTCCAAACTAATTAACTCCCTGTGGATTCGATCCCGACCTTTATTGGGTAAAACTGCATCGACCATCCTTGCTACTCTATAGTAGTGCAGGTTTGGAACCGATCAAGTACGGCCTCCACAAACGAACTCGGCCAAAGCAAATTGCATCATAGTCGACGCGATAGCTTGGTGAAATAACGGCACTGGAGCCTTCTTCTTGGAAATGCGCCGACCTAGCACCAAAAGGAGGTCGCATCAACGGGCAATGGTAAACTACAGAAGCCAACTCCTTAGGTACTAAAGGATGAGCAGTAAAAATAACACTTACTAGATGGGACATTAGTTCTGAAACGCTTGTGGAAAGTTGCCCAATCACGAATCCCCACCATGTGAGGCAACACGCGAGCCACCCAATCTTCAATGTCGAAGATAGGAGAGGGTGCACACCTTTCAGCTGAAAAACAAACCACAAGTGAGCTAAAAATGAAAGGACGACAGAAGATAACGAGCGCACAATAAAAACACTTACTATTATGATTCCACTACTTGGGAAACCAAGTCAGTCTACTCTAGACCTGTCTGGTTCGAAATCATTCCAATCGGTCAACCTGATTTGGCCTTCTTCTTCTTCTCTCTCTCTCATATATATATATATATATATATATATATATATATATATATATATATATATATATATATATATATTACCAATCTTCCCCTTTATCCAATATTCTTTAACTAGCGTACCTTCTCATGACTATACTTTTGCTTACTCGTCCAAGTATTACGACATATGTTCTGCCGTGTAAGCCTTATGATGGCTCGATCTTGGCGGTGGCCGAGATACTCGTCGCTATTACGCCTCATGGGTATGACTACGGCTTGATCGACCCCTTACCATTCCTTTTAATGATAACCCATTTGTGGTCAGATTTTGACCCATACAACTAGGGGTATCAATGGTTTGGTTTGGTTCGGCTGGTTATTTTATAAATTTTGTACCATATCAATTTTTCTGTTATTCTAGTATGCATAACCAAAATCAGACTTTTCGTAACCATCCCAATCATATCAGTTTCTCTTTGGTATCGGTGCAGTTCGGTTAATTTTCGGTATTTTTTTAAAATGTCATGTAAAAGTCACTAGTAAAAATAGAATGCAATAACATACATACTTTTATAGGAGTTAGCAAAACTCTCTAGATATTTTTAAATTTTAGAAGGGTGGTGAATTAAGAAAATATGAAAGATGACCAGAGTATAGATACATCAAATACACTACAACAACGTAAAAGAAACTAAACAAATTAATATAAAGAAAATATAAATCACACGAATGAAAAGATATTAATCAAGCTGGGACTGAGACTCAAGAATAAAGTCTATAGAAGATTAAATATTAAAAGATAAATCTAAATCATACGAAAGAAAACATAATCAATACATGGTAGTTTGCTACTCATAATCGCTACAATACCTTGTGTCTTGCTAGTGAATATGCTGGAAATAATTTAATTTCAATGGGAGTAGCATAATAGGTTTGGAAATTATGATTTTGAGTTTATTACTTTTTGGTTTGTAATTATTTCATAATTCCAAGACCCAAGAAAATTTAATGTTTTATTATTTTTAAACTTAATCTATAAATATATTTTTCACATGTAAATTTATTTGGTACGGTTCGGTATTTTTATGGTTTATTTTCATAAAATAAAAAATCTATCCTAATTATCAGTACGGTTATAGATTTATATAAAAACCTACGATTTTATTAAAAGAACCTTAAAAATCAGCTCGATATGGTACGGTTCGGTCGGTTTAGTCGGTTTTTAAATATTCATTGACACCTCTACCTACCGCTACAACATTTAAGTTACCTCCTAAATAGAAAACTATCTAATCGGGTTTTAAACATGATTTATAGCTATGAATTACGTGACACTTGAATATTCTATTTTACGGAAAAAAGAAGGTACGTAGACAACTCTTCAAAAACGGAGTGAAATTTTAACCTCATCTTTCTTTGGTTGGTCTATCTTCTTTTAGAAGCAAAGAGTTGCTTGCTTGAAAGCCTTGACGAACAAACGTGAAAATTAAAGAACCTATCTACTTAATTTAAATAAAATAAAAATATAATGCAAATATACAAGTGAAAAAATCGCAATCCTCTTTAACCCTCCTACTGACTGAGAAAGAATTGCTACAAATTACAATATCCAATGCAGGTAATTCCACATCTAGAGAAATACCTCGAACTAATTTAACACAAAAATAAGAATCAGAAAAAATAAAAGGCTACTTTTTCCCATTATTAAAGAAATAAAAAAGAAAACCATAGTGTGAGCCACTCTTTTCAAGACTTGATCATCAGCTAGCTTTTCTCATGTGGATACAGGATATATGCTCGGAGGCAGGTGAAGCATACCGGTTTCAACTGAAGGCAATATTTTTATTGCGAAGCATAAATTTATAAAAATTACCATAGTAGATTCAGTACTATAAACTTTAAATATTGAACTCATAGAATTAAAATTTTAAACCGACCTTTGTATATGCTCATGCATATTAGTAGTACTTTGTTGATCAGACGCCTCTTCTTCTCTTGATTCCACCTCCTCCTCCGGCACAGGGGAAACAGTGCCAGACCCACCGCTCTCCGCCACCACCGGCGGTGAACCAGTCACCTGGGGACATGGCGGGTCAACCCGTCCATCAATACAAGACCCGCACTTGGTCTCAACCCATCCTTCAATGTCATAGTAACCACGACCCATTATCCCACGACCCGAACATATCTTACCTATCATCACAGCAATTGCTCCTAGAAAAGCTATCGCTACTAATACACCGATCACTGGTCCAACCAACCCGTGATCTCGATGATCCGAATAAGGTTTCGGGTTCAAAACCATTGGTGGTGGTTGCTGTAGAGGATCCATAACTTGTGTGGAGGACATTTTGTAGTATAAAGAAGGATAGCAAAATCAAGAAAATGAAAATTTCTTGAGGTTTTTTCTGATGATATTCTATTTCTTTTCAGGGCTGAAATAATGACAACTTGATTATTCTTCCATAGAATTTAATATTTAGAGGAAGTGTGTCTTTCTAATTAAATGGAAAGAAAATACCACTACTTCACCTTTCTACTGGACTGCATGCTAACATGAATAAAATGGTCTGACAATTTTTTGGTAGGAAGCGGTTTACTCCGAACTTTTTGATGAATGGGTTTGGGTGGTATAAATTTGAATTAGTCGAGACTCGAGCCAGTAATTGACGAATACCTGAAGATGTCTAAAGCAAAAAAGAAAAGTGATTTGAATGCAATATTAATCTTTAAGCAAAAGAACTAGAGCTGCTCATCAAAGATTGACTCTCTTTTGGAAAGTAAAGATGATCCATATTGCCATAACCTTAACAAGGAGTTAGATGCATGGTAAAATGAGAATGGGAAGCAAAAGAGTGAAGGTGGTAATGATTTTGTGGTTGAATAAACTAAGGAAAGAAGAAATGGGAAAGGTACACAAGTAAAAGTGGAAGAAAAAGGCCAGGTTGTTGAGACTTAGATTTATAGTACTATATATTAAGGTATGTTTGTGTTTTAGGGGTAAAGCTCAAGAAAAGGAACTTTATATATACTACTCATTATATATACAAAGGTTGAAAATAACAGGACAGCAAATGTCTAGGGTTTGGGTGGGGGGGGGGGTGAGCTAGAATCTTCTTTCTTTGTTTCTTTCTTTGTTTCTTTCTTTTATGAGGATCAATAAGATATGAGGAACTGGTTTTTGATGTGATATGAAATCTTGAAATGGCAGTGAGCTGGTTAAAAGGGACTAGATAGAAAGATCTGCTGCAACACGCCCCCCTGAGCTTAAGCAGTATCACTGAAAGCCAAACTTTAGTCAGATTTTGATTCTCTATGCTTCTGTTCTGTTATATATTTTCCCAGGTATAATTCTAATTGAATTTAAGCTCTATATATTGATTGTGTAAAAGAACTTTTATATTTTTACTTTTATTATATTTTATGAAATGTAATGTTGTTTGGCTAGATACCTAGTTTAAGAAAGATAGAATTCTTTTTAGGAAAGGGACCGGAAAATTAATTGAGTACAAAACTTATCTTCAAGCTTTACCTTATTCTGATCATTCACGTGGTGATCGTGGGTCAATGAATGAAATCCTTTGTTTCTTTCGGAGGTGCTGACCCGCAGTGAAGCAGAGATGACTAAGTGACATTTGAAATATGGCGACGACAATATCATGTCGTATATATGGGCTAAAACAAGTCATAGACATTTGTGTGCATATAAATCATCTCATTAAGAGTAAAATGAGAAGTCTAAAGTTAAAGTGTTTATGTTTTATAAAAGTTTTATTCTTTTTGGGATAAACTAAATAGGGAAGAGTATCACTGAGTAAATATCCATAATAATTAGAATTACCAATAAAAAATAAAGCATGGCATCTACTGTTAGGGGTCGTTTGGTATGATGTATAAGCAAAAGTAATTATGAGATAAAAATTTAGTACTGTCTTATCTCTTGTTTGGTTACTAATCCTGGGATAAGTTATCTCAGGATTAAAAAATAATACTGGATAACTTATACATGACAGAGAGTGGAATAGTAATCACAGGATAAAACAGTAAAATTGACAGTCACAAGATTAATAAAAGATAACAAACAATCAATATAAAAATAATATCATGATAACTAATCGCAGTATAACTATTCCCGGCATAACTAATCCTAGCATAACGTGTTTTCAAATAAAACGGCCACTCAATTAATTAGCCAAACAAAGAAAAATAAGTGATAAAATCACTCATTTTTCATGAAAATATTTTAAAAAAAAACATTTATCATGAAAAACATTTTCCTTTGTACCAAACACCCCAAGTGATTAAATTAAATTAACCGCGCAAAAACTATGTATACTGTTAAAATATATAAATTAAAACTTTTCTAGTTACATGTCTTTGGGACCAGTACTCTAGTTTGAAAACAGGACTCTGCTTTTGTTTTGTCTGGGTAAAAATTTGGTTTTGTACTGTTACACTGCATCCCAGAATTTTCTAGTAGTAGCATATGCCTGGGACCACTGAAAAATCAGAACTGTTCATTTGACTCGTTAACTAGTTTAAATTTTAGTTTAAATTTTAGTGGGCGTTTGAACATAAGAATAGTAAAATTTGGGAAAAAGTACAAATAAATTTTAAGTGAAATTGGTATTTAAAAATTAAATTAGTGTTTCGACATGAATTTAATTTTGGGTTATTTTTGAATTTTGGTGAGTGATCTAAGTGAAAAATTTTGAAAAATAACTTTTTGGAGTTTTTAAAATTTTCGAAAAATATCAAAATTTATTTTCAGGTGAAAATTAAAATTTTATTGTCAAACACTCATTTCAAAAAAAACGAAAATATTCTTTCCAAACGGGCTCTAATAGTACACTGATCTTGTTCCTCTATTTATTTATTTTTACTTTATTTTTTTTGTTACCATATAGCCATTTCATCCTTCATCAAAAATGATTTTAATTTTTTTTTTTCTTTGGCGATTCGAATTTATAATTTTTAGGTTGAAAATAAATGTGACTAGCACATCTCGTCATTTCTTTTGATTAAATGAAGTAGGGGTGTCAATGGATATCCGAAAACCGACTAAATTGACCGAATCGTACCGCACCGAATCGATTTTTAGGTTTCTTTTTAAGAAACCGTAGGTTTTTATATAAATATATAACCGCACCGATAATTAGGGTAGGTTTTTTATTTTATAAAAATAAACCGAAAAAATATCGAACCGTACCGAATAAATTTTACATGTAGAAAATATATTTATTTAGTAAGTTTAAAAATAATAATGCATTAAATTTTCTTTGAGCCTTGGAATTATGAAAACTATTACAAGCTAACAAGTAATTAAACTCAAAATACTAATTCCTAAAACCTATTATGCTACTTCTACTTAAACTAACTTATTTCAAGTATCTTTATTAGAAAGACACAAAGTGTTCTAGCGATTATGAGTAACAAACTACAATGTATTGAATATGTTTCCTTTCATATAATTTAGATTTATCTTTTTGAATATTTAATCTTCTATAGACTTTATTCTTGAGTCTCGGCTTGGTATATCTTTCAACTCGTGTGATTAATATTTTCTTTGCCTTTGTTTGATTTCTTTTGCGCTGTTGTAGAATAGTTGATGGATCTATACTCTAGCCATCTTTTTTTTTAATTCATCACTTTTTTAAACAGTAAAATGTCTAGAGAGTTTTGCTAAGTCCTATAAAAGAGCGTATGTTATTGCAATTCTACTTCTACTAGTGAATTTTACATGATATTAAAAAAAATACCGAAAATTAACCGAACCGTACCGATACCGAAGAGAAACCGACATGATTGAAACGGTTTCGAAAATTTTAATTTTGGTTATACATAATAGAATAACCGAAAAATTAATATGGTACAAATTTTATAAAATAACCGGTCGAACCGAACCATTGACACCCCTAAAATGACGGATGGAGAGGGGCTCTTCTAGTAAGGTTTGATCTCTTTTAATACAGATCAGAATTAATGCCTTTAGTTAAACTCTACCCACAAATTGTCAGATACATCAAATGCTTTAATCATACACCAACAACAAAAGATTCACTCAATCTCATATAATTCGTTAGGATTTTCAGAAATCTTCCTAAAGTTTTAAAGGTATATTGTACACCCTCATGATGAATTATACATTGTGAAATATTCTAATTTAAGTTCGAACTGATGAAGATCGACAATCTAATCAGGTATGTAATTCGTCTTGATATGAACGCCTTAATGATCTTGCGCTCGCACAAGAGTGAACTAACTAATCCGAAACAAAAATATAAAGATTTTAGGTTTTTGGAGACAATAGCAACACAAGATTTTATGCAAATAATGTCGGCCTTATGTCACACAATTAAGTGGATTAGGTATGCGATTATTGTAGTTCTAAGGATTTACTTCATGTCCTAAATTGGTAGTTACTTTACATTTGCATTACTTCTTAATTATCGTCAACCAAATGTAATAAAGCCATCGTTCTTTGCAGTTTGCTCTGCACAAATCGGTTGAGTTACGACTTACGTACGTTGGAATAATTGATGATTGTACTCCAAAAGTTCTTGACCACTCATGCTTCAACTAATTAGTAAGTACTACTACAATTATGTGTTCTTGTATAGATACCAGAAGGGTCAAAATATGTATAAACTTTAATCTTAACTTCATACACTTTTTCTTTTTTAACACATAATTAGTATTGGAACTCGCACGACGTACGGATTATATAAAAAAATTTAAAAACATGTCGAATTATAATTTGGCTTGTTTGATTAAATTATATTGCTTCAACAAAATTTTATTAAGAGCCTTCTTGTTTCCCAATAGCCAAATGACTCGTATAGTTATCAAATATTTTTTTTGTTATAAAATAAAAGCAATGCAGTAAAATATAAATAAGAAGAGATAAAAGTCTTTTCTTCTTTCATTTTGGTGTCTTTTTACCCATCAGATACAAGGTTATTTATAAGCCTAAAAAGTACACTTTCTATTCACAAATAGTAAGAGGAATGGAAATACTCAACATCAAACAGTATGGGAAATGGGTGTCCATAGCAGCATCGAATCCACTCCTTAAACTATTTATAACGCTCCCTCTTGGATGTCCATGTAAAATAAATATGCTTTACTAAGATTTTACTACAAAAGAGTACATAGTTATATGTAATACGCATTATTTGTTGCCTCGTTAAAAACCTTACCAGAAAAATCCAGTGGGACAAAACCTTGGTTAAGGAAAAAAGAGTGCAGCGCGTAGTTACTCCCCCTGATGAAAACATCATTTAGTGTCTCGAAGACGCCGCATTCCAATCTTGTATATTAGTTTCTCAAATGTTGAGGTTGGTAATGCCTTAGTGAACAGATCCGCCAAATTATTACTTGAACGAACTTGTTGAACGTCTATTTCACCATTCTTTTGAAGATAATGAGTGAAAAAGAATTTCGGCGAAATGTGTTTTGTTCTATCTCATTTGATGTATCCTCCTTTCAGTTGAGCTAAGCATGCAGTATTGTCTTCATACAATATTATTGGAATATTGCTTTTCGAAGAGAGACCACATGTTTCCTGAATGTGTTGAGTTATCGATCTCAACCAAACGCATTCTCGGATTGCTTCGTGAATGGCTATTATTTCTGCATGATTTGAAAAAGTAGCAATCATTTATTGTTTCGTTGAACGTCATGATATGGTTGTACCTCCACTTGTAAATAAATAGCCTGTTTGAGATCGATTTTTATGTGGATCAGACAAATATCATGCATCTGCATAACCAATTAATGATGACTTGGATCCATTTGAATAAAATAAATCCATATCAATGGTCCCTTGGAGGTATCTGAATATATGTTTAACGCCATTCCAATGTCTTTGTGTTGGAGAAGAACTAAATCTTGCCAATAAGCTCACTGAGAAAGCTATATCTGGTCGAGAATTATTGGCAAGATACATTAATGCCCCAATTGCACTAAGATATAGTACTTCGGCAGCAAGAAGCTCTTCATCATTTTCATGAGGTCGGAATGGATCTTTCTTTGTATCGAGTGATCTCACAACCATCGGGGTACTCAATGGATGTGCTTTATCCATATAGAATCGCTTTAAAATCTTTTCAGTGTATGTTGATTGATGGACAATATTCCATCTTTCATATACTCAATTTGTAGACCAAGACAAAATCTTGTCTTTCCAAGATCTTTCATTTCAAATTCTTTCTTCAAACAGTCTACAGCTTTTGGAAGCTCCCCAGCAGTTCCAAAGATATTTAAATTATCAACATACACGGTGATTATAGCAAATTCAGATTCAGACCTTTTTATAAAGACACAAGGACAAATTGGATCATTCTTGTATCCTTCTTTCAACAGGTATTCACTCAGGTGATTGTACCACATACGACCTGATTGTTTCAATCCGTATAAAGATTTTTGAAGCTTTATTGAAAAAGTTTCACGAAAACTTTTATACACTTCTGGCACTTTAAATCCCTCAGGTATTTTCATAAAAATTTCATTGTCTAATGATCCATACAAATAGGCTGTGACAACATCCATTAGACGGATATCAAGTTTTTCATGCACTGCCATATTTGTGAGATACCTGAAGGTGATAGCATCCATTACAGGAGAATATGTCTCCATATAATCAATGTCAGGCCTTTGCGAAAACCCTTGTACCACAAGTTGCGCTTTATATCTAACGACTTCATTTTTATCATTTCGTTTTCGCACAAAAACCCATTATACCCTACTGGCTTTATACTTTCAGGTGTTCGAACTATGGGTCCGAAGACTTCATGTTTTCCAAGTGAAGTTAACTCTGCCTGGATAGCGTCTTTCCATTTTGGCCAATCATTTCTCTGTCTACATTCATCGACATATTCTGGTTCAAGATCCTCTTCTTATTGCATTATTTCAACAGCAACATTATAAGCAAAAATGCTATCGATAACAATATTATTTCGGTTCCATCTTTTTTTCGTTGAGATGTAACTTATTGATATCTCTTCATTCTCATTATTTTCAGGTACCTGAACCTCCCCTAAGGTCTTATCATTTGTTACGTCTTGGGGCTCTTCTTATGATCACTTTGATCATTTGCTCTTTTTCTTCTTCGAGGATTTTTATCTTTAGAACCAATTGGTCTACCACATTTCAAGCGTGGCTTAGACTCATTTGCTTTAATTGATGGTCCTATCGGGATATCAACTCGAATTTGGA
The DNA here is from genome assembly GCF_000715075.1 of Nicotiana tabacum. Taxonomy (NCBI): domain Eukaryota; kingdom Viridiplantae; phylum Streptophyta; class Magnoliopsida; order Solanales; family Solanaceae; genus Nicotiana; species Nicotiana tabacum. The sequence continues at coordinate 159,707,746 of NC_134084.1, forward strand.
GCATTAGCAGCTGGAATATGTGACTTAGTCACTCTTGGTAGGTCAGTGAATGCATCTGGCAATTGATTTGCAATATTTTGCAAATGAATAATCTTTTAAACCTCTTGTTCACATTGATTTGTTCGAGGATATAAATGAGACAGTGATAATGCATTCCAATCTATCTCCTTTTTCAGTTGCTTATTTTCTCCCCCTACTGTTGGGTATACTGATTCATCAAAATGGCAATCAGAAAATCTTGCCGTAAATAAATCTCCAGTCATCGTGTCACGACCCAATTCCCGAACCTGGTCGTGATGGCACCTCTCATGAAGACAAGGCCAACCATTCAACCCAATTCATCCTTTTAAGACAATTAATTAACACAATTACAGTATAAATATGGTTTAATAATATCCAATAGCGGAAAGTATAGATAAAATACGGAAATCCAACCCAACTCAGCCCTAACCGGGGTGTCACAAGTCATGAGCTACTACAGAGTTTACTAAAATTCTACAAAGTATGGAATTAGAAACAAAGTCTGAAGATATCATAAATAACAGAAGATAAGGGAGAAAACGGGTCTGCGAACGCCATGCAGCTACCTCGATAACTCCGATGAAAACTGAACAGCAGAAAAATCGCTCTATGCCTCAAGAATACCTGTACCTACACACATGGTGCAGGGAGTAATGTGAGTACTCCGACCCAGTGAGTAATAAATATAAATAATGACTGAAGGTAAGAAAACACGTTAAGGCACACAACATTCTATACAGAAGCAGTGAAATCATTTAAAATAACAATTCAGTGAAACATCATGTGAAATTTCTTTTAAACCAGTAAAACAGGTAATTTGGCAGTAAAATGACGAGTAGAAATCTGCCCCTCGGGCTCAATATCAAAACAACAAGTAGAAATCTGCCCCTCGGGCTCAGTATCAAAATAATAACTAGAAATCTGCCCCTCGAGCTCAGTATCAAAATAATAAGTAGAAATCTGCCCCTCGGGCTCAGTATCAAAATAATAATTAGAAATCTGCCCCTCGGGCTCAGTATCAAAATAATAAGTAGAAATCTGCCCCTCGGGCTCAGTATCTCAGAACAGTATCAGCCCCTCAGACTAAGAATAGTATAAAGCAACCAGTCAATGAAATAAGAGCACATAATTATTATGGCAGATAATGCAGATAAAGAATAAATGATGAGTGCAATGCAATGCATATGACGGTACCCTCTGGTACCCACTGCGGCGTGCAGCCCGAGCTATCCATATTTATTTATCGTCGACGGCGCTCACTGGGGGTGTGTACAGACTCCGAAGGGGCTCCTACAGCCCAAGCGCAATATCAAGCCATCTCGTGGCATCAAATCTAGGCCCTCGGCCTCATATCAATCTCAGTATAATCACCCAGGCTCTTAGCCTCAATATCAATGTAATCAACCAGGCTCTCGGCCTCAATATCAATGTAATCAACCAGGCTCTCGGCCTCAATATCAATATAACACTGCTGCGGCGCGTAGCCCGATCCATGCTCAGTCCAGAAATCATCATAAGCCCCTTGGGCATTTGTAAAACAGTAGTTCTCAGCCCGAAATATCATTTAGAAATATCATTTAAGTTTTCAAATCTTAGAAAGATGACTGAGTTTGCAAAACAGTATTTAAAACCTTGGACTGAGGTCAAATGATATGCAAAATATGCGAAAGCGGTGATATCAATCCCTGAAGGATTCAAATAATTAGCAAGAAGCCTACAATTGGAAACATGACTGAGGATATAAATTCTTTAACAAAATAAGTGAGGAAAACCAGTCAAAAATCCCCGAAGGGTTCTACAGGTCGGCACAAGGCCCCAAGCATGGCAACAAGCCCAGTTCACAATAATAAAGTATACGTCTCAACCAAAAATGTAGTAAAATATCTCTCGGGACGGACCAAGTCACAATCCCCAACGGTGCTCTACCCCATGCCCGTTATCCGGCGTGCAAGTCACCTCAATATAGTATTACGATGTGAAATTCCGGGGTTTCAAACCCTCAGGACATCATTTACATCTATTACTCACCTCTAGCCGGCCAAATACTACTCCGCGATGCCCTTTCCTTTCGTATCGACCTCCTCGCGCGTCGAATCTGGCCAAAACCACAACGAATACATCACAATAGGCTAAGGGAATATAACCCAATCGAAAAGACTCAAAAAATATCAAAAATCACGAAATTTGCAAAGCCCGAGCCCCGGTCCCACGTCTTGAAATCAAGAAATTTTTACATCAAAATGTTCCTTATCTCGCCACGAGTCTATACATACCAAATTCACAAGAATCGGAGTCCATTTGACCCCTCAAATCCCAAATTTAGAATTTCAATCTCAAGCCCTAATTTCTTATAATTTGGCTATATTTTCATGGATTTCTAGGATGATTCTTCAATAAAATCATGTATTTAACTCATAAAACTTACCTCCAATCGATCTTAGTTGAAACTCCCTTCAATCCCCGTCCAAAAACTCTCAAAATGACTAAAAATGGTGGAGAAATGGGGTGTTTTTCGCGAATGAAACGTAAACATTCTGCCCAGAATTTTTTGGAATTACTGTTCACCCCGTGTTACTGTTCACCCGTGTTACTGTTCACGGATACTATTACGGGGTGCTGTTCACGGTACTATTCACGGATATTGTTACGGGAACTGTTCATGGGTACTGTTTATGGGCACTGTTCATAACTACTGTTCACAGTGCTGTAAACAAATGCAGCAGTTTTATTTTTTTCGTGCCTAAATCGATCCGTTAACCTTCCGAAATACACCCGAGGCCCCCGAGACCTCAACTAAAAGAACTAACATGTCTTAAAACATTATCCAAACTTGCTCCAATAGTCAAAACACCTCAACTAATGCCAAAATCATCAAATTATATCGAATTCAAGCATAAGTTCTTTTAAAACTTCTAAAACACACATTCGATCAAAAACCCGACCAAACGATGTCTGAATGACCTGAAATTTTGCACACATATCCCAAATGACACAATGAAGCTACAGCAACTCTCAGAATTTCATTCCGACACCCGGATCAAAATCTCAACTATCAACCGGAGTTCGCCAAAATACTAACTTCGTCAATTCAAGCCTAATTCAACACCGGACCTCCAAAATTACTTCCGGTCCTGCTCCTAAGTCAAAAATCACCTCCCGGAACTAACCGAATTGTCGAAATTCACATCCGAGCCCTCTAACTCATAAGTCAACATCCGGTTGACTTTTCCAACTTAAACCTTCTTAAAAGAGACTAAATGTCTCATTTTTATCAAAATCGCTCCAAATAAATTCTAATGCACCCAATACCGATAATGAAACATGAGGAAGCAGAAAATGGGACGAACGAGACAGTAACTCATGAGACGACGGGTCGGGTCGTCACATTCTCCCCAACTTAAACAAACGCTCGTCCTCGAGCGTACCCAGAGTTGTCCTAGAAGCCAACCAAAAGCTGAATGACCTTATCAAGCATAAACCCGGGGATGATCCCACGTCGCCCTATCTCACATGGGTCTGATAACGCATTGTAACTAAGATCACACAATCTAGTCTAGCCCATAAATCATAGAGCCACATTTCACCTTTTCGGAATCATACACAAGATCAGAACCCCACACCTACATTCAGAATAAGTTTGAACCATCTGTAATAGACCATGTCTGCAACCTTAGGTGCAATTGTATGATATACCAATAACTCAAACAAATGCAGCAATAACTTCCATTCACAGCAGTTGCCCACAACAACCAAATACCGATAGAAATCTCTTATTAGCCAATGTCTCATTCCAACACTCTCATATACTGCCAATGATAATTGAAACACGCAATAAATCATAACCATTGCTCAGATCAACCATTCATGAGGCCATTTCTCCTCTAGCAATTATAGTAACAATTTTTTTAAAACCGAACCTCGATATTTACCCATCAAACATGCTGAAATCAAATCCGTTCGTATTCATCAATGACCCCAATGATCACCTCGAATCCAACACACCACTCTGGTGATATGATACCTCAATACAGGCCTAAGGCACAACTTTCATAATACGCGCACCAATAAGAAGCGGCCTGAACATACTCAAGTCATGAAAAATGACTCAAACGAAAGAGTCGTACCTCAAGCTCATCAGTACCATCAGCTGACCCAACAAGAACATGCCGCAATACTACCGAAATATCATTAGTTTAATAACATTACCTTTTTATGAGACATATACTCTCGTCAAGTCGCTTTCAATTAGCAATACTATTTCCCTAATCATCCGAAGATCATTCGCCCTAATCATCTGAAGCTTTGTTTTCTCTAATCACCTAGAAGAAAATCGCTACACATCTCATGTTCTGCATGATGTACATAGGTATTGTTCTAACTCTTACAATATTGACATGACGGATGAGGTATGCATAAATTCATGACCACTGTCGAGACAATGATTCGTTGGTTCTATACTCCTGGCAAGAACTATCACCTCATTTTGAGCAAAATCATGGTCTTAGCTCCTTAATTTACATCATATACTCAGATTGCACTAATCTCAAATTCAATGATCTCGTCTCACCCAGTACGAACTGCTCAGGCAATAAGCCACCCCCAACATAATCAAAAGTCGCATATGATGCCACAATATGCCAATAAGCTACCAATTCGAACGCGGTACAAAAGGAAAACAAACTTTGGAAGGAATTACCAATCTCACACACTAATACAGACTTTCCTTAGAAAACAGGAAGCAAGGCATACAAAATAACATATAGAAAACTATACTCAACATCACACTGTTGCGGCGTGCAACCCGATCCAGATAACATACCCATGGCGGTGTGCCACCCGATCCACACATAGATCTCACATAAGGAGATGCACATCGAGCCAAATTTGCTCATTACAACAAAATACCGAGTATCGGTCGTAAGCATGCTAAGTGCATAATAATATCTCTGAGGGACATATAGCGTTATAAGCTACAAAACTCAAGCACAACTGAGGTGTGATGTACAATCTGAATTTCAAGAGCCAAGATGCTCATATAACGTCATTCCCACATAGATTCTCAACACATAGCAATTTCTCAAGTTGTCCCACAACTCACACGGCACAATGTATCACTACGCGAAATATCTGACAATGAAACATCAACCTAACTACTCCTCCATGAGGACCGCGTTACTAAAATGCACACATCTGGCCTGATATAGAGCCATTATTCACATTAAATCTATCCATCGACTTCAAGCCGATTCTGATCACACTGAACTAGTCTGATAACCTTTCAAAGGTCCATAATAACTCCCATTTTTCTCATAACACACAAGAACAACCATCACAATCGGGGTAATCCTCCCCAGTTCACAACCCAATATGCCAAGTGCCCTCCAGGCATGAATCTTTAATTTAACGACACCATCACAAACTTCATACTTGTTTACATCTTTAATCAATCAAGTGATCACATGTCACACTTATATAATCTTCCCGTGGGACACACTCCCACAACCTACCACAACAATATCTGGAGCGTACCTCCAAACCATCGATCGCACTAACGCTGAAGAGCGATCAAGAGTCATTAACCGGGACGCAAAACCCTTTTTACAAAACACCGATCTTAGGTGACGCTGAAGACAATTCCAACTTACCGTAAACATCGAAACTTATCTCCTGCTCATCCGAGCTCATGACATCTTGTCAAAAAATTTCCTTCACTCGTGCCATTCTCGGCCTAATTTCCACAACCAGTACTGATTCACCAGCATGCATCAAATCGGAACTAACATAGTACATAACCGTACAATCCGCTAACCAATAGCAAGATCCCCAACTTGGCTCGAAGCCATAGATCACAACACATATACTCTATTGCTGCCGTAATACCATGGTGAGATTAAACTCACTCCTTAATAAGCTTGTGGAAACACGAATCATCGGAAATTTTAACTCTTCTGCAATTTTTGCATTCACTCACACAACGGTTAAGCCCACTCTTTAGGCGACAAATTTGTTTTTACTAAGTCCCAAATTTTTCAAAAATTTTGGCAGAGTTTCCTTTGTAATTGGGCCTATCCATCTGCTAGAGAATCACCAAAACCATCCTAACAACACGTCCACAACTTGACAAAGCATCACAATGTATATCAACAACATTAATCTCAATATTGCATGTATTATATTATCAAAATTGATACATGGACATGCGTTGCACCTATTTGAATCATAACACATAGAAAATACCTTTCAATCCTCCATTATTGGGCTATTCAACCGAGTAAGAACATATTCTTTATTTAATGTTTTCGACCCTCAAGGTGGTCTCCTTGACTCAACGATTTCGTCATAATACATTTACAGAAGCGATCTCAGCTCCCAGACTTATCTAACTAGTATGACAAATAGATTCCCCTCATAAGCCAATTACCCACTAGCTTTACCTTTAGTTAATATTTTTTTGTATACCTTCCACTGCCATACACATTACACAATCACTTAATCTTCCTGAGTCTAAACTCATATTGTAACATGAAATTTACTTCACTCCAAATAGGAGACATAAAAAGATTCTTCACGCACCTATAACTTGGGACTACACATCTTATCACAATGGGAATCATACACTCAATAGTTCATCTATCATCCAGTAGACCTTCCTCGTCACTTCCAAGTCATATAGATACATCTCGCAGTACTATCATATCTTCACGTAGCTATACAGCCATGATTCCCACTAATAAGGACAATACCGAACATAAAGGTTCAAAACACTTGCTCGCACAATCAACACCTTAGTGCTCAAACCATAGGCAAGATCCGGCCTCAAGTCCTCCAGACTATCCGAACATCAAACTCACCGAGATCACGTCTCGCCCTTCTATCGAGGAATTACAAGCCATCAAGGTAAATCAAATACTAAGTGCTCGTTCGCGCATATGAACATGTGGAAGGAATAGTAAGAGTTACTTTTCAAGCTGAATCAAGGACGCACGATAAGAATTCAAGAATGTGAAGTTTTCCTAAAGGTTCTGCAGCCTCTCGAGGATAAATACAGACGTCTCTGTACCGATCCTCGAGACTCTACTAAACTGGATCATGACTCGTGAGACCAATTAACCTAGGCTCTGATACCAACTTGTCACGACCCAATTCTCGAACCTGGTCGTGATGGCGCCTCTCATGAAGACAAGGCCAACCATTCAACCCAATTCATCCTTTTAAGACAATTAATTAACACAATTATAGTATAAACATGGTTTAATAATATCCAATAGCGGAAAGTATAGATAAAATACGGAAATCCAACCCAACTCAGCCCTAACCGGGGTGTCACAAGTTATGAGCTAATACAGAGTTTACTAAAATTCTACAAAGTATGGAATTAGGAACAAAGTCTGAAGATATCATAAATAACAGAAGATAAGGGAGAAAACGGGTCTGCAAACGCAATGCAGCTACCTCGATAACTCCGATGAAAACTGAACAGCAGAAAACTCGCTCTATGCCTCAGGAATACCTGTACCTGCACACATGGTGCAGGGAGTAATGTGAGTACTCCGACCCAGTGAGTAATAAATATAAATAATGACTGAAGGTAAGAAAACACGTTAAGGCACACAACATTCTATACAGAAGCAGTGAAATCATTTAAAATAACAATTCAGTGAAATATCATGTGAAATTTCTTTTAAACCAGTAAAACAGGTAATTTGGCAGTAAAATGACGAGTAGAAATCTGCCCCTCGGGCTCAATATCAAAACAACAAGTAGAAATCTGCCCCTCGGGCTCAGTATCAAAATAATAACTAGAAATCTGCCCCTCGAGCTCAGTATCAAAATAATAAGTAGAAATCTGCCCCTCGGGCTCAGTATCAAAATAATAATTAGAAATCTGCCCCTCGGGCTCAGTATCAAAATAATAAGTAGAAATCTGCCCCTCGGGCTCAGTATCTCAGAACAGTATCAGCCCCTCAGGCTCAGAACAGTATAAAGCAACCAGTCAATGAAATAAGAGCACATAATTATTATGGCAGATAATGCAGATAAAGAATAAATGCATGAGTGCAATGCAATGGATATGACGGTACCCTCTGGTACCCACTGCGGCGTGCAGCCCGAGCCATCCATATTTATTTATCGTCGACGGCGCTCACTGGAGGTGTGTACAGATTCCGGAGGGGCTCCTATAGCCCAAGCGCAATATCAAGCCATCTCGTGGCATCAAATCTAGGCCCTCGGCCTCATATCAATCTCAGTATAATCACCCAGGCTCTCAGCCTCAATATCAATGTAATCAACCAGGCTCTCGGCCTCAATATAAATGTAATCAACCAGGCTCTCGGCCTCAATATCAATATAACACTGCTGCGGCACGCAGCCCGATCCATGCTCAGTCCAGAAATCATCATAAGCCCCTTGGGCATTCGTAAAACAGTAATTCTTAGCCCGAAATATCATTTAGAAATATCATTTAAGTTTTCAAATCTTAGAAAGATGGCTGAGTTTGCAAAACAGTATTTAAAACCTTGGACTGAGGTCAAATGATATGCAAAATATGCGAAAGCGGTGATATCAATCCCTGAAGGATTCAAATAATTGGCAAGAAGCCTACAATTGGAAACATGACTGAGGATATAAATTCTTTAACAAAATAAGTGAGGAAAACCAGTCAAAAATTCCCCAAGGGTTCTACAGGTCGGCACAAGGCCCCAAGCATAGCAACAAGCCCAATTCACAATAATAAAGTATACGTCTCAACCAAAAATGTAGTAAAATATCTCTCGGGACGGACCAAGTCACAATCCCCAATGGTGCTCTACCCCACGCCCGTTATCCGGCGTGCAAGTCACCTCAATATAGTGTTACGATGTGAAATTTCGGGGTTTCAAACCCTCAGGACCTCATTTACATCTATTACTCACCTCTAGCCGGCCAAATACTACTCCGCGATGCCCTTTCCTTTCGTATCGACCTCCTCGCGCGTCGAATCTGGCCAAAACCACAACGAATACATCACAATAGGCTAAGGGAATATAACCCAATCGAAAAGACTCAAAAAATATCAAAAATCACGAAATTTGCAAAGCCCGAGCCCCGGTCCCACATCTTGAAATCCAGAAATTTTTACATCAAAATGTTCCTTATCTTGCCACGAGTCTATACATACCAAATTCACAAGAATCGGAGTCCATTTGACACCTCAAATCCCAAATTTAGAATTTCAATCTCAAGCCCTAATTTCTTATAATTTGGCTATGTTTTCATGGATTTCTAGGATGATTCTTCAATAAAATCATGTATTTAACTCATAAAACTTACCTCCAATCGATCTTAGTTGAAACTTCCTTCAATCCCCGTCCAAAAGCTCTCAAAATGACTAAAAATGGTGGAGAAATGGGGTGTTTTTCACGAATGAATTGTAAACATTCTGCCCAGAATTTTTCGGAATTATTGTTCACCCCGTGTTACTGTTCACTCGTGTACTGTTCACGGGGTACTGTTCACGGATACTGTTTACGGGTACTGTTCACGGATACTGTTATGGGGTACTGTTCACGGATACTGTTACGGGGTACTGTTCACGGATACTGTTACGGGGTACTGTTCATGGGCACTGTTCACAGTGCTGTAAAAAAATGCAGCAACTTTATTTTTTCCGTGCCTAAATCGATCCGTTAACCTTTCGAAATACACCCGAGGCCCCCGAGACCTCAACTAAAAGCACCAACATGTCTTAAAACATTATCCAAACTTTCTCCAATCGTCAAAACACCTCAATTAACGCCAAAATCATCAAATTATATCGAATTCAAGCCTAAGATCTTTTAAAACTTCTAAAACACACATTTGATCAAAAACTCGACCAAACGATGTCCGAATGACCTGAAATTTTGGACACATATCCCAAATGACACAATGAAGCTACAGAAACTCTCGGAATTTCATTCCGACACCCGGATCAAAATCTCACCTATCAACCGGAGTTCGCCAAAATACTAATTTCGCCAATTCAAGCCTAATTCAATACCGGACCTCCAAAATTACTTCCGGTCCTGCTCCTAAGTCACAAATCACCTCCCGGAACTAACCGAACCGTCGAAATTTACATCCGAGCCCTCTAACTCATAAGTCAACGTCCGGTTGACTTTTCCAACTTAAACCTTCTTAAAAGAGACTAAATGTCTCATTTCTTATCAAAATCGCTCCAAATAAATTCTAATGCACCCAATACCGATAATGAAACATGAGGAAGCAGAAAATGGGACGAATGAGACAGTAACTCATGAGACGACGGGTCGGGTCGTCACACATCGGCTGTAGATATTTTATAATAGAAGGAGATTCATATCCAACATATATCCTCAACCTTCTTTGAGGACCCATCTTTGTGCGTTGTGGTGGAGCAATTGGAACATATATCGCACAACCAAAGATTCTAAGACGGAAAATATTTGGCTCCTGACCAAAAGCCAATTGCAATGGAGAGACTTTATGATAACTTGTGGGTCGTATCCGCACAAGTGCTGCTGCATGAAAAATAGCATGACCCCACACTGAAATGGAAAGTTTTGTTCTCATAAGTATTGGTCTAGCAATTAATTGGAGGTATTTGATCAATGATTCAGCTAAACCATTTTGTGTATGAACATGAGCAACTGAATGCTCAATTGTTATCCCAGTTGATATACAATAACCATTAAAGACTTGGGATGTAAATTCACCAGCATTATCAAGACGAATTGTCTTAATTGCATAATCTTGAAATTGCGCTCTTAGCTTTATTATTTGAGCCAACAATCTCGCAAATGCCATATTGTGAATTGATAGTAAGCACACATGTGACCATCTTGTAGATGCATCTATCAAAACATTATAATATCTTAAAGGTCCACATGGAGGGTGAATGAGTCCACATATATCACCATGTATACGTTCTAGAAATGTAGGGGAATCCATCCGAACTTTAATAGTTGATGGTCTAATAATTAATTTACCTTGAGAACATGCAGCACAAGAGAATTCCTTAAATTAAAGAATCTTATTGTTCTTCATTGAATGTCCATGTGAATTCTCAATTATTTTACGCATCATATTAGAACCAGGATGGCCCAACCAGTCATGCCAAATAATAAAATTATCTTGATTAGTAAACTTCTCGTTTACTACGGCATGTGTTTCAATCCTGCTAATACTTGTGTAGTATAAGCCAGAGGAAAGAGCAGGTAACATTTCAAGCACATATTTCTTACCGGACATTATTGTAGTAATATAAAGATATTCAATCTTTTCATCATTTGTAGTCTCAATATGATAGCCATTTTGGCGAATATCTTTGAAACTTAATAAGTTTCTTTGAGATTTACTACAATATAGTGCTTCATTAATAGCCAAATTTGCTCCCCCTGGTAGTAATAAATTGTCTCTTCCAGAACCTTTAATTAATCTTGTACTACCGGATATTGTATTAACATTGGCTTCTTTCATTACCAGATAAGAGAAATATCTCTTATCTCTTAAAATAGTGTGTGTTGTAGCACTATCCAGAAGACATATATCATCTTTATTAATCTTGAGTCCAACTGAAAACTGGGGAATTTTCATGTTCTTCATAAAAAAAATCAAAAAGTACATCATAAGAAATATGAAAGACAAACAGAATAAGAACATTAAGAAACTAGCAACACATGATGCATTAGGAAAATATACTCAAGAAAAATAAACTAGTTGCAAACATAAAAATAACAACTTTTATATTATAGCTTCATTCCCCAGTAAAATGATTAATTCTTCAGTCAATATCCTCAAAGAAGTCTCCAACTTCTAAATGAGTAATATTTGCTACGCCTTCAAAATCATCATCTTTATATGCAAGATGTGCCTCAGAAACATGTTTGTTTGAGGGACCTGCTCCATCATCATTATTTTGAAAGGTCAAGTGTGCCTCCACATTATTTTCTTTCTTTCTAAGGGAGGCTTGATAAAGTTTGACAAAATGATCTGGCGTGCGACAAATGCGTGCCCAATGACCTTTCATACCACATCGGTGACACATACTAATTTTACCTTTTGAAGGATTAATTTGAGAACCCTTATTGTTCTCCTGTTTATTTCCACCATAATAACGATAATTGTTTCGTCCCCTGCCACGTCCACTTCTACGACCATGTCCACGACCACGATAATTATTTTGTTTTCTTTCAAACTTATCATATGTTGCTACAACATTCACTTCCGGGAATGGAGTTTCCCTGTATAATAGTATTTCCAAGACCTTTAGCGTCAAGGTGAATTTCAGCATCAAGCACCCATGATAAATAGTTCTTTCCGGTGATGTCAAGTACCACAAATTCAAGTTTTGATAAATTTGACATAGTGAAAACTATCATAAAAGATAAATAAGTTAGAGAAATAATTATATTAATAAACAATTAATGAAACAAAATGAGTAAGAAAAAAAGAGACGGAAATAGAGTTATATCATGTAAACAACCTACTATTTCATTCTATTTTGCCATAAATTGGAAACAACATACTGTTTCATTTCACTTGATATTATTGATATATATGTGTTAATAGAATTGAACGTGACTACCATTATTTATATGTTCAAATCCAATAAATATAAAGTAATTAAACTAATGTGAAATTATTATTTGTCAATTCATTTCTCACAGTTCTTCAAAATGCCTTAAAGATATATTTTGATCTGGGAAGTCCATGAATATTTTAAGCATGTCATTAGTGGGTAGCTAGTTTGATGACTTTGAGGTCATCTAAGAGTTAAGCACCGAAGGAAATAGTTATTTTATCACTGCAATGTACTTAAACTATTTAAGATGCTCAAGAGAACAAGTAATCTGCAAACAATAAGCATATGATATGTACTATCATAAATAAAATGAATATAGTGATACGTACCTTAATAAAATATGACTCAACTTAGCGGGGGTTAAGAATAAAATTAGAGCTTCGTACTGATAACGTGTTATAAAATAAAAGCAATGCAGTAAAATGTAAATAAGAAGAGATAGAAAGAAGGAAGAAGTCTTTTCTTCTTTCACTTTGGTGTCTCTTTACCCATGAGATACAAGGCTATTTATAAGCCTAAAAAGTACACTTTCTATTCACAAATAGTAAGAGGAATGGAAATACTCAACATCAAACAGTAGGGAAAATGGGTGTCCATAGCAGCCAGGGGCGAAGCCACCTTTAACAAAGGGTGGTCAACTGACCACCCTTCACTGAAATATTATGAAAATTTATACTGTGTATATAATAAAATATTAATTTTAGATGTATAAAATATATATTGAACATCCTTTGTCGAGAATTTTTTTTTGTGTTCTTTCAAGTTTGAACACCCTTGGAAACATTTTTGGCTTCGCCACTGATAACAGTATGGGCATCCACTCCTTAAACTATTTATTGTTATGAAATAAAAGCAATTTAGTAAAACATGAACAAGAAATAAAGACAATTTAGTAAAACATGAACAAGAAATAAAGATAGAGAGAAAGGAAGAGATTTTCTTCTTAAATTGTGTGTATTTTCTTATCTATTACAAAGCCTTTATATAGGCATGAAAAGTGAAGAAATTATGTCATGGAATATGTCATTGAACATAGAAAATATTTCATTGAATATGTCATTAACCATTTGAGAGAAAGATCATGGAGGAAGAGTAGACATCCACCATATTTTGATTTTTATCATAACACTGCCCCTTGGATGTCCATAAATAATGTGCCTCGTTAAAACCTTATTAGGAAAAAACCCTATGGGAAAAAAATCCTAATGAAGGAAAAAGAGTGCACATATTTAGAAATACGCCTTTTGGTTTCCTCGTTAAAAACCTTGCAAGGAAAACCCAATGGGACAAAACCTTGTAAGGAAAAAAGAGTACAACGCATATTAACTCCCCCTGATGAGATCATCAGTTCACATCGTTGAGCCTTCGTTTCCCAATCTTGTACACTAGTTTCTTGAAGGTTGACGTCGGTAGATATTTGGTGAACAAATCAGTCATATTATCACTTGAACGGATCCGTTGCACATTAATATCACCATTCTTTTGAAGATCATGTGTGAACAATAATTTAGGTGAAATGTGCTTTGTCCTAACTCCTTTATGAATCCTCCCTTTAATTGGGCTATGCATGTTGTATTTTCTTCATACAAAACTGTGGGTAGTTTATTACACTTCAAACCACATTTGTCTCGAATAAGATGTATAGTAGACCTCAACCATACACATTCTCGACTTGCTTCATGAATAGCAATTATCTCAGCATGATTAGAAGAAGTAGCCACGATTGATTGCTTAGTCGATCGCCAAGATATGACAGTGCCACACATGTAAACACATAACATGTTTGAGATCAAGCCTTGTGTGTGTCAGATAAATACTCCACATCGACATAACTAACAAGATCGGTATTGCAATCATTGCCATAAAATAAGCACACATCGGTAATCCCCCTTAGATAACGCAATATGTGCTTGATTTTATTCCAATTTCTCCTTGAGCGGAGCTATATCTTGTTAAGACATTAACTGAAAAAGTTATGTCATGCCTTGTAGTGTTAGCAAGATATATTAGCGCACCAATTGCATTAAGATATGGTACTTTAGGACCAAGAAGCTCTTCATTATTTTCATGAGGTCGGAGTGGATCATTATTTATATCGAGTAATCTCACAACCATCGGGGTATTTAATGGATGTGTTTTATCCACATAGAAGCTCTTTAAAATATTTTTAGTGTATGTTGATTGAAGGACAAAAATTCTATCTTTCATATATTCAATTTGTAGACCAAGACAAAATTTTGTCTTTTCAAGATCTTTCATTTCAAATTCTTTCTTTAAACATTCTACTTCTTTAGGAAGCTCTCCGGGAGTTCTAATGATATTTGAATCATCAACATACATGGCGATTATAACAAATTCAAATCCATATCCTTTTATAAGGACACAAGGACAAATTGAATTATTCTTATACCCTTCTTTCAACAAGTACTCTCTCGGGCGATTATACCACATGCGCCCTGATTGTTTCAATCCGTATAAGGATTTTTGAAGCTTTATTTAATAAATTTCTTGGAAACCTTAATATGCTCCAAGACAATTTAAATCTTTCAATGATATCCACTATACGCATATCAAGTTTTTCATATATTGCCAGATTAAAACCTGAAGTGACTATATCCACTATAAGAGAACATGTCTCCATATATTCAATGTGAGGATATTTACTAATTTTCTTGTGCCACAAGTCGTCTTTATGTCTATCGACTTGAACCTTTCGCACAATAACACATTTATACCTCAATTGACTTTATACTTTCAGGTGTTGGACTATCCGTCCAACTTCACATTTTTCAAGTGAAGTCAATTTCATTGCGTATTTTTTATTTGGCCAATCTTTTATCCGTCCAAATTTCATGACAGATTTGATCTCAAGATCCTCGTCAATATTAATCATATTGAGCGCTACATTATATTAACAATATTGTCGACAATCATTTTATGTCGGTTCCATTATTATCCAATAAAGACATAACTTATTGAGATCTCTTTATTTCATTATTTTCAGGTACCTGAGCCTCTCCCATGAGGTCTTATGAAGTGTTATGTCGTGGTGCTCTTTTAGGGCACTTGCCTCCTTATTATGACCATTTTGAATATTTGTCTCTCTCCTTCTTCAAGGAGTTTTATCTTTGGAACCGATTGGTCTGTTACACTTCATGCGTGCCATAGACTCTGTCCCTCGTGGACTTTATTCTATTTGGAGCATTAGCAGCTGAAATATGACATTTAGCTTTGGGTCAGCAAATGCGTCTGGCAATAATATATAAATGAATTATCACTTGAACTTCAAGTTTATATTTTCTTGTACGAGGATCTATATGTATTCATAATAATTCATTTCACGTATCACTTTCTCAGCTGCCCAATTTCTCCCCCTAATGTTGGAATCACCAACACATTTCCCAACCATCTTTGGGAACTCATCTTTGTGCATTTTGGTGGCATAATTAAATCATATAGCACATCCATATTTCTATATAGAAATTATTTGGTTCCTGACCCTGAACCGATTGTGATAGGGAAAATTTTTTATAACTTGGCTAGATGCGTACAAGTGCTGTTGTATATTAAATAATAAATCTCATACCAAATTTCGTTTTTGGGAGTTTTGTTCTCATAACCAATGATTTAGCTATAATTGGAGGCATACAATTTCTGCTAAACCAACTTGGATTTAAACCAGTATTATTAAGATAAATCATCATAATTTATATTCTAGAATTGTGCTCTAATAATTTGAGCAAGCAATCTTGCAAAAACCAAACTGCAAGTTGATAACAAATGCACATGTGACCATAAAATAGATGCATCTATTAAAATCATATAATAGTAAACGGTCCACATGGCAGGTGACTGGGCCCATATATATATCACCTTTTATTCCTTCCAGAAATCAAAGGATTCAATCCCAACCTTTAACTGGTATATCATGAGAATAAGCAGCACAAGAGAATTCTTGAAGAATCTTCTATTCTTCAATATATGTCAATGTAATTCTTAATTAATTTTTCGCATCATAATTGAACCGAGATGGTCAACCGGTCATGCCAATTAATATTTATTTTAGTAAACCTCTAGTTTACTTGTGGCATATGATTCCAGCATCATGCTTATATTTGTGTAGTACAAATAGAAAGAAGATCGGGTAACCTTTCATATCTACCCGGTATGATTATAGAAATATGAAGATATTCAATCTTCCTTTCATTTATAGTCTCAATATGTCAATCACTTTGACTTATATATTTGAAACTCAAAAAGTTTCTTTTGAGACTTTACAATATCAATGTCATGAATAAGTTTATTCATCCGGGTAGTAACAAATTAGTTTTTCCGGAGTTCTTAACAACTTTTGTACAACAAGATCTTTTATCATACCATTCATATGGTAAATATCTCCTTCACGGAGAAAATTATATCATAATAAATTATCATGGTCAAAATCATCATAAGCAAAAACATTTCTTGCTTTAATTTTGCCTTTAATAACTTTTATAAGGCATGACAAAATAATATTTGGCATATCACATGTACGCGACCAATGACATATTCATGTAACTACACAATAATATTTATTCTCTTTATTTTACCCAAACCTCCCTTAGAGGTGAGTTGTGTGGTATTCATATAATCATGAATTGCATGTCTTTATTCATTGCTTTTATCACATATTGCCACGTTCAACTTTAGGAATGGGTTTGCATTCTTAATGCTTATCACAAGTCACATTCTCTTCAAGGAATGGATCATAATCAGCGACGTGCTTTATTATTTTCATACCAATTTGATGGTAAGCATTGCCTTCACATTTTGAAGGACTATTTTGAGAACCCTTATTGTTCTCCTTTTATAATCATAGTGATGATTATTATTATTTTGATATTTGGAACGCCCACGTTCATTGTTCAACTACTTGTCTTCATTGAAACTTATTATGCACTGTTATCACATTCACTTCAAGAATGGAGCAAATCAAGTGGGACAATTTTTATGCCTTTTCATGAAAAATATATTATTTTTCTTTAGTCATCATTATATCATCAATATGGTACATTGGGACTCAAACCCAATGTCTTACCAATATAAAGGCATGTTAGGCCATAATAAATTGGGACTCAAACCCAACTCTTATCATTATGGAGCATCAGGACTTGATCCCGATGTCTTATCCTCAATTAATGGCATAATAGGCTAAACAATATTGAGATTCATTCTCAAGCCTTAATTTCAATCACATGCCAATAAAGTTATACACAACTAATTTGCAACTTAGCAAATCAAATTTGCTTTCTTAAATAAGTGTACAAATCTCAAATCAGCGTAAAGCTTTATTAATTATTTGTAGCATCTATATGAAATACAATTGTTTGTAGTCAGAATATTTCTTCTAAATTCTATTAGAGTTTAAAAGGATCATAAAATCATTGTCATAATATTTATTGAGTCTCTCTCAAAAATATTGTTGTTTTCGGGGTATACCCTACCTATTGGATTTGATTTAACGACATGACTTTCCTTCACTCAATTCAACCAAGCAATTAGTGAATAAATTTATCAAAAGTACACCATATAGGTAACAACACATATATAGTACTAATACATAAATTCAGCATTTATATTACCTGAAAAGTGACATTATAGGTAACAACTTACCAGTTGTAGCTTGTGCATCATTCATATAAAATACTTAAAAATGGTAAGTCAGTAGCAAGCATCAAGTAGGTCATGGATACTCAAAAATACCTCTTCCAGTAGTCATACTAATCATTGTTTGCTTTCAAATGATACGACCATAAATTATGAAGTATACTTTCTCAATAGCTGGTTTGTTTTCCAAACTTCAAAGAAGTAATTAATCAACCTAGATAAAGATGTGAAGTATTTCTTGTTTTCTTCAAGATGATTTATGCTCTTAATCAGTATGACCAATTTTATTTTATTTTTTATTACTTTTTTTTGGTACTATATGCAAGTGTAAAAATCCAAAAGGAAAAAAATATTCATCCAAGTAAAAGAAAATGTTATAAGCGGCAGGACATATTGAAGATAGTTAACACATAAATATGCATAAGACAATTTATATAAAATATCCTTGGTTACCATGACATGCATCATATCAACAATTAACTGCTACTATGATTTTAACATACAAAACTTCGGAAAATTTTATTCCATTCATGTGATATAAAAGATGTAATATTAATATGTGCTTATGCAATATAAGTGTAGTACGAAGTTGTGTGCATATGAGATTTTAAAGGAATGATAAGTATAAGATAATCATACCTTCTTACATTTCATTACTTACCATATGTAGTTTCTCTTTACATTTAACCATGTGATGATATGTATGGCTTCTAATTGTAATCTTTCTGGATGTAGGAAAAATTTTGTAGATATATATATATACAATTGGTTAGAGACTCGTGTTGATAACGTGTTATGAAATAAAAGCAATTTAGTAAAACAAGAACAAGAAATAAAGACAATTTAGTAAAACATGAACAAGAAATAGAGATAGAGAGAAAGGAAAAGATTTTCTTCTTAAATTGTGTGTATTTTCTTATCTATTATACAGCCTTTATATAGGCATGAAAAGTGAAGAAAATATGTCATGGAATATATCATTGAACATAGAAAATATGTCATTGAATATGTCATTAACCATTTGAGAGAAAGATCATGGAGGAAGAGTAGACATCCACCATATTTTGATTTTTATCGTAACATTCATAACATTTTTTTGTTTCTTATTTTTCTGGATTACATTATCTACTATTTAGTGTTAGTACATTGCTAATCTAACTCTTCGTTTCTTTGCCACTTGGCTTAATATACTTGTCTGCTACCCTCCTTATAATTTAACACACACATTCGATAAGTATATCATCAGATTACTTAAAAGATAATTACATATAATCGTTAAAAAAAGTGAGATTAGTAATCTGCAAAGTAAAAAAGATTACCTATAATTAGTATTTTAAACGCATTTTTGGAGCGAGCCCTGAGGCGAGGCGCACCAAAAATGCCTCGAGGCGATGGTGTGGGGCGAAAGTCTCCAATTCTTTATCTTGTCCTCTAGTCTGCTACTATCTCCCAAAAGCAACGAATAGTCAATTTTATTTTTTTATTTTTATTTTTTTGCAAAAATAAAGAGAACTTCATTCTCCTTCGTAGCAGCAAGTTCAAAGTTCAAATTGCATGTAAGTCATCTTTTTTGTTCTTTCATGTAGAAAACTGTCTTTTCAACTCAAGTTACTTGTGCTTGTAAGTAGCGTATAACAGATTATTTTGACTAGCTTTTTGTGGGGATGGAGCGCATCTATATATATATTTCATATATTTATAATTTTCTTTAATTTTTATGCAATTTTACCTATTTATAAATATTTACTATAATTATATTATTTTATAAAATATTAAAAATTAAATATCTATGGGGCTTACGCCTCGCTGCCTTGGGGCTTACGTCTCGCTGAGGCATATATAAAACGTCTCGCCTGATGCCCACGCCTTTTAAAAAACTGGGTTTTTCATAGAAAGGTGTAAAAACACATATCTGTGCTTGGAAGGGAATCTCACCTCCCTCTATCTTTCTTCTTCTTTCTCTTGGGACTAGTGATATAATGCAGAAAAAGAGAGAAATATGAGATCTATGCTTTTTTTTAGGAGAAGACAAGAAAAGAAAATAAGGAGGTGGCTGAGCAGATTTAGATGTTTGATTGATAGGTAGTACAAAACAAAAGTTCAATCAGTATCAGCTGCCTGAGGCAACCCAACCATCTTCCTCTTTTTATTATTTCACTTTTGAAACTAAGCTTTCCTTGTTTCCCTTTTCTCAATCCTTTTGCTTTCCTCTTATTTTCGTTTTCTCAATCAAATCTTGTTACATGGTTCTAATATAGTGTTCTATAACTAAGAGACACATTCAAGATTTTTTTTAGATAGATGGTGTCTGAATCAACTTGCACGTACTTTTATTTTCGAGTAGTCCATCGAGTAGTTGCTAATCTAGACCAACACACATATCTCAGATAACTATGTCGTAAAAGCTGAGAATAACAATAAGGGGATACTAGGGACATCACTACAAGCAATTCACTTTTGAGCACTTCCCAGTAAATTTTGAGGTAACACAAGCTTTATGTTTCAAACAAAAGTTAGTTATACAAATTTCTTATGACACTGTATAGTCATTCACAAAATAATAATCAAAAATATATATTTTTTGTGTATGTATACATTTCTAAATGTTATATATAAAAATATATAATTTTTATATATTTTTGCGGCTACCGGATATAAATAATTTCAATTGCAGGCTAAAAGTGAATTCATCAGTAACGTATTTCCAACAACATATTATAACTAATGCACACTGATGAACATTGAGCAACAGATGGGAAAAAAAAACATTTAGCAATAAATACAACAACATTAAGAGACAACAATGAGAGGTGAAATAGAGGCAGAATCTTAAACTCAGTAGTATTATTTCCCATGATAAGAAGATATATGAACAAAAGAAAATTGGTAATCTCAAGGAAGCCATAGCCTTTCTTAACCTATACACTTTTGCTATTACATTCTTATTGAATGAAAATATAGATGCTCAAAAAGGTCTGCAAAAAAAAGAGTCCAAAAACTTTGACTAGACTTCCATTGAATACTGAGTAGTAAACCAGGGGCAAAATTGATCATCTTCCATTATACCACATGTACTCCAGTTTGAACATTAATATTTAAGGGCTTCCCTCTTCCCATAGTGAAACCTTTGGTCCCATCTGGCATTCTTGGTCCTTTTGTAGCCTGTTTCATAGGTGCTTCAAATGGACCAGAGTTGCTGCTTTGTGGAGACGAGGCAAGTAGGCCGCGACCATTGAACATTTGATTTCTTTGTCGTGCTCTCACACGGCCTTTACCCCATGTTTTCTTTGTTGCTAAAGTCTCTTCGACCTAACAACAAGGGGATGAAGCGAGAGAAATTTGTATATTTTAGCATGAACAAAGATGCATGTTTTAGTATATGGTTGTCAATAACAGGATATTGAACACTCCAAAACCAAATGTTTGGTTTAGTCATGACCATACTTACATTGCTATCCGCTATTTCTGACTGATTAGTGTGATTTGAGTCATCTGTCAGTTCAGAAGCTAACCAATCTTCATCGTCGAAACAGCCATCAAATGCAGACTTCCTGCTCTTTAGAACAGACTTTGGCTGCAAATTTAGCAACATTTTTAAGAATAATATACCAAAAAATGAAACAGGAGCTTATAGAAGCACAAGTACGAACGTGAAGTAGTTGGGGGAGATATTAAATGGTCACATTCATAGAAATCTTTAAGTAACATCGTTTTAATGATTTTAAGATCACAAATTCTAAATGAATCAAACATATTCGGATCAAATTAGTTATTGTGAATGAAAACAACAAAATGTACTTAGTGGACTGAGATCCGAATGATTCAGATTCAGATCTCCATTAAGTGAAATTAGACTTACTGAACGCCTGAGCAGCAACTTCACTTGTAGGCCTTTTCTCCAGTTCCTCTCATCATTTAGTTTCTCCACCTGATTAGGTTAAGGTAAAGAATAGATTTAGGTGATCCAAATTAGTTTTAACTAAAACAATATAATGAAGTTAAAGAAAAAGAAAAGAACTTCAAAGGAAGCACAAAAATAATGACATACTGCTTTCTCAGCTGCTTCTGGATGCTCGAACTCGATCAGTGCATGGAGCTTTCGATCAAAAAGCAATAAGAAAGTAAAACAGAAGGAATTAGATCCTGATATAAAGAGGGAATATCGGCTTTTTAAAACACAGAACAATTCAGGTTTGTACTCAATACCTTACTGCTGATGCCCAAGTCTCCTCTAGTTCGTGTGTTAGGATCTTGAGGATGGCATACTCGGATGGTTTTGACACTTACAATAAGAACCATAATATGTGAGTTGGAAACAAATAAATGTAGCAGAGATAAAATGTGTCGAGAAGATTCAAGAATATCACCTTCCTGCAACATTAAATATTTTCTCAATGTTGTGATGAGAGTGATCATCTGGTAAATTTTCAGCCACCACAGTGCGCAACTGAAAGGAAGCAAACCAAATAGAGTAGTAGTATTAGTACTATGAACATATCAAAACCATAGATCAATATATATATGAGAAAAGAAATGTACCATCAATTCCTCTTTATCCTTGTCAGTAAATGGGATTTTTCGTTTGACCTTCTTCCCATCATCGCTTACAATCTTCAGAAAACAATCAAGTATATATACAAAATCATAGTTGTCAATAGATACTCAATAAGGAAATTAAACACAGCGACTAGAATTCAAAACGTACCAGCTTTGTAGAGGAAAGGAGGGCATGAGAAAGAGTTAATTGGTTGTTGGTGATGAGGGACTTGATTTTCTTTGTAGCCGAAACAGAAGAAATGGGAACTGTACATAGTAATTAAACATATTTCTCAAGAATTTGTCAAACTGATGAATTGAAAATCTGTAGACTATTTCTTTAACTATGTATCAATAGTACTTACCAAAGCCTTTAGGATCCTTATTCATTTGTTTCAACAAGCTCTCATTTGCGAGCAAGCTCATGTCACTAAGTTGGTATTCAACCTATCAAACATATAAACTATCACATTTTAGTTACAAATCCTCAAAATGTAGTAAAAAGGCAATAAAGATTGCAGTGATAAACCATGCTAGAAAAAAATTAGAGCAGAATGTTACTATTCTTATAGCAGTGTTTATGAAGAGTTATGTAACAGAACAAAATCTGCAGTTGTATTTATGAGATTTAGGCTCTTATTACATACGCAAACATCCCTCATTTAGCGATTAACTGTCAAGCAATAGCGAACAAGTAAAGAAGGAATGATAGGACGAAGTTGCTCAGGCTGCAACGCCCTTTCTGCTTTAAATAGATTACATTACATATGTTTTTCATACTCCTTTTGAGCCCGATTTTCTCCCCACATCAAAAACTAATTAAAATCCATATTTGTTATCATAACCTTATTTTTCTATTTTATCAAAGCGTCCATCTGAATCAGACATGTTGATCAATATAAAAAATGACCGGTCAATAAGGACATAAATTGGAATACAGTCAAACTTCTCTATAACAATCTCGTTTATTCAGATATTTTTTGGCCGTTATAGTGAATGTCTGTTATATGAGGATGCTATTATAGAGAGGTTTGACTGTATAAAGAATGATAACCAATGACCAGAACTCAATGGCAATTTGATCCAAACACCATTAGAAGGGAAAACAAAGAACGTTAACAAGATCAAATTGTTGAGAGCTTAATATCTTAATGACATGATCACGCACTTCAACATGGTATCGAAGCATACAAGAGGTCTTAGATTCAAATCTCACTATCTATTTGGTGCATGAAAAAAAAATATGCTCAAAACTCGTGTAGGGACATAATAAAATTAAGTATATATGAGACCACTTTACACAAATGAGAAGAATTCAACTCAACAAAAGAGAAAAGAAGAATAGATGACCTGTTTGATGACTTTTAGCCTGAGTTCTTCAGGAAGGATATCCTTCTGAGACAAAGTTGAAACAAAACTTGGTTCTTGAACAAAGGAGATAGTAAGATCACCCCCAGATATCCAATCATTAGTAGTAGTTGTTATTGTTGTATTAACATACTGAAAATAGGGATAAATATATCCTGAAATGGGGATTGTGGCATGTGATTTCGGCACGAATTCGGGGGCTTGAACATTGAACTTGAAAGATCCACCATTAGTATTGTAGGCAGCAGCATTGATCTGCTGCTGCTTATTATTATTGTTCTTGGCCAGCTTCTTGTTATAATAAACTTTAGCAACAAATTTTTCTGGAGTAGATTCTTGGACACTAGAAGCAACTTTTTCAGGTTGCATTTGTGCCATTATTATGAAATAAAAAATGGGGTGCTGATCAATTCAACTCCTTGTATTCTGCCTCTTTCTTGTTTTTTTTTTTATTTTATTTTATTTTATTCCCCTAATTACAAGTCGATGTTCTTTTGAACATGCACACAACATCATTTGTGTTATTATTTCATACCTTTGTGTTTTTTTGGAGTTCTTTTTCTCTCTCTCTCCTTTGATTTTGTCTAATGGTAGAGCGAAGGAAGTTGCTTAAGTCACTCCTAAAGTTTAATAATAAACAGTATTTGTAAAGGTTGAGATTGAAAAGAGTGAATGAATGGTTTACTGCAATCCGTGTACAAAACTAGTTTAGTTATTATATACACCTCATGTCTTTGGAATTTTGACCAATTAGTCATAGGAATGCACTAAAATATTGAAAATATAAGAGTTGCCTCGTAATTATGTAATACATTTATGGGAAAATAAAAGATTAAATAGGGTATTAAAATGCAATATTATAGGGATATTTTGATCTGTCAATATTTTACTTGTGGTCTTCATGTTTTATTAATAAATTAAATGTACTAGCTAGATATAGGTAAATAGACATAGCTTATTCTGTTTAGAAAGAATGACCGAATTCAGAATACTATAGTCAATTTCTTTTTCTTAAAATAAATCTTCTCAATGTTTTTGAAATAAAATAAAATTATTCAAAAATATATTGAAGTATGGAGAAATGTTTGAATTTTTAAAAAAATAGTTATTTGGTTCTCTGATTATTAGTAGTCTTGTACAAATAAGAGAAAGCCAGTATTGTATTTATTCTAACATTTGCTCATTAGACAATCTTTAACCAAGACTGTGTTGGATTTACTATTTACTTTTCTAGCTGGTATACATAGATTATACATTAATTATATATTATTATACACATATTATATATAAATCGGCTATTTTTTGTTTAAGTAGTTAAGTGGACGATCATTTAGGTAAATTCTTCAAATTTTAGTACTCTATTTTGGGCTTTGAGGTTAAACTTCGAGTTTGCTTTATTCCATCCAAATTCTTGGCTGTCAATTTCAAAATCATCTATACATTTAGAGAAAATAACCAAGTAGCAGACTCTTTAACAAACTTCAGTTGTGAATCTCTATTTGACCATACGTTTTCCTCTATGATTGCAACAACAACGACAACAGTAACAATCCAGTGTAATTTCATAAGTGGGGTCTAGAGATGGTAGTGTGTACGCACCACTACCTTGTAAAAATAAAAAGGCTATTTTCGAAAGACCCTCTATGACTGATCTTCTTTAATAAATTTAGATTTTTTTCTCTAAAAAAAAACTGGGCTCATTGGATATCGTATTGGTTAGGCTTTGCGCCTATTAATGGGAGACCTTCTTTACCGGGTTGGGTACTTCTCGGGCTAGCTCTTTCATGAAATGGGCTCATTATTGCAAATTCACCTTTAAAAAATAAGTTTGTTATCTTGCAAGCTCCTTTTGTTTGAGCCCAAAATATTATGGCTACATTTGTCATCCTAGCCTTTCAAAGGAAAAATTGGCATCCTATAACAACACATAATAGAAATTGGTAATTTTTTAGCCTTGTATTAGGTTTGATAAAGATAGCCCCAAACAATTGGCATTATATAGTCAAATCATAAAAAATAAAAATAAAAACTATTCTTTTATACTTCTCTAAAAAAACTACACGCTTATTTTGGCTTCCCTCCCCCTTTCTCTCCTTGTATTTCTTCTTCTATCTCTTCTCTTTTGCTCTCATAGTTTAGCAAAAATTCTTGTAAATTAT
Source organism: Nicotiana tabacum (assembly GCF_000715075.1). Lineage (NCBI taxonomy): Eukaryota > Viridiplantae > Streptophyta > Magnoliopsida > Solanales > Solanaceae > Nicotiana > Nicotiana tabacum. Next base: position 159,734,059 of record NC_134084.1, read on the forward strand.
GCAAAAAAAAGTCAGTAGGATGAAAAGGTAAGGTTGATCTCACATCAGAGAAAATCATAAGCAAAAACTAAGAGAGAAAAAATGTATTTCAACATTGTTTTTCTTCTCTCTCTTTTTTTTTTTTTTTTGGTTGGATTGAATGAGTGGGTGTGAATGAAATTGGTTGAAAATAGCTAACGAGTCTATATACAAAATTTGAGCAAGATTAGCAAAAACTAAGAGAGTAAAAATATATTTCAGCTTTATTTTCTTCTCTCTTCCTTTTTAAGTTGGATTGAATGAGTGAGTGTGATTGAAATTGGTTGAAAATACCTAAACGGGGCTATATACAAAATTTGAGCAAGATTAGAAGTGATTTAAACTGGTTTCAGGTAAAAAATCAGACCTAAAAATCCAACTACGATATGTGTATATAACGTTATATATCGTGTACACCAGTGTATATCACACACAAGTTTTTAAGGATGTCTGTGTATAATACCTTTTATGGACGCCCATGTATATCATATACAACAAAATTCTTTTATATCATATTGTATATCATATATGTAACACAAATTTTCATGGATATACACAGATACACATAATATACATGAGATATTACTGATATACATAAAGATACAAACGAATTACAATAGGGGATACACATGTGGAATCGTCTTGAACTTGAGTTTTCAATCTGAAATGTGTTACACAAAGAAGGAAAATAAAATTTTAATAATTTTTTTATATACACATTATTATTATGTTATACACTGTGATATAAAAATAATATAATTATTAATTATTGATCAAAAAAGAAAAATAAATTTTTGATATAGCATGTTTAAGCAAGTTCTAAAATATAAAAATAATAAATATAATTGTGGGAGTAAATAATATTTTGGTATACAAAGAAAATTATTTTTAATATATATAAAGAAGAAAAATAAATTTATGATATCTATTTTGGTATACATATGTCCGATGTGCTATACACTGTGATATACAAATAATACAATATTTTTATTGTGATATACATTGATATAAAGGCAGCAATAACTATATATATAATTTTATATTATTGATATACAAAGAATAATATTATTTATATACAAAGAATGAAAATAAAATTTTAATATACATGTTGATATAGACAAAGAAGAAGAAAAAAGTTGTGATATGCATATTATTATTGTGATATACATTTATTGGTTATTTGATGTATTATTATTATTATTATTATTATGATATAAGGTAAAAGCTATTAGATGTCAATATCTATAACTAGGGCCATTTTCTGTCAATTATATGGGTATGTTGTTATAGGAATTTTTACCTCCTATAGCAAAGGTTAATACCTTATTTATTTTAAATAAATACCATTTAAAAAAATTATATTCTATAGATACCTTTTAAGGTTTATAGCAAAATATTTAATTTTGGTTACCTCCTAGCCCTAAGCCACTAAATACGCTATTTACTTACACTATTTTCTTTCTCTCTCTACTTTGACACATCTCATTCTCTTCCCCATCCCATTAAAATTTCCGTTCTCCTCCTCCTTCTAACCGCATCTTCTCAACTGAAAAAATCCAACAACTTGAGTGACAACGGTGTGTGGAATCCATCCACTAAAATGTTCCGGAAACTGCCGATTTGTCACGTTAACCCTCCACAAAATCATGGACTGAGAGAGGTTGCAGGGTTGAGCCAAATTTGTGGTGGTTTTGGGTATGATACTTCTGCTAATGATTATAAAGTCGTTAAAATAGCCCAATTTTATCACTTCTCTAGTAGTTCCTTAGTTACTGTTACAATGGTTTATAGTTTTAAGTTGGGTTTGTGGAAGAAGAAGGTTCAGGATTGCCCATACTGGTTGGTTAAGGAAGACAATGGCACGTTTGCAAGTTGAGAGGTTGTTCATTATCGATATCAGAAAGCAATTTCCACAGATCTTTGAGCAAATTCCAATATGGCTACCAAAGAAGAAGCTATTCGACGTCATACGACACTCGCCGACTAAGCTCTATTTCATTGTATTCATTGCCTTTTTCCATTATAATTCAATGGATAGTCAGTTGTATGCTAAGTTTTCGAAGTGTGAGTTCTGGTTGAGTTCAGTTGCATTCCTGGGTCATGTTGTGTCAGCAGAAGGTATTCAAGTTGATCCAAAGAAGATTGCGGCAGTCAAGAACTAGCCTAGACCAGCATCAGCTACAGAGATCCGGAGTTTCTTGGGTTTGGCAGGCTACTATAGTCGGTTTGTGGAGGGGGTTTTGTCCATTTCAGCCCTAATAACCAAGTTGACCCAGAAGGGTGTCCAGTTCAGGTGGTCGGACGAGTGTAAGGCAAGCTTTCAGAAGCTCAAGATAGCTTTGATTATGGCACCGGTGTTGGTTTTACCCATAGGTTCAGGGCCTTATATAGTTTATTGTGATGCATCTCGTATTGGACTTGGTGCGGTGTTGATGCAGGATGACAAGGTCATTGCCTAGGCTTCACGACAGTTGAAGATTCATGAGAAAAACTATCTGGTTCATGATTTGGAGTTGACAGTCATTGTTCACGCGTTGAAGATTTGGAGGCATTATCTCTATGGCGTGGTATGTGAGGTATTCACGGATCAGAACAGTCTGCAGTATTTGTTCAAGCAGAAGGAGCTAAATTTGAGGCAGAGAAGGTGGTTGGAGCTATTAAAGGACTATGACGTCACCATCTTATATCATCCGGGAAAGGCAAATGTGGTGGCCGGTGCTTTGAGTAGGAAGTCAGCCAGTATGGGCATCTTGGTTATATTTTGGTCGATGAGAGACCGCTTGCTTTGGATTTTCAGGCTTTCGCGAATTAATTCGTGAGGTTGGATGTTTCTGAGCCCAACCGTGTGTTAGCTTGCACGGTTGCTCGTTCTTCTTTATTGGAGCGTATCCGTGATCGGCAATATGATGATCCCCATTTGTGTGTCCTTAGAGATACGATGTAGCACGGAGGTGCCAAGCAGGTTACCTTAGGTAATGATGGAGTTTTGAGATTACAGGGTCGAATTTGTGTGCCTAATGTGGATGGACTCCGGGAGTTGATTTTAGAGGAGGCCCATAGTTCTTGGTACTCTATTCACCCGGGTGCCGCAAAGATGTATCAGGATTTGCGGCAGCATTATTGGTGGAGGAGAATGAAGAAGGATATCATTGCATATGTGGCTCGGTATTTGAATTGTCAGCAGGTTAAGTACGAGCATCAGAGGCTCGGTGGTTTGTTCCAGAAGATTGAGATTCCTGAGTGGAAGTGGGAGCGTATCACTATGGACTTCGTTGTTGGACTCCCACGGACTCAGAGGCAGTTTGACGCAGTGTGGGTTATTGTTGATAGGCTGACCAAGTCAGCACATTTCATTCCTGTGGCAGTCTCCTATTCTTCCGATAGGTTAGCTGAGATCTATATCCGGGAGATTGTTCGTCTTCATGGTGTGCCCGTGTCTATCATTTAGGATCGAGGTACGCAGTTTACCTCACATTTCTGGAGAGCAGTTCAGTGGGAGTTGGGCACACAGGTTGAGTTGAGCACATCGTTTCATCCTTAGACGGACGGGCAATCCGAGCGGACTATTCAAATTTTGGAGGATATTCTCTGAGCTTGTTCATTGACTTTGGAGGCTCGTGGCACCAGTTTTTGCCCTTAGCAGAGTTTTCCTACAACAACAGCTACCAGTCAAGTATCCAGATGGCTCTGTATGAGGCTTTGTATATTAGGCGGCGTCGGTCGCTGGTTGGATGGATTGAACCGGGGGAGGCTCAGTTGTTGGGTACGGATCTGGTTCAGGATGCCTTGGACAAAGTCAGGATTATTCAGGATAGGTTTCGTACAACTCAGTCCAGGCAAAAGAGTTATGCCGACCGTAAGGTTCGTGATTTGACATTCATGGTCGGGGAGCAGGTATTGCTTCGAGTGTCGCCTATGAAGGGCATGATGAGATTTGGGAAGAAGGACAAGCTTAGCCCTAGGTTCATTGGTCCGTTTGAGATTCTTGATCGAGTGGGAGAGGTGGTTAGACTTGCGTTGCCGCCGAGCTTGTCAGTCGTGCATCCAGTGTTTCATGTATCCATGCTTCGGAAGTATCACGGCGATCCATCCCACGTGCTAGATTTTAATACTGTCCAATTGGACAAGGACTTGTCTTATGAGGAGGAGCCGGTAGCTATTCTAGACCGGCAGGTTCGTCAGTTAAGATCGAAGAGTTTTCTTTCTGTTCGTGTTTAGTAGAGAGGTCAGCCTGCTGAGGCATCAACCTGGGAGTCCGAGTCCGATATGCAGAGCCGTTATCCCCATCTTTTCCCCGACTCAAGTACTTCCTTCTTTTGTCCATTTGAGGACGAACGATTGTTTTAGAGGTTGAGAATGTGATGACCCTTCACTTGTTTTAAAAGTAAATTCTACGTTCCGAGGCCTTAAAAATCTCTTTTTGTCTCACCTCGATTGGTGTGCGCAGTCCGGGCGCGTAGCCAGAAAGCCAATATGTGAAATCTGTGAAAAATGATAAATTTTTGCTATAAAATAAATTAAGTTGACTTCGGTCAATATTTTGGGTAAACGGACCCAGACCCGGATCCGTGATTTAACGGTCACAGAAGGTTCGTAGAAAAATATGGGACTTGGGCGCATGCTCGGAATCGAATTCCGAGGTCCCAAACCCGAGAAATGAATTATTAAAGAAAATTATTTTCTGAAATTATTTATGAGATTTGGAAATGAATTGTGATTAAAACTTGATGGTATCGGGACCGTATTTTGGTTTCGGTGCCCGATACAGGTCTTATATGTGATTTAAGATAAGTCGTGAAATTTGGTAAGAAACAGACTTGAAACGACGTGCATCGGATCATTTTTGAGAAAATTTGAAAATTTCATGATTTTGATGCTAAATTCATAGTTGTTGATGTTGTTTTAGTGATTTGAATACACAAGCGAGTCCGTATGATGTTTTTAGGTTGGTGTGCATGTTTGGTTTGGAGCCCTGAGGGCTCGGGGTGAGTTTTGGATAGGCCACGGGGTGGATTTTGAACTTGGTGAATTGCAGGTTTTAAGCTAGTGTGATCAGGTCTGCAGGCTTCGCATTTGCGATACTTGGCTCGCAAATGCGAGTTCGAAAATGCGAAGGCTGAGTCGCAAATGCGAAACAACCCAGTCCTGCTTTTCCTCGCAAATGCGATACAACCCTTTTGGGCCTGTTATCGCAAATGCGATCCTTTGTTCGCATTTGCCAACTCACAAATGCGAACATAGCAGAGGTCGGGTTCGCAATTCCGAACCCTGATCGCAATTCCCATATCTGCAACCTGCAATTTTATAACTTAGCTAAAAATCTTTCATTTTTCACACTCCTTCAAAATCAAAACACTCTTGGGCGATTTTTCAAAGATAACTCTTCTTCAAAATCGATTGTAAGACAATTTTAACTCGTTTTCTTCAATCATTAACATCTTTTCACATGATTTCAACTCAAAATCAATGATTTTCATGGGGGAAAATTGGGTGTTTTGGGTAGAACCTAGTTTTTTTCAAAAATTGGGGATTTGGACCTCGATTTGAGGTCCGATTTCAAAACAAATTATATATTTGGGTTCGTAGGAAAATGGGTAATCGAGTTTTGGTTCGAACCTCGGGTTTTGACCTTGTGGGCCCGGGGACGATTTTTGACTTTTTGGGTAAAACTTTAGAAAACCCATTTTCATGCATTAGAATTGATTCATTTAGTATTTATTGATGTAATTAAGTAACTTGTGGCTAGATACGAGCGAATTGGTGGTGAAATCAAGAGGTAAAACGGTATTAGAGGCTTGAATTGTGTTCGTGGCACCGAAGTAAGTGTTTGGTCTAACCTTATCTTGAGGGATTAGGAGTTTCCTATTTGCTATATATTATTTGTTGAGTACGATGTATATGCATGGTGGCGAGTATCTATACGTTGGTGTCAAGCATGCCCATGAGTCTTATACTATGATTAATGCGACTCCGTTTGTATTGTTCATGCCTTTGTGAGGATTTCTATTGTTGAACAAGTCTCGTGGAAGTAATATTAGAATTTGAATATTGAAGAGCGTTGACTCAAGTTGTAAAATGAATTGTGGAAGTATAATTGATAATTGAACCCTATAGAGCATTGGCTCAAGTTGTGAAGTGAGTTGTGAAGTAAATGTGAAAAGGAAAAGAGAAGAGGATTGTTGATATTGTTCTCTTGCCGGGATTTTATTGTGATTTCATTTATTTCCTTGCCCTTATTTCTTGTGATTATTGTTTTGGTAATAGAGTGTTAAAGTACGAAGGGTGATGTCGTGCACTTGTCCTTGATTTTCTTGAATCTTGTTGATAATTGAGTTATGTTGTCCTTTACGTTTATTTACTGATTTCCTGTTGTTACTTGATTCTATTATGTTGTTATTGATTCCCTTGCCGGGATTTTGTTGTTCCCTTGTCGGGGCTCCATTGTGATTGGTGTTGGATTGCATATTTGGATCGGGTTGCACGTCGCAACAATGTTATATTTGGATCGGGTTGCACGTCGCAACAATATTATATTTGGATCGGGTTGCGCGCTGCAACAATATCATATTTGGATCGGGTTGCACGCCGCAACAATATCATATTTGGATCGGGTTGCACGTCGCAACAATATTATATTTGAATCGGGTTGCACGCCGCAACAATATTATATTTGGATCGGGTTGCACGCCGCAACAATAATATAATTGGATCGGGTTGCACGCCTCAACAGTGATAAATGATATGAATCGGGTTGCACGCCGCAACATAGTTATTATATTTTGGGATCGGGTTGCGCGCCGCAACAATTGATAATACGAAGGGTTTATAGATTGGTTACGAGTTCCTTATTGTTTTGCCGTAAATTCTAATTTGTTCTTATGCTTTTCTCTTAATTTACTGTTGGTATTGATATTCCCCCACATCATGTACCCCCTCCCATCTTTACTCGTTATTCCTGTTTTATTTTTCCGCTGCCTATTATATAACTGCACAGGTTTATTTGGTAGTCTGGTCCTAGCCTCGTCACTACTTCGCCGGGATTAGGCCAGACACTTACCAACACATGGGGTCGGTTGTGCTGATACTACACTCTGCACTATGTGCAGATCCCGGAGCGGCAGCTTTTGGACCGTAGCATTGGGTGGTTACCTTCAGTTAAGTTAGAGATCCCGAGGTAGTCGTGCAGGCGTCCGCAGGCCCGACGTTCTCTTCTATCTCTATCTCTATGTGTATTCTGTTTTCATTTGCTTCCTAGACAGGTTTTACTTTCTTTTCAGACATTTGTATGTAGTATTCATAGACAGTCTGTGATATTGTGACACCGGATTCCGGGTAAAGATGTATGTTGGCATTGTTGTATTGTTTATGGTTAATTTACCATATTAAGTCTTCCGCTTGTATCTATTTATCGTTAATATTTCACTGTTAATCACATGTTAGTTTAAATTATTAAAAAGGCTAAATAAAAGAGTTAGAGATTCTATATTACGCGGCTTGCCTAGCTTTCACGAGTAGGCACCATCACGACTCCCGAGGGTGGGAAATCCGGGTCGTGACACAACTGATTAACTGGACTTCCCTAATTCACGCTTATTTTTGCTACTGTATTAATGAATACAATAGCTTAAATACATCAAATACATTTTATAACCATAGAAAATGTATCTATAATCCGTATATAGCAAATGGTATTTATAGATGACTAATAACTACTAAAAGATAGTGATTTATGAAAATTTTCCGTTGTTATACCATGCCAATAAATGTAGTGAGTGACTATTGAGTTCATTAAAGGGATTCTTTCATAACTAACCAGCTGTCCAAAAATATTATGTTTGGCTATTCCATTACAATATTGCAAACCAACGTCAAAAAATAATTTCACCATATAGTCAATTTTTTTTTTTTTGAAAAAAAACTCAACTTTTACTTACAACATGGTATATCTTTTTTTAATACTTTTGATTGCAATTTTTCACATCATGTGTCTTGGATTACATTTATTGGTATTTGATTTAAAAAATTATATAATATGATCTGACTTTTGGTGAAGACAATATAATTTGATTAAAAAAATTCTATAATATAAGAAGTCTTATTTTTTTTTCCCTTCATACTCTATCTCTCTAAATTTATGATTACACTTAAACAATGTCTTAGTCTGAAATATGGACCTTGTGGCCGTGAATTAATCTTTACAAAATGGAGCAACAAATTCAACATAATTTTTCTTCTTAAAATTGTCATAGTTTGGTATCGAAACCATCAACATAGTGCGAATAAAAATTGAATTCAAATTAATTGTTTGGAGAACTCGCATTGCTACTTCGTGGTACCCAAACTCCCTACTAAATGTTATTCCATTCCTAAGGTTACAACCCAAAATATCAAATTAAAGATGCATTAGTGTTTATTAGTGGTCTTAAGGTCTGTTTTTTTTTTTTTATAAAAAAAAAATCCTGTCCAATTCATATATGTATATTGGGGCCCTATTATTAATAGAAAAACTTACACAAATGTCCTAAATAAGTCTCAACTTACCAACCTCTAGTCATTAGTCATGGTCTTAAAAAATTATATAAAAATTAAAAAACCAAATAAAAATAATTGTTTCTCTCAAAGAATCGCATGCAAAAATCTCCTTCCATATTTTTAAGCGTGATTAACAACTTTACATGCAAGACGGAAATCATGGATGAGGTAACAAATAAGGTGATGAAATATAAAAACAATATACAATATTCCAAAAATCTAAGCAAAAAAGGAACTTTTTTAATGGGTATATTTAAAATTCATTGAAAACATATAGATAAGTCAATACAAAATTTGAAGAAGATTGGAGGTGATTTGGACTGGTTTTGTATAAAAATTCTTAATTAAATCGAGTTCAAAAAATTCTTCTGCGACACATGTATCAAACATATATCGCGCATATATCTCACACACATGTATACATGGATATACATGTGATACACAATTGATACTAATATAATACATATGTGATACATAAATGATACATAGTATGACACACATATCTTTTTTTTTTCATGTTTAGTTTTTACTTCGAATTTTCAATTCAAACCACCTCAAAACTTCACCAAATCATTCCGAAACTGAGATTCAAGCCCCTTAAGATGTACCCAATCTATCTAATAACACCCACTCAAAAGAAAGCAAAAAATTGATATTTTTTTGCTACAAACAACTAATTGGTTAATATTAGTAATATTTGGCTAGTATTAATAATATTTTATGAATTGACCAATTTTTATAATGAGCTATTTATAAATGGACATAATTGGTACTTTCCCTTATTAACATGAATAAGCATGAAAAATTATACTTTAAAGTAAATGATCCTACCAAAGGCGACCTATATCCCATACACTTGGATTACTTAGCTAGCGTTTGCATATAAATTTAGTTAAAATTTAATTACTTTTTTGAAGTTGTATTGATAAATTATTTTTGGAGGTTTGAAGTTGTGTTTGGATATGCATTGAGTTTTTTTCACTTTTAGCCCCCCGCCGAAAATTATTTACATTCCGTAGCCGAAAAAGTGTATAAAATTTGTATATAACATGTATAATGTATATACAAAAATATATATTTTTTCGGCTATTATTTTAAAGAAAAAATAACATTGTATAGCCGCTCTCAAAATAATAGCAAATAAAATAAAATAATGTTTTTTGTATATTTTTTTATATATACATTCTGTATGTTATATATAAAATTATATATTTTTTCGGCTACGAAATATAACTAGTTTCTGGCACGAGCTAAAAGCGAAAAAAGTCCTATTTTAAAAGCGGCTATACAGGGTCATTTTCTCAAAAATTTTAACCCAAAATTAGCACAAATTAGTTTTGGAACTGAATTTTTTTTTAAAAGATGATCAAATTTCAGGAAACAAATACTATTTTTAATATTTACGTGGAAAAAAAAAAAAATCTATGTCCAAAATTCCAAATAGAAGTTTGATAATTTGTCTGTCACCGGAGCTTACACTACTTCGGCAAACAAAAGGAAAACAGAAAAAAGCAGCAACTAAACTGGAAACCTATAGGCGCTAATATTGGTTTGCTACCAAATTCCCCAATTGAAACCTGTCAACGGCTAAACTCCGGCGTAGGCTCGACGAGTTTTTGTCACATCGACATTGCTGTTAAGAATCAATTTCTGCTTCTTTTTTACTGGATAATTACTCTCTTGAATTTCTATGAATTAATGTTATTTTTTGTTTTATTTGCAGATTCTAGGGTTGTGTCAAGATTGAACTGGGTAATTATCAAATTTACCAAAGGCTGAATTTTTATTGTAATGCCAATATGAACGGTGTTGTTTAGATATGAAAATTTGTTTTATTAGCAGATTCTTACCAAAGGTTGGATTTTTATTGGAGAATGAAACAGTAGATAAAAATCTATGACGGAAAAGTATAATGTTGAAGCTGCAGAAATTCTTGCTAACGAGGCACTGGTAACTGTTTAATCAACATAATTAATTAGGTTTAGGGGAGGGTTTAATTGTATGCATTCTTATTACAATTTGGTGTGTTCTTTGTATATAGCGCTTGCAAATTTCAGAAGCAGTGCCGATATATGAGCAACTTCTGTCCACGTTTCCCACTGCGGTGAGTCCTATATTAAGTACTGCTCGCTTGCTCGATTTATAGTTGAACAAGAAAGCTTTTGTTGCCAGTAATCCTCTCCATCTCTTAATTCTGTTTATGTTATTATCAACATTATTATTAATCCTTTTTTTTTAAGAAAACATATTAATTTATCTTGGTGTGGGGTGGAATGCAGTTGCTAGTTAGTCTGCTAATATAGAAAACAGAAGCTAATTGATATTTGATCTCGACGCAATTACTGAATAAAAGGAAAAGAAAAACAAAGTTAAATAACCCCGCTTCACTTGTTCGTCGTGGCTGTGCTCTTAGCTGGAAAAACGGCCACTTCACTTGTTCAAACCCATGACACACGCCTAACCCACACATCATGCACTGGGTTCTTACTACTAGAGCTAGACCAAAGCTTACATGTTTTCAAGTGAAATCTTTTCTTCATTCTACATGAATGTTTTGTTTCTCTTGCTGTAGCATATAGAAGGCTGGATTTATTGCATCCTTGTGTATCCAACCTCCATCGTTGGTGAAATGTGGGCAATTTTTTTGACAAAATTCAGTGGCAGAATTTGGATTAACTTAGAACCATGACAAGATATGTAGAATGTCTGTTAGGCTCTTCCTAATTGCCCAACTTTACCCTCTCAATCTGCTAGGTCAATGACCATTGGATAACGAATGCTCAAGAGGGGGATACCAAATGATCATTAAGAATTACACCGGTACAGATCAAATACATTAGGAATAGGAAACATTATGGTAATTTAGAATATTCCGTTCAGCGTAAAACATGTGAGTTAAGTCACTCACCTATTTTGATTTGGGAGTGAAAAGAGTGTACTCTAGGAGCTGGATGTGCCAAACTTTATTTAGGTAGTGCAATGGTGTTAGAATGTTCGACAACTTGGACGAGGTCCAAATATTTCCTTTGTTCAGTGGTTCTTCTCGTTCTCTATCTCTGCACGAGAAGGACAATTTGTTGACCATTTTTGTGCATGTCCTTGCCGAAGGGCAACACTAATCTGTTATGTATTGTTCCAATTTATCTGATGTCCCCAAAGGGACCTCACTCTATCTCTGTCTCAGACTAATATATCTATTTCCAATAAGCGTCAAACATAATATATCTAATTTGCTCAAGCTTTAATGAAGAATCTAGATTAACTGACTTTCTCAGTTTCATTACATGTGCTCGTCAATGAACTGAGTTTTTGCTTTTTTGTAACTGCACCTGTTTGCACTGGCTGGTACCTTCTGATGAAATAAAACTTTACGTTACCTGATCCAACAAAAAAGAAATGCCAAGCTTTAAGTTCTCAGATTTGCATATTCACGTGAAGTTGATTTCCTCCTAAGTGCTAGGAAAAGAAGTTATGCAATGCGAAATGTATGATTAGAAAGAGGTTTTTTGGTGCTTGAAGACGCCATCCCTTGCTGATGTTATCTTTACTTTTATCTAGGCAAAATACTGGAAGCAATATGTAGAGGCACACATGGCGGTAAATAATGATGATGCAACAAAGCAAATATTTAGTCGCTGTCTCTTGAACTGTCTACAGATTCCTCTTTGGTATGTTTATTCTGATGATATTTTATTTTCTTGGAGTTTCTCTTTTCCATGTTTCTTCTCGTTAGTGAATCTTTTTGCTCTCACATTTTGGTGTGGAATGGGGTTGGAAACCTGGGAGTTTCCATGGCTGTTCAACCCTTTGCACTTTCATGTCAATTAGTTAGGATTTAAAGTAACATGAATGATATTGATGGTGCGGGAAACTGCTTTGCTGGTTTAAAAGCCGTTCTAATTTTTTATTGCTGAAGTTCTAAAAGTTATTCCAACTTATACTGACTGGTGGTTTTACCTTTTCTCCTTGCCAAGAAAAACATGGACTACAGTGTCAAAATGTATCCATATTTATGTGGTTTGGCTGTCTGATGCTTCACATTTTAAGCTGAAGATCCTGTTATTTATTCACCATGACAAGATCATTATTCTTTCGTTGAATTTTCTTTGTCATGCATCAGCTCAAGAGTTTTCTTGGTGATTATTCAGGCGCTGTTACATCCGCTTTATCAGGAAAGTCAATGACAAGAGGGGGAATGAGGGTCAAGAAGAGACAAGAAAGGCTTTTGATTTCATGCTTAACTATGTTGGTATGTTATCTTTAAGAAATATTCCAAGAATGAAGAGACCAAATTGATGCGTCTAATTTTGCATGCTTATCCAATCTATTATGCTATATACTGCGTACATTCTTTCCCTTTACCCTCTTATTCCTTGCCAATAGTTAGACTGGTAGTATGGAATTCTGCTTTTAGTATTGGACTTACGTTGATATATTTCATCAATTTGAATGAAACTAGGTGAACTCTCCAATTTGCTTAATGTTGTGGAGAAGAAGGGACATGAAAAGAAAGTTGAACTGCCATTGTTTAGTTTACGAGGATAAGAAAAGTAAATAAAATGGAGTAGACTTCTCTTTCCTGTTTTTTTTCTCCTACCAACCATGGTTAGAAACTTTCTTTCACTTTCCCCTATATTTCCTCTTCATTTTTCTTTCTCTTTTCATTCTCGTTAGTCTCCAAAAAGATCCATAAAAAAATAAAAGCCCTTTAGATTAAGCATTTGACTTGACAAAAAATGAAGGATGGTATTAGCAATATCGAACTTTTGACCTTAATTGCTTCTCATCAGCAAGAGAAAATCATGGCAGTTTGATATTGTTGCAATCGGAAGGAGAAGCGAAGCTACTGTCATTATGCTGTACCTCAGTTAGTCTTCCCTCTACAGCTTCAAATATCTTGGACTTAATGACAACACATTTTTCGAGTTTATAACAGCATATTTAGACGACATCATGTTGATTAAATTGATGTTTGTTTATTAACTCAGGATTGCATTGGCAATTAAAGTATGAGATGTTGCATTTTTGAGATAGGGGTTACAGATATAAAGGTGTGATTTGGGTTTGGAACTCGTAATTTCTATTTTTACTTCTTCGCTACTCGTGCACTTCATATTTCCTATGGCATGATGTCTCTAGAAGCTTTACTTGCTAACACATGCATTATGGCTTTGTGATATTTCTGTTGTTTTTGCCAAGTGCTTCATTTTCCTAACCTACGTTTTAACAGGAGCAGACATTGTATCTGGTCCAGTGTGGATGGAGTACATTGCATTTTTAAGGTCTTCGCCTGTATGGGACACACTTTCTCAATAAACAATACTTTGTACATATAAACAATACTTCATATCTCTTATATATTGTTGTTATTTTTATTACGCATTTTTATGGTACTAATATATCATCTCCTATTGCTTTTTTAGCCGAGGGTCTCCTGGAAACAGCCTCTCTACCCTTCGGGGTAGGGGTAAGGTCTGCGTACATATTACCCTCCCCAGACCCCACTTGTGGGATTATACTGGGTCGTTGTTGTTGTTGTTGTTGTACAGACACACAAGCACAATTTATAAAAGTTGTTTTGTTAGTTATGTAGCCTTAAGGTTAAAGCTGTATGATGATGATGTAGGCTCAAACCACGCAAGAAGAATCACAACGAATGACCTCAGTGAGGAAAGCATACCAAAGAGCTATTGTCACCCCAACCCATCACGTGGAACAGCTTTGGAGGGACTATGAGAATTTTGAAAATTCAATTAGTCGAGCCTTGGTAGGCCTCTCCTCTCTGCACAAGTTCTCAGACTACTGTTAGTTGATTTTATATTGTTGGCCAGCAATGTAATGGGTCTCACTTTCAACGGAAAACTGTTATTATTACTTTTCGAAGGAAAAGACACTAATATTCACTTGATAAAAAAAGGAACATCCTCGTATTTTCAGTTACAATAATACATGTATGTGTTTGTGAAAATTGTGTGTAAACTCTAGTGAAAAATTTATTGGACTTTTGTGAATGAGTATTACTTTTTTGTGTATGCTATTTTAGGTGTGTTATTGGTTGATACCAAAAAAAAAGAAGTAAAGAAAAAGAAAAAACCTAAAAGAAAGAAGAACAAAAAAGCAGACCTGGAGACCATACATGCATGTGTTTTTTCCGACTATTTGGAAGGAGAGGACCCAGAGATGTTTCAAGGAGGGCATCATCAATACATGCCCTAAAGCATAGATATTTATGTAATTTAGCGTTTTGGTGTAACTTGTCTGATGCATATGATGTCGAAAAAATGTTAAGAGTACATTAATGCTTACAGAACCATTGACGTTGTAATCATTGAAATAGCTGTTTCATAATGCCTAGCACTATCTTAATATCCTTTGCTTCTGATAAAAAAATAACAAGAAACCAGTTGGAATATATTCTGTAAGTGTTGCTGATTGATTTTCTATTTGTCAAAATTAGATGGACTTACCTTCAAACTCATGGGCTGATTAGAATTTTCTCTCAGTGCACTTTATGATCAGCTTACTAGGCTATGTACCTTTTTCTTTATTTTAGTAAAACCCAAACCCCTCAAACCCGTCTCGCCAGGGGCAACAATATTTTCCCACTTCTGTCCTGGTTGACTGGAACTCCCAATCATTTGATTGAAAGTTTAGTGCTCTTATCCCTATAACAGCTTAACTTGTCTTTCTAGACGATTTACCTACTCTCTATGTGTGTTAGCATAAGATCCTAAATGGTTATTATTACACAATTTGTTGCTCCGTATTCTCAACTTTTTTTTTGAATTCTTATATTTATTGACTTGAAATATTAGGTTTTTACTTAAATACCGGAAGTAATTAATAAAGTAGCCAATCAAATACTTAACATAACATGTTTTGAGGTGAATGAAGTGGGAGGGGAATCATGAGCTCTCAAGTTCTAATCCCAATGGTCAGCAGAGACCAAAAAGACTAGGTAATTTTTTTCCATCTGCCTATGCCTTAGTGGCCGGAGACCTGGTACCTATGCTAATGGAAGCCACTGGTACCTGATGAAACAGTGGAGTGCACATAAGTTGGTCCAGGCACCACCGTCATAAAAATAAAAAAAGCAAAAAAGACACAACATAGTTTGAGGTTCTCAAAGGCTAAAGAGGTTGATGCTTGACTTGATGTGCTGGAGGCCTTGATTCGCACATGGATTATACTTTCTCTTGCTTTGTCATGCATTCTCCAACATTATTTTCTAAATTAGCTAGAAGAATAGCAGATGATCTTAGGAAATGACCATGTAGACTTTCTCGTAAAGCCATCTGAAGGTGATTTTTTTTCTTAGGCAAGAAGAGAAAATAGAGAAAGAGCTTCATATGTAACATTTTTAGTAAATCAAGCTGCAATCAAGCCAAATATCATGAGAATAGGATCAAAATATGTTGATTTATCAAAATAATAAAAGTCCATGCTGGAACTTTTCTTTTTTGATAAGATAAATAATTTTATTAACAATTATAATCCATATATCAAAAGAAGAGAACCTATACTATAATATGGTTCTCAACAAGGAAGGTCCAATCCTCTGTACAAATAGGGACCTCATGAGTCCAACAAAAAGAAATTAGAGACAAAAGGCTTCTTTGCAAGTTTACAAAATCTTGTTCCACCCCTTCAAATGCCCTCCTATTTCGCTCTTTCCAAATAACCCACATGATAGCTAAGGGGGCAACACTCCATGCCCTTGGACTTCTCTGTCCCCTCATGTGGGTCCAACTATGCACCGCCTCCTTCATGTGCCTGACATCACCCGTTGCACCCAAACAAATTAAGGACCACCCTCCACAAATGATTAGCCACTTGACAATTGCGGTAAAAGATGATCTACATCTACACCCGAGTTTTTGCACATGAAGCACCAACTAACATAGGTGATCCTCCTCTTTTTCAGATTTTTCGCCGTCAAAATCACTCCCCTTGCTGCCAACCACACGAAGAAACAGACCTTTCTCGAAGCTCTGGGGATCCAAATAGAGCAATGAGGGAAATTTCGTTCCTCTCTCACTAATAACCTCTTATAGTAAGATTTAACAGATGGACCTGTACTCTCCCGCCATCTCCATACATCCGATATATTGTTTGGTGTGTCCAATCCGTGCAAAATCTCAACCAAACTGTGAAATTCTTCCATCTCCCAATCTTGTAGGTTCCTCCTGAATCTCAAATCTCAATGAACTACCCCTTCATGAGACCTACAAATTTGTTGGATCATCATCCCTCTCTAGCAAGATACACTATATAGTTAGGAAAAACTTCCCTCAACTTGTTCTCCCCACACCATTATGATGGAACTTAATTTGGTTAATCTAATAAGTTATTTGGAATAATGCTTTAAGTTTCTGTACTTTTTCTTGTTCCTGAACTCTTCGTAGGAGGATAGATCTACCTTTTGTTTAGGCATATTCCACTTGGTTATCTGTAGAAGTCATCTACTTGCTCATATTAACTTTCAGAAGGTGGCATTGACATTACTTTAACCTTCTTTAAATTCTTTCAAAATGTGGCAATCTTTCTGGTATAAATGTTTGGCATGTATGCTGATAGTAGTAACTGGTATTTTGAGATATTCTCTGTTGATTAAATTGCAGGCAAAAGGGCTGGTCTCTGAATACCAACCAAAATATAACAGTGCGAGGGCTGTATACAGAGAAAGGAAGAAGTACATTGATGAAATTGATTGGAATATGCTAGCGATTCCACCTTCCGGCTCTTCCAAGGCATTTCCTTAAGTATCTTTAGTAAACTTTTAAGTTACACTTGAATCAGGCCAATTAGATTGCACATTTCACCACCCCATTAATTGGGCATGTTCAACATCGTCATGCATGCGAGATAGATGTTTAATGGAAATGTGTCATACTCACCTCAACTAGTTTCATGTTGAGACTCTCATGTAATGTAAAAGTGATGACATAGAAGTTTTACAGGATAGTTCTGTGTCTCTGCAAGTTGCACTTATACTTCTGCATGTTTGCTTACATCAATCACTTTTCATGTGTCTGCAGGAGGAAATGCAATGGATGGCATGGAAAAGACTTCTAGCCTTTGAGAAGTAAGGGACGGTCCTGTAACATCAGTCAGTCGGCTAGATTGTAATTTTGGCCTCATGGCTAGTTAAAAGACATTAGTTTAGTCGAAATTAGTTAGTTCCTCTCTGATTGTCTTTTTAGTCCCTAACATAATGCATAAGTCTGTAATTTCTTTTGCTTATTGATATTTCACTTGCTAATGCTTTAACCATGTAACTTGGAGTTATAACAGAGGCCCATATAAATTTTGTGTAGTTCCTTATTCCCGATGTTCACATCAACTGCTGAATTCACCTATTATACTTCTTTCTATTCTGGAACTAATGTACTTGTTTGGCGTGAAGACCTACCTGATTTCCGAGTATATAGATACTTCTAATATTTTTTTATTATAAAAGCAAGAGTTTATACTTTTCACACATGTTGCTGCTTTGTTACTCTCCTTTTCCTTTTTAAAAGTCAGTTCTTATCGTGGATTCTTTTCTTTTGAAAGTAAAATCGAAAATAGTTTCATCTAATTATTCTGGTCTTCATGTCAGAGCAAACCCCCAGAGGATAGACAGTGCTTCTGCTAATAAAAGAATTGTGTTCACATATGAGCAGGTATAGGAGACAAACATTAAAATATCATTGCCTCTTTACTTAGATTTTCATTCTTTCCCTTTCTCTGGCTGATGGCAATGTATAGTTTTATGTGTGTGGTTCCCATATGTTATATTCTTCTATGACTTATATAGTATCTTGAAGTACTTGCCTTTTTGATATGTGCTTTCAATAAAAAATTGAGAGACCTTTTGCTTAGCTACTGACCTTACTTTCATTTAGCAAATCTCTTCCTATTGGACGGGAAGCTCAATACTTGCAACCTGAGGCCTGAGGGTTCCTGGCTGGCTAGCTGTGGATTTTTTCTTAACTTTTCTGATACACGTTTTCTATGTGGTCGTGCACACATGTTTAATATGGCATAAGCACCTGACAAGAGGATCTGTAAAAACTTGTGGCTACTATTCGGTCGTGCCTGCATATGTTTAGTGGTAACATAAGCACGTAACAAATGGATCTGTAAAGATTTGCAGTGGTAGTAGCACAACCTTTTAAACTTTTGTTACCTATCAAAATAAATCATCTAAACATTTATTGTTAAGAGTAATGTTTTTAAAATAAACTTCTAAAAGTTCAGAGATTCTTCTTTGGATTAATCTAAAAGTTAATGATAATGTGACTTTTTCTTATGTATCTTTACTAGCATCCTTGAATTAGATAATCGGCTCCCAAATGTTCCATAGGGTCTATCACCCCCATTGAGTAGAAAAGCTCTGAATGCATTTACTTTATTTTTAAATTACAAGTTTGAAATCGCCTTGATGTGCTGAAGCGAGATAAAGAATCATATTGAAGACTATCATTAGCTCTCAGACAAAGGATTACCTTGATATCGGTGGAGTCTTAGTAAATTGTTGGTTCTGCATTCACACACAGTGTCAGGAGCTGCTTTAGTTTGTTTAAGGACTACTTTGTACTTCATAACTATGTCATCACATTAGTTTTATTTAGTTCTTTCTAGAATGGTGATTAGCCTCATAAAAAGCTTGTTTTTTCGGAGTCCTTTAACCGGATTAAAGACTTGTATCCGGTGCAGTGATAAGCGAATCAGAGAACTGCAAGTTTTAGCTCCTAAAGTTGCTGTAAAAGTCAAATTATTTTGTATTGGAATGAAATGGAACTCTGAAAGCGGAATGGATACATAAGATTTTCATACAGTCAACCCCAATTAATATAACATTGAGGTATAGTTGATTGATACATATGATATTCTTGTTTTTTTTTTTATTGAAGTGGTTTTGGGGTTTGGTGGCTATTAGTCTATGTTTGATTTCTATGCTCAAACAAGATTTACTGATCTGGATGTTCTATGACAGTGCCTCATGTATTTGTATCATTATCCTGACATATGGTATGAATATGCCACATGGCATGCAAAAGCTGGTTCAATAGACTCTGCTATCAAGGTTTTCCAGCGAGCTCTAAAAGCTCTTCCTGGTATTTTCCTTTTTTCTTTTCATGCTTGATGACAAGATGATACTTGTCTTTTCTTTTTGATGTTATTTTCTTCTGATTTTAGATAATTTTTTGCCTCTTATGCTTAGACTCCGAAATGCTCAGATATGCTTATGCTGAACTTGAGGAATCACGTGGAGCCCTTCAGGTAATTATGCATCCATTTACTTTCCCTCAATATACAGTTTTCTGTATTTCATTTTTCCTATGCTGCACGGTCTGGTGCAGGCTGCTAAAAAAGTATACGAAAATCTTCTGGGGGATGGATCCAATGCCTCAGCACTGTCTCATATCCAGGTAAGACCATGAATCTCATATGAGAATCATATGCATATTTACTTCTTTCTCTTTGAGATGAAAATTTACTATCTTTGGTTCCCATAAAGATGAAATGCAATCACATTCATTGTAAACGTGATTGAGAAAGTAAGTCCTTAAAGTTGAGTTCTTTTCTTATGCTTATAACACCTAAAACGTGGGAAGTAATGATTATTACGTAATGTTTAGATGCTCTTGTTCCCAAGGCTGGGGGGGGGGGGATCGGCACCATAGAGATCAATCAAAATTCAGTGTTCAGTATTGTCCTAATGTGCTATGACACCATATACAGCAGGCACCATACTATTCTGCATCTGGATAATTCGCTGGTCTCTGCTATCATTATCATCAATGATCGTAATCCTGGTCTTTATAGCTCCTATAATTGTCAGTTTATCCACACCCCCCCCCCCCCAAAAAAAAAAAAAAAAGAAAAAGAAAAGAAGCTCTTCTAGTTGTCAGTCTTCGTGCTAGCCATTTACTTCCAGTAGAGAAATTAAAAAGTTAATAGACTAGAACACGTATAAATTCTCACCGAACAATCATTTTGCAGAGTAGCATTCTCCAATGTATACAGTATATACTCTTAGATGAGCTACGGAACTTATCAAGCTTAATAAACTGAGAAATTAAAGGAACATTAAAAGTTGTTCCATTTTGGTTGAACTAAACGGAATAGAAGGACAATATTTCTCTTCAGTGCCATTCCAAAAAGGCTGGTAAACCAAAGCATCTTCTCCCTTGTTCCTTTGGAGAAACAGAAGGCAAGATGGAGATCAGACCATGGAATGTATGGTTTAGCTAAAACAATAGTACAAGAGAGTTGCACTTGGAGAGTACAACTGTAATAGCACACGGCTAGCGGTTGAGCTCGAAAGGGGGTTCGTGCTGTAACTTGCCTCAGGTAAATCACACATATGAATGGGAGGGGAAGTTAGAGGCCATATGAGGGTGAGTCAGGATTCAATTGTTGAGACACTTTTGGGTCCAAAAGGACAAAATCATGAGGTGCAAAAACCTTTCAGGTGGCCCAAAGGGGTCAGGCCAAAGCGGACGATACCTTGGCAGTTGGGCTTGGGTCGTGAATGGTGGTATTAGAGCTGGTACCTCCCCTAGTACGATGGTGGAGTGAACCTCTGAAAGGACGTTGAGTCCCTAAGAGGGGTGAGTGTAACAGCTCGACGATCGCTAGTGGTTGAACTCGAAAGGGGGTTCGCAGCGAATTTGCCATGGCAAATTCTACATCGGAACGGGAGAGGAAAGTTAGGAACCATATGAGTGCGAGTCTAGATACAACTATTGAACCGCCTTTGGGGTTAAAGCCCAAGGGGACAAATCGTGATGCTCAAAATCCTTGAGGCGGCCCAAAGATTTTGGGCCTAAGGGAACAATACCTTGGCAGTTAGCCCTGGACGTGACAACAACTTTGTGATGGATCAATAGTATGTTTACCTTATGTGTGCATTATGTTCATGGGACGTGGGAAATAACAAAGCAATTCGCCTTGTAGCTTCTATGATAATTAGATAGGACGATTTTGTGTTTGATCACTCAAATGTTCTTGACTAAGATAGTAGTTTTTTAGATTATGAGCAATTTTTTTGACGAGTAAATTTTGTAATATTTCAGAAGAAATTATCTTGTTTGGAAATAAGTTCAAAAGTCAAGTGCAAGAAATTCTTTTTGGACTATTTTGAAATTACATTGAAGAAATTAGGTCGTATTTAAGAAAAAGTTGTTAATAAATCCTTACACAAAATAGTTTTGAATTAATTAAGGTACACCCCAATTAGTAGCTAACATGTCAGTAGACAGGTATCAATTTGCAACTCTCTTATGGACTAGCAGTGAATTTCATTTAATTGTTCTATTCCTTGATACCGCAGTTTATAAGGTTTTTAAGAAGAAGTGAAGGAGTTGAAGCAGCTCGCAAATACTTTCTTGATGCACGGAAATCTCCAAATTGCACTTACCATGTCTATGTAGCTCACGCGATGATGGCTTTTTGTCTTGACAAGGATGCAAAGGTGATTAGGACTATCTTAATTTCAAATGTTCCAAGCATGGGATAGGTGCATGGAACTTGATAGGGAATTCTGTATCTCAGAGAATATGTCTGGAATTCTAAAGCCATTGCCCACAAATTCGTGTATAATAATTTCATTATCTGTTGGATCGTACATGTTGAATTTTTTGTTATTTTAAACCAAATTATGCAATCCTAACTGTTTCATTTCAAAATTAATTGGTCTATGATTGTTGAATTTCTTTTATTTCTAGAGGTTCCTGTGTGTTTCTTTTACCTGTCTTATCCTTTGGATGATATGCATTCAGTTTTGTGCATTCATGCAGATGGCACACAATGTTTTCGAAGCAGGGTTGAAACGCTTTATGCATGAGCCTGGATATATCCTTGAGTGAGTCTCCTTTTCTTCTAATTAATAAATGCTACTGTGGAGGGGTGGTTGCATGATGTTCCCGTGAAATCAGGAAATTAGGATTTCTGTCGTAAAAGTTTTGCCATCATTTTGAGAAGAGGTAAAGGGTTAATTAGTCATAGCCCTTATTTAATAAAATGCTATCAAACATTTTTCTTAATGCGTGTGCCAAAACATTAAACGACCTTAAAATAACCGGAGGGAGTTTTTTTAAAACATGTAACACAGGTATTGACGACTATTCTGCCTGGGAACAAGTAGCAAGGTTTGCTTTCCGTTCTGCTCTGAGCACAAATAACCAGGAGCTAATTAAATTTTGCAGGTATGCAGATTTCCTTTATCGTTTGAATGACGATAGAAACATCAGAGCATTATTTGAACGAGCATTGAGCTCACTCCCCCCAGAGGAATCTGTTGAGGTGTTTTTTCTATTATTTTCTTAATTGTCCAATTTTGCAGTTCTTGCTTGTTTTCAGAGTGTCTTTGGACGAGTAATCCCTGTTTAGAAATTGAACAATTCTTCCCTTTATGTGTGCTCATTGATGTGATTCGTTGGTTGTACTTACTTTTAAGTGGATGAGCTTGACTGCATCTCTCATATGTTTGGTGATTTCTTTCTGCTAATGATTCAAAAGATGTGGAAGGTCGCATCTCTAAGTATCCTTTGTGTTTTTACTGTACATAGCTCATATATTTCATGGGGATTTCCTTGTCTTATCCGCCTGATAGCATGTAACTGATGAAGCAGTGTTCAAATGTTAGTGTAGAGGTTGTGCTGCTCCAAAATTAAGACACAGACTGCTAAGTGCTTCTCAGCATCTTTGTATACCGGACTAATTTCTTCCCTCTATTGGTGTAATATAACCAGTTAAAACTCCAATAAAATAAGCTAGGTGTCATCCTGGTTCTTAGGTTTGTTGGAGTCTTTTTGATCATGTGGTGTCAGGACTCCTGAAGTTGGAAAGTTAAAAATTCTAATTTAAATATCTTGTACACTACCACTCTTCTCTGTTTTCAAAATCTAACATTCTTGTGACCGCTCTTGCTTAAATGACATCGTACTGAAATAATATACCTACTCTTTATGTAGGTTTGGAAAAAATTCACTCAATTTGAGCAAACGTATGGAGATCTTGCCAGCATGTTGAAGGTAAATTTATTTAACATCCAGAAAATTTGATGCTGCTATACATTCTCTTGGTTTTTCTTTTGAACTTTGTGGACTATTTTCAAGTGCAATTACAAATTAAACTAGTTTGTTTTGAACTATTGGTATGTCCAGGTAGCATATCCTCTAGATCGTATTCCTTTTTGCATTTAACAAGTGTTGGTATCCACCAACACAAGAACTCTAACTACTTGTTTACTTTCTTTGTCCATTAAAGTAATATGCAAATGAAATGAACTTAGAATCAGTTTCAGTCAATCTGTTCAACTAAACACCAACAGGGAAGTTATATTCAGAATATCCCTCTTTGGAGGGCATATCATTATATACATTTATTACATCTGCGTTCACCCTATTGTTTGTATTGGCAGGTTGAGCAGAGAAGGAAAGAAGCTCTTTCCAGAACAGGTGATGATGGAACATCAGAGTTAGAGAGTTCGTTACAAGATGTTGTATCACGCTACAGTTTCATGGATCTGTGGCCTTGCTCTTCAAATGACTTGGATCATTTAGCACGCCAAGAGGTTGTCAGCATATGTTTTTGTGTGTGTGTGTGTCACTCACAGTTTTACTTTCCAGATTTTGATCTAGCAATCAGAAGAGTCTGATATTCAGTTATTGTTACAAGGGCACTATTATCATTTTTCAAACGTTATCTTAACTTGCACTTTTTGCCTATTTGCAATTTTACCCTCCTTTCAGTGGCTCGCGAGGAACATCAACAAAAAAACTGACAAACCTACTCTTGGTATTGAGGCAGGTTCTGCAGGTATCATTGTTTGGTTGATTTAATACAGAATTAAACTCATGTTTTGAATTGTGACTCTCTAACTCCTGGTCTCCTCATCTTAGATAAGACTTCTTCTGGTGTTTTGTCCAACACAAATCCCCCTGCCAAGGTTGTGTATCCAGATACTTCAAAAATGACAATTTATGACCCAAGGCAAATGTCAGGTATGCCTTTGGAGCTTCTTATTCTATTGGGCAGTTCTTTGCTTAACAAGCTCCCAAACAGATATACTGTTTTTTCAAGTTCTGTGAACAATTGTTTGACTCTGAAGTTTTAGGTGTGATTAACAAACTTAGGAATAAATGGTGCAATATGTTCTGACTTCTTATTCAATAAATTATGCTTCTTAATGTCATCAACAGATTCTCTTTTTCTACTAAAAGGATAATTTCTAACCTTTTCGAAGACTTTTATTTTTTTAAAAGAGTTGCACATGATTGAGATTTCGATCACACCTTCAGGTCACAGTTGCCTAAACTATATCCAGATCTGAATAGTAGGGTATAGCGAATAACCTTTTCTCAAGTTTCATTGAGAATCATTTGAAATTTTATTATAAACTAGAAGAGTTGCATCTCTTTATGTTTGTTGGATGATCCTTGTTTTCCAGGTCCTGCTGCTCTTGCGGTTCCATCTGCTTCAGGCACCTTACCTTGTTCTGGTAGCAGTGGTGGACCACCAAATGCTCTTAATGATATTCTGAAATCGTTGCCCCCTGCATTTGCAGCGTTCATGGCAAATTTGCCAGCTGTTGAAGGTATAGTTCCAAGTTTTCCTCTTCCTTTCTATCAAATCTAACAGTCACTTAACCTTTGAAATCTTAATCAAGTGCTTTATAAAGGTTATTAAAATCGCTTTTACTCTGTTGTTAGCTTTCTTTTCTATTAAATTACTACTTTACACTTGCATGCCAATAGTGGTCTACCGATTGAAGAAGGCGCAACACCTTTCATGGAAAGATTCTGGAGCTTCCTTTCTTTTTTTTTTTTAAATGTTGGAATTGCCATGTGTGATTTTAGTTCAATTCTTTTCTTCCATTCTACTTCCTGTATATTATGTCTGCTACGTTTGTGGGATCCAATAGGTCGTCAATTGAATCTGCTGCAGGTGGGCATAGATCTGGAGAGAAGATTTTTTATGTGAATGTTATAAGTATTTTAATCTCAACTTTAAATGAAAATCAGCAGTCAAATGAAACAGCAACATAGATAGCACGTGCAAATGATTGGACTGGAGCTAAATTAGTAGTTGTCTAATAAGGAGATTATACCTAAAACTATTGAAGAACAGTAAAAGGTGAAAAAAGAACTAATTTGTTTATTAAACATCATTTAATTGTACCTAGTCTTTTCGTAGATGCATAAAAAAAACAGGGGAATCGGTAACTTGAGTACATGCTGTTAAAAGTGCTTTTTACAGAATTTCCCACATTGCAAATTATCCTACAATGCTATCTAAATATCAAACTTTCACAAACAGCAATTATCTCTCCTGGAGGATAAGGCTGCTAATTCCTTCCTCTATCAGAAAGTATGTGTTGCTCTTTAATAACTTGAGTTTTCCCTGGAACTGCTAGGTCCTACTCCTGATGCTGATTTCGTGATATCCGTATGTTTGCAAAGCAACATTCCTTTAGCAACCGGAAAATCAGGAACCGCCTCTTTTCCGTTGCAGTCAGGCCCTGCTCCATCTACGAGTGACATCTCTGATTCAAGCAAATTCAGGTCGAGAGACAGACAGACTGGAAAGAGGAAAGACATGGATAGTATGT
The DNA here is from genome assembly GCF_000715075.1 of Nicotiana tabacum. NCBI lineage: Eukaryota > Viridiplantae > Streptophyta > Magnoliopsida > Solanales > Solanaceae > Nicotiana > Nicotiana tabacum. Next base: position 159,760,214 of record NC_134084.1, read on the forward strand.
AAACCTTTTCCTATGATATGATTTATGTTCTTGCTCATGCAATGCCTGGGAATGTGTCTCTTCTCACAGCCTCACTGTTGCACCAAATCATTGTCTGTTTTCATCTTTCGCTCTTCGCATGTAGGCCTGTTTAATTCCTATTATTCGCTTCATGTAATCCACAAATACTTATTCCCTACTGTTGTTTTGGAAGTTTGCATTATGTTGCCATGCCCATATATGCCTTCGCATAATGATGCTAAATATAATGTGTCGTTTATAACATACAAAGACCTGGTTAATTTGTTGCAGGGCAAAAGGATGATGAATCGTCGACTGTACAAAGCCAGCCCCTTCCTAGAGATGTTTTCAAGATTCGCCAATTACAAAAAACCCGTGTTGCTAGTTCGTCTCGAGTTACTAGTTCATACACTGGATCAGCGTCTTATGGTAGTGCTCTTTCTGGAGACCTCTCGGGCAGCACTGGTTGATACATTCCAAATTCCTGCTATTTGCTTCTGGCCATTCTCTACTGTAATTTACTTGCAAAGATGGAGTAATATTTATCATTACATGTCAGTATCAAGAACTGTTACATGTTCAAGAAATCTATAGCAGCAAAGAACGCTCTTCGTCTCTGCGTTTCCTTTCACAACAAGAGAACCGCGTCCGCATCAGTCAGTGGTGGAAGGTTTCCGAGAAGGCATCGGCCTCTAGCCCAACAATGGAGCTAGGTGTATACAACATGTCGATATTTCTTTCAAAAGTGAGATACCGGCTTTCATAAAAGCGATATATTATGTAAAGTAACTGACTGAGAAACATAACAGGAAATTGTTCTGGTGGTTACTTTATCTACAGTATAGCTAGGGATGATAATCTTATTTCAGTGTGATGGAAATATTTATTTTTGTTTATGTTGCTTTCTGGAATTATGAATTTCCTCCCTTGTATTTAAAGACCTTTTATTGAAGTTGGACTTTGTGAAGACTAGTGAGAAGCATTTGATATTTGTACTAGTTAGGATCCTGTTGTAATGATTTCCACATAACGTCTCAATGTCTTTAAAAAAATGAAAATTAGGAAGATTTAATATCTCAATAAAAATTCTACTATTTAAAAGGTACTCCCTATGTTCCATTTACGTGATTCATTTTTCTTTTTAATAATTTGTCTAAAAAGGGATGATATCTTTCTCTATTAAAAAAACGACTTCTTGTATTGATTAACATCCCGAGCTAATAATGAACGATTCTTGATTACATATTATTTATTTTTTGATAAAAAGTAGTGGTCAAATCAATTTACTGCACCTTGACTAATTCGGCTAACTTTAACATTGGAAGATAAAAAAAAAACAGATGGCTGTGTACAATAATAACAACATACTTAGGGGTCGTTTGGAAGGATGCATTAGATAAAATAATGCATGCATTAGCTTTGTGTATTAATAATACCTTGTTTGGTAGATATTTTGAATCTATGCATTAGTTATGCAAGCATTAGTTATGCATTCTATTTGGTATTATCCTATGCATAACTAATGCATAGAAAACCATGGTATTAGCAACACAATGGATTTTAATGCATGTATTAGCTTAGTTAAAGACAAAATTGTTCTTCAAAATTTATGCTTTATTAAAATATGCTTGTTATTATATTAATGCAAGTTTAAATAATCCAAATTGTGAAAAATAAAATTATTCCCTAGTAAATAAATAAATACTTAGCATATTTTCTTTTTTATAAATAAATATTTAGTTCTATATTACAATATAGGTAGACAAATCAAATAATTTTTTTAAAACTTTTTCATATAAAAACATTTCTCAACATATGTTTCTTTTAAAAAGTTAGAGTGATGGACTGGTTTTGAGGGCATTTTTGTAAACAAATAATTTTTTTAGAAATTGTGCAATGCTTTAATACATCAAACCAAACAATAGATAAGAAATATGTCAGCATAACTAATGCAAACATAACTAATACCAGCATTACTAATACACCGTATTCAGCATTATTCTTATGCACCCTACCAAACGACCCCTTAATGTGATCATATAAACGTGGTCTGAGTGAAATTCAAAAATAACCAGATTTATAAGTGATAATTGCAAAATAGCCACAATTTCAAAAGTAATCGAAAGTTAGTCACTTTTCATGTAAAGATAAATTTGAACAAAAACACTGTTCGAAATTCAAAAAATATTCCAGCATAATATACCGGAGTTCCAGCATAATATACCGGAGTTCCAGCATAATATACTGGAGTTCCAACATAATATGCTGGAAGTTCATACACAAGTGCTCCAATCTCCAGTATATTATGCTGAAACTTTCTGTGTTGCAACAAAATAGTGGCTATTTTTCAATGATGTCGCAAACGCTGGCTATTTTTCAATTACCAATTTGAAAACTGGCTAGCCCGTGCTATTTTTACCTCTTGGGAAGGTAGGGTACACACAACCTGATCCCTACCTTGTATATTGTACAGAGGCTATTTTCAATAAATACTCGGCTAAAAAAAGCGTTTTCAAAACAGAATTATAAATAGAGGTTGTGTAATTAATTAAAATGAATAGGCTGAACTTGTTCAAGAATCTCATCAAAATCTGAGAGAAATAAGTAAATATCCTACCTTTTGATTGGTTGGACGGCAGCAAGAAGTCATAAGCACGCAGATCACATGTTCAAGTTTTTGCCAAATACAATCAAGTTAAGTAAAGATTAAAGAAAGGCTTAATAATTAACAAAAAAATAGTATGCTAATCATATTATTATTAGAAGTTGATAGAGCATATAATAAAATAAATGAGCACATCAAATTTATATTTCAGATTATCCCGTCGCCTCTGATTAAAATGCAAAGCTCATATATGGAGTAAAATAATGCACAAAGAAATTATTATTAACATAATGCAAATTATAGAGCTTAACGTGTATCATTTTGTTCCAATCATTTTCCTCTTGAAAATTGTGGACATTTTTTTTTTGTCCTCAAATTTGTGGATTGGAGATTACCTATTCCGTTAAAGAAGGGAAACACGAATCAAGCTGATGTTTACTTAAGTAATCTTTTAATTTCCTACAATTTTGGACGACTTTCCTACGAGCTATTTTTTCTAATCTCCGCGTATTAATTCTTTTAGTATTATAAACAGACTTTTCTCGTTATATATAATTACAAGAAGTACTCCTCCAACCACCAAATGATGTGATGGAGTAAATAAGACTGCTCTTCCGTTTCCCTTTGAATAGGCCTTACGCTGAACTAATTCGGATATAATCGGCTCTAATGCGGGTACCGGGATATCATGGAGAAAAATGCGGGTACCGGATATCGGGGAGAAATAAAATAATAAAAAAAGTACTCCTAAATCTGGCCTTTGGAAGATCCCAAAGGACGTGAAAAAGATCGTTTTTGTTTTGCTTTGGTTGCTTTTGTTTTTTGGGAGCTAGGGGGCTGGGTTTAGAGTACTAGAGAAAAAAAGGGTAGGTCGTTGGAATTATGAATGACATTACTGCATGCCTAACAAATCGTCCTGCATTTTAGAGCAATATTATTGGAAGTAATTGAATCTTTAATTAAAAAAGGAAAAGGAAAAAAAAGAGAAAGGCGATTTTTCTTCTTCTTTTTTTCTTTCTTCCTTTTCCCGGAGCTATATATGTAGTTTCTACTATTGATTACCATTCCAAAATTGATAACGAAGAATTCTTCCCTTTTATTTTTTTCAATAAAAATAATGTTTGAACTCACTTAAGCGCTTCTCGATTAATGTACCAGATACTATATATTGAGTTGTCATATATCCGTAGAATTTGAGGTCCTTGGTCTTGGGCGATCCTAATTTGATAAGTTAACTTTTAGTTGAGTTAGATCTAACGTCCAATTCTTTATCGATCTATCCCACATGGTAGGGGTAAGATCTGTGTACACACTATCCTTCCTAGACCCACTTGTGGGATCATACTGGGTTGTTGTTGTTGGTATATATTATGTTATCCACGCTCCAGTTTGCTGAACGTGTGGGGAGGGGTGAGGGGCGGGGGAGGTTGAGTTTTCCTACACCGGTGGAATTTAAGGTATTTGGTCTCCTTATATATGGTCTTATGCAATAATCCTCAACACATGAATTAGCTTTTGGGATTGAGTTGTTCAAGAATTCCACCACCAAATTAGGGAATATATAAATACCCCACATTTTGATTGGTAGGAATATTGCTTCAAGAAGTAGTAAACATGCATATCACATGTTCAAGTTTTTACCAAATTAAATGGAAATCAGTATGAATTAAATCTGGCTAACTATGCTACATAATGTACAAGCTTTAACAAGAAATCTTAGCTCATTTATAATGGAAATCTCAAGGGTAGCTGTACCAAAAGTTAAGCTCCCATACAATGTTCTATATTATACCCCAAGAGTCCCGGACGAATCCCAATTCTACCTTTTAAAACAGAGCTCCCATGCAAACTGACGCATCTAAATAAAAGAAGACGAAAAAGAAACTAAAGCTATACCCCAAGAAAGTTCTTTACAGATAAGTATACAAACAGTGTGGTTACGAGATCTTTTTGGAAAAATCATGCAGCGTATCCCAAAACGGCCGATATGATACCATATCAAGAACATCATTAGGTCGTTTTACCTCAACACTATTTTTGGCAAATTATTTAAGGAAGAAGTCCAATGTAGGGTGTGGGAAGAATGGATTGTGTTGACGAGGAAGAATTGTTTTTAGAGATGACAGTAACCACAGCATCTATAAAACTTGTCAAAAACTCTATCGCCATTTTCATCATCTCCATGCATGTTTCCAACCTCTGAATCACCATTATGATAATAAGAACAATACTATACTAATAATTATATTGATAAATGACGTATAAATCTCTCAGCTTTAAATTTATGTTCTCCACGTATTCTTATATATATAGTTAAAAGAAACTTAACTCCTCCATTGGTTAAGCAAAGCAAAGAAAGTTGTAGCTAAATCTGGCCTTTGGAAGACCCCAAGGGACGCAAAAAAAATAAAAATGGGATTGTTACACAAATAGCCGCTAGTGTTTACTTTTTCTAGCCGGTATATATAGATTATACATAGTTATATATATATATATTATACATAAATCTTATATATATTATACATCATCCGTCTATTTTTAGTTTAAGAAATTAGGTGGGCGGCTATTTGGGTTAATTTCTTAAAAAAAAAAATTGCTTGCTATTATCACATATCTTGGACTGTTATTACTTGCCATCGATACTCCCTTAGTTTGTTATCACTATATATTTTGCATTGTTATTACTTGCTTCGATACTTCTTTCATATTCTCCTTTGCTATCTTGGATTTAGTTTTCTAAATATCTTGTATTGCTATTACTTGCTATCAATGCTTCTTCCATTTTTTTAGCCGAGGGTCTATTGAAATAGTCTCTCTTTCCTTCCAGGATAGGGGTAAAACTGCATATATCCGGCCCTCTTTAGATCTCATTTGTGAAATTACACTGGGTGATTGTTATTGTTGTTGGTTTCGTGGGAGTAGACAAGTGGGTCATAAATATATATATTTTATTAGCTCTTAAAAATAATAGTAGAAAAATTGTATATTTTTTATATATATATATATGTATATTATATACATATTTTATATACTTTTAGGTTAGTGAATATAATTAATTTCGACCGACCGATCAATTTTATATTTTTCCATAAATATTTCGTTCAAAGGTATACAGAAACCCAGTTGGAAGCACATAAAAGGAAGAGCAAATCTAGAATCTTCGAAATTGAGACTACAAAAAAAAGATGTTTTAAATTTTTAATAGGCAAAATATGTGGAACTAAAAATGTCCGCGTTAGGCTCGATATTTTGCATGACTATAATTAATTTAGTAGTGTATCATTTCACTCCCCCATTTTATATTTGATCTTTCCTTCATTTATTACGTCGGTTGTATTTGCCAAACCTCTTATGATCAATTGTTCCACGTGGCTTTGATCAAGAATAATCTTCTTATTGTTGTGCATCAATTCAGTCAGTCGGATTCAGAATTTAAATTTATTGGGTTCGGCTTTATAATTTTTAGCGTTGAATGTATTGTCCTGCTAAAATTATAAGTTCAAATTTAATACTTGTTGAGATTTTAGTATGTTTTTACATATAAATTCATATTTTATGTCGAAAATTATGGGTTCAGATGAACCGTAGCCGAAAGGCTACATCTGCCCCTATAGCTTATACAAATAGAATAGTAAAATGTAAGGGCATAGTTTGGCAAACCCGAAATCCAAACCAGATTCGATTTTTTTTTTGATTTTAGATTTGGATTTTCGGATTACGGACTAGATTTTGGATTTAATTTTTAAAATTTTAATTTGTATTTCAAATTTGGATATTGGATTTGGTACTTCAGATTTTTGAATATCCGAAAATTCAAAATATTATACTTTATATTTAGTCCATTATCCATATACCAATAATAATAAGTTCACTACCCTAGCTCATTAGATATTATCTTATATATTCAATATTAATTACTAGTTAATGTCAGAATACTTTCTATTTGGACTTGTTTTTACTATTGTAACTTCTTATCGGCTGCATTAATATTTCTGTTATATTTCTTTGATAATAATTTCATTACTTGAATACTTTATTTGGATTATTGTGGTGAGAATATGAGGAACTTTTCAGGCAATTTAACATGAGTACTTTGTTTGGATATTCATTTTTGTAAAAAGAAAAAATATCTCAACTTACAAGTTCAAAACCGAAAATTCAAAATATCCAAACCGATTAATCTGAAGCCGAACTTAAAAAATCCAACACAATTCGAGCTTATTTGGATGAGATTTGAATTATCATTTCTTCAATCCGAAAATCGAAAATCCAAACCGAAATTTTTATATTCAATCTGAACTGTCCGAACGCCCACTCCTAATAGGTAAGAGGTCGAAAATTTAGTCCAAGCTCGGCCATTATGCTGGTCTTATAAGCGAAGAAATATGGTTTAATTAGTACTAATTAAAACGAATGGTGTGAAGTTGTTCAAGAATCTTACCAGCATCTAACGGGAATATGTAAATACCCCTTCTTTTGATTGGTTGGAGTGAACAATAAGTCATAAACACGCAGATCACGAGTTCAAGTTTTAGCCAATTACAATCAAATTAAATAAACAAAGATTTGATTTAAGAAGGTGGATGCTTATTTTATCTACCATATATTCATATAATACAAGGAATAGAAATAATTCACTACTAATTTACAAATTATAATACAAAGTATAGATCTAAGTGGACCGTTTTGTTCCAATCATTCTCCTGATGGATATTATAAATGTTGATTATTTGTCATCAAGATTTGCATGAACAAATCAAATAGTCTATTTGGTAATCATATGATTATAATATCCTCAAATGGGTTACTTATATTTTAGGATATCTTAGTCAAAAAGATGGATATACATTAAATGCTACTACTATTTCAATAAAAATAATACTTTTTCCGTTTTAATTTATATTTAACACTCATTCTTTTTAATCTGTTTCAGAAAAGAACGAAACACTTCTAAATTTAAAATAATTAACTTTACACGTCCTATTTTACTCACAATGAGAATATTTATGGCTGCAAATATTATGCTATGTTTAAGATTATACCTTTCAAAATTTTTATAGCCACACAAATGCTATGACGTAGTATTTTATACCATAATAATTAAAAATTTTCAGTTCTTTCTTAAACTTTATGTCAATTCAAATTATGCTACATAAATTGAAATGAATAAAATAGTACTCCCACTGTCTCAATTTATGTAACATTTTTCATTTTTCGAGATTTAAACTTCTTAATTTTGACCATGCATTTGGATATACAATTTTTCAGTTTCTTGAAATAAAGTTTATATATTTTAAAACTACGTAAAAAGTACTATAATTTAAAATAAATAAAAAATCAAAATTCTTAAAAAAAAATAAATTACAGTCAAAGGATAATTTATTTGATTCCGGAAATCAGAACACCTTGGAGGGAGTACTTAGTTGGGAGAAAACGAAAAATGTCACTTCAATAGGTGAAAATGGTACAAAACAATGTGGTAGTGTAGGTGACAAATGAGAGTAGCTCATTATTTTTCTTCACCTCTCCCTATTTAGAGATACACCAAAAATAAAAAATGAGAACAAAAGAATGTAATAAAATTACCTTTTTTTTCCGAAAGGTAAACACATCCCAATTAATTAAATCCAAAAAGTTGGGAATTTGTCTAATGTAAGAAATAATTCAGGATTTGATATTTAAAATTGAACAAAATTATCCCTTTTAATATCTAATCTCAAATTAAATTAATCCCATTATTAATAACTCATCTAGATCATTATCGTCCAATTCATATTTTTAATTAACCCTGGATATAGAAAATTTTAGAGAACAGTTAGAACAACAAAAAAGAAAACAAGATAGAAGCCGACAAGCTAGCAATATGAGTTGAATTTCACCTACCATGCTATAAATTAAGTACAAACTTTAATAAGATATCTTAGCCCATCTATATATCATGTCGTCGTTTTACAATACATGCACAAAAAATAAGAAGAATAAACTTATCAAAAAAAGAAAATATGATACAATTATAGAGTTATTATATAAAAAGTAAGATAAAGTATAAAATATAATTATTTAATACTCCCTCCGTTTCATATTAAATGAGGTACTTTCCTTTTTAATCTGTTCCAAAATAAATGACACATTTCTAAATTTAGAAATAATTCAACTTTAAACTCTTTCATTTTTACCTATTTACCCTTAATGAGAAGCTTTTATAGCCACACAAATGTCACGGCCCCACAAACTTTTTACCCCTTAAGCTTTTAAGACCACAAGTTTTAAAAGTTTTCTTCTTTTTTTCTTAAACTCCGTGCCGAGTCAAACTACCTCATATAATATGAAACGGAGGGAGTAATAAGGAAGGGCAAGATGGGAGAAAAAAGCAAAATAACGACTGCACTATACCAAATTCGTCGTTATATAAAATAACACTTTTCGTCATTAACAATCAAAACAAATATTGTATTTAAAAAAAAAAACAATACACTACAACGTAATAGATAACAACCATCCAAACAAGCTATTAAGATCCCATACAAACTAGTGCATCTAAAATAAAGAAAGACGAAATGGAGAAAAGTACAGAAAATCAAAAGCTTTATTCCCAAGAAATCTCTTTACAACTTAGTTTACATTTCAAAGTGTGGGCCATGGCCCAGGGTACAACAACAACAAATTCGATATAATTTGACGAGTGATGTCTGAGGAGAGTAGTGTATATGCAAACCTTAATTATCCCTACCTTGAGAAGCTAGACGGGCCAGGAAAACATCATTTATGTGGAGCGCACGCTCGGTCTTTAGATAAATTTTATGGGAGAAGACCAACGTAGGGAATTGGAAGAATATTGGACTCAAGTGTTGACGAAGAAGACGAGGAAGAATTGTCTTTACAAATAACAGTACCAACTGCTTCCACAAATACAGTCACAAACTCTATCGCCATTTTCACCATCTCTATACATATCTCTAACCTTTGAATCGCCATAATAATAATAAAAATAATAATAATAACAGTAATACTAATTAAGTAATTAGTAATGATAAATCTCTCAGCTCCTCTTTTCAAGTCTCCGCGTATTTATAATTATGAATGTGTTATAAACAAACTTTTCTATATATAGAGCTACAAAAAAACTCCTCCAATGGTTGTAAAATCAAAGAAATTTTAGCTAAATCTGGCCTTTGGAAGACACCAAGGAACGCAAAAAAATAGTCATTGTTTTGTTTGTTGGGGGTCCGACCAATAATAACGTACGACAAGTAATCAGACACGTGTTGTAGGATAGTTGGTCACACATTATATAAATATTATCTAACTAGCTAGCGTCTCAACGTAAATTTAGTTGAAACTTGAAAAAAAAGTTTTGAAAAATAATTTTTGAAGTTGAAGTTGTTTGAACATGCATTTTACTTGAAAAATAATTAAGATTTTGCAACTTGTAAGTGGAAGAAAAAATTTTAACCAAAAATTGACCGAAACTTGAAATTTTTTGACAAAAGTTGATCAAATTTCATGAACAAATAATATTTTTAACTATTTTATAAAAAGTAAAAAAGAAAATATATGTACAAACGGCCAACAAATGTAATAAGGGAAGAGAAAATCTAGAATCTTTAATATTGAAACTACGTACAAACAAAACGATTTTTTCTTATTTTCAACAGGCATATGGTAGGAACTAAAAAGATCCGCGTTAGGCTGAGAAATTTTATGATGTGTGAGATATGCCATGTCATACTTGTGTTAATGATTAACATCTGGAATTACGGGACCCACCTTATATTACTTTGCCATATAATTAGGATAAATTCGGCGAGGAGAGAGTAATAGGCAATAGCTTTAGATATAAAAGAAAGAAATATTACTGAATGTGGGATCCAAAGTCCACTTGGCGGAAGATGAAAGGATACTCATACAATTTATATCAGTCATGTAATAGTTGTATCTCGTACACAATAAAACTTCTCGCGTTAGGCTCTATATTTTGGATGCCTATTATTAGTTTAGCAGTGTATCATTATATCTCCCTATTTTTTATATTACTAATAATCTTTTCTTCATTTTGACATGTTGGTCGTATTTGGCAGACATTTTTTCGACAATAAGTCAATTTCGGTGTTGGTCGCCAGTTTTTTTTGATTTAACAAAAACATTTTTTAAGAACAATTCTCTCCTTTATAAATGATCTACAATAGTTGACGATACATGAACTGTATAAACTATTTCACCTTTCACTTGTGAGTTTTTTCTTATTTATATTCTATTGGAGTGATAATTTGATAAAAATATAATTATCGAAAGAGATTCAGATTTTGTATGTACGTAATCTATTCATTACCTTCCATCTAGGGGCGGATTTAGGGCGGCGGAAGGGGTTCACTCAATCCTCTTTCGCCGAAAAATTACACTGTATATAAGGTAAAATCTGATTTTTAACTTTATATATTATGTTTTGAATTTCCTAAATGAAGTCCAAAAGCATAACTTGATGGTCAAGGGGGTTCAAAACTTTTGTGAGGTCACTAGTTCAATTCCCATTACTCACGATTCCTTTTATTTTTTTTTAACTTTTTTCTTTTTTGAACGCCTCAGCTTAAATTAAGGAAGAAGCTATCAATTTTCAAAAGCACAAGTGAAAAAAGCTCTATTGTATTCCTTTAGTTTAGTTTAAGGTTCTGTTCTTTTTATAAAAAAAATGTTTAATTATTTGAAATTTTCCTGATTCTTTCTAAATTTTTCAGGCTCGAGCTGAATTTTGGGACCAACTCTTAAGCTCAAATCTCATAAAACTAAGCGAGCTTTCTAATAGTTGAAATTCATAAAAGGAGTAAAATACTGCAAAACTACTAATATAATTCAAACTATAGAGCCTATTAAGTGGATCATTTGTTCCAATTATTTCCTGTTGAATATTATAAAACTTTAATTTGTCATTGTTGGACTCAATCCGTCCAAAGATACTCTTAACATAGTGTGATATTGTTCGCTTTAGACCAAGTTCGTACGGTATTTCCCAAAAGGATTCAATTTTTTCAGCTACCAATGTGAGACTTTATTCACACACCAACAATTTTCCCTTTGAACTCTACCATCGCCATACTCGTCCCACTGAATTTGGGCTCTGATACCAGTTGTTGGATTCAACCACTCTAAATATACTCTTAATATGGTGTGATATTGTCCGTTTTGGATAAGCTCACGGTTTTCTTCAAAAGGTCTCACACCATTAAAAGATTTTACACCTTATATGCAGACTCCCAATATTTTCAGCTATCAATGTAAGATTTTGTTCACACAACCAAGAATCAGTTTGCATGAGTATTTGGTAATCTTATGACTGTAATATCCTCAAATTATGTGTGAATAATTTTAATCTTTTGATTTTGGTACGATATGGTTGTGTGTGTGTATATATATATATATATATATATATATATATATATATATATATATATATATATATATTCTTTCTTTTTAAATAAAAATAATTGCTGGGAAAACAAAAAATATCACCTTCGATGAGAAAATGGTGAAGACCGAAGGTTATTATTTAGTTAACTATTGAAATTAGCTCATTTCTTTCTTCCCTCTCCCTATTTAGGGATACATCCAAAAAAAGATAATAAAAAAAAATAAAAATCCTTTCTTTTGAAAAATAAACACACATCCAAATTAGATCCTAAAAGTTGGGAATATGTCTTATGTAAGGAGTAAAGATTTCATATTTAAGTCATGCTTTTTCCTTTCTCTATTTTCTAATTCGCTTTTGTAGCCATCACATTCAAAATTTTAAAAAGATAAAACTTCGAATTCCCAATTCTCTGTTACGTCTTGACCATGAAATATTTTTAGGAATTTTTTCTTTTCTGTATGCATTTATTTTTTAGGTATGAGATTGCAGTATGATTTCATCAAAAAATTGTTTATCAACATATCATAGTCCTCAGCATCTTTGATTAGTTTGCTGCTCACTTTTATATATGAACCAATAAAATATCTAATTCGATAAAAATTATTCGTTAAATTTTTTTTTTTATATAACTCGTCTGGTCTTGCATATAAAAAATTTAATTAAATAATTAGGAACACAATAACAGTAAATTGAAGAACACGAAGAAGAAGAAGCCAATAAGCAATATGAGCTGAATTTTGTATACCATGCTACAAACTACAATAATAACTACGTCTCAATTCTAAATGTATTGGACCAGCCGTTTATATGAATTCTCACAGTTTCATGATACTTAATCTAAAAAAATAAAAATAAAAATAAAATAAAAGGTTAGCCGGTCAATAAGATCTTTGAGATTGATCACAGTTTCTATTGAAAAGAAGTCATGTGTTTGCGCGAGTCACCTTCTTCTAGGCTCCGTTGGACGACAACTTTTATCCCAAGAAAACTCTTTACATCTTAAAATCCAACGTAAGGAGTTGGAAGATTGGATTGTGACGAAGAAGAAGAAGAAGAAGAATTAGAATTGTCTTTAGAAATAACAATACCAACTGCATCTACAACCACTGCCACAAACTCTATTGCCATTTTCACCATCTCTCTACATATTTCAAACTTCTGAATCACCATATTGATAATAACAAACAACGAACAATACTACTAATTATAATGATAAAATCTCTCAAGTTTCTTTCTCTAGTTTCCGCGTATTAATTCCTCTTTGTATGAGTAAACACATTCACAATTGTCTATTTATATATATAGTTACAAGAAAGTACTCCAATGGCTATAGAAATGAAAGAAGCTTTAGCTAATTAATTTGGCCTTTGGAAAACCCCAAGGGACACAAAAAGAAAAAGGTGTTTGTTATTCATGGGTTGGGGTTGGGGTTGGGGTTGGGGTGGGGGTGGGGTTGGGTGGGTGTGGGGGTTTCTCTCAAATAATAATACTCCATCTGTTTAAGAAAAAAGAGAATGATTTTTGAACTGGTAATGTAATATGAAACACATATATTTTATAGTTACATAAATTATTGCATAAAGGTAAATTATTTCTAAATATGAAAAGAGATAATTCTTTTTAGCACGGACTAAAAGAAAATAGATTCATGTAAATTGAGACAGCGGGAATAATAGTAATGCAAATTAAAGATAAGTGAGAAAGAGGGGTTGGAATGGTTTCAAATTTGTGAATGAGACACTTTGCTAAAGTATTGTTGGCAACCTTATCCATTTGTTGCATGGCCATTAAAATAAGAAATTAATTGACCAATGTGGCTATTGCAAGGACACAAGACAAGTGGCCTTTTTTTATTTTATTTTATTGCATGTAGTAGCCATACACGCATCAACGTTTTGGGATTTCTTAATATGCATTAAATAACTTAATATGCCTTTGATTTGTGATTAATTAGGAAATGGAACGTTCACTATGTGGAATATTCCATTAGTTTGAATTTGATTAGAAGAATAATTCCTACCTAATCTTAAACTTTAATCTGATTGTTGCCATTTATTATTATTTATTGATTGATGAATTTTCCAGGTAAAGAGGAATTTTCTCAGGACAAGTGTTTGGAACAAAAAAAATCCGCGTTAAGCAATATATTTTACATGCTTACTATCAATATATTAATTAATATATCGTCTTTGTACTGTCATCTTAATCTATTTTCATTATTTTTATATATTAAAAAAAAATCTTCATTTGATATGTTGATTGTGCATGTTTAGCAAACACTTCAACGCGTGATCTACGTGTTTATACTTTTCCAGTTTTCCTTGAACAATTCCCGTTTTAATTAAGTAACAATCTTATTTTTCTTTTGATCTTTTAAATGTTAAAAACCAGTACTTCATCCGATCCACAATAAATGATCAATTTGCTTTTTTATTTTGGTCCAAAATAAGTATCCATTTATATAATCAAGAAAAAATTCAATTTGTTTTTCCAAAATTAATCTTATGTACATATCCCTAAAAAGTCCTTTACTTCTCATATTTGAGAAGAGAACTAAGTGCTGCTATAACTATGCTGCAATATTTAATTAAGGATAGTTTAGTCAAATTAACTATTTTTGTCTAGAATTTAATATTTCCTTAATAAATGTATCCAAAGTAAATTGGTCACTTATTGTGGATCAGAGAGAGTATAGTGCAAGTGTGTATACATTCATTTATGTTTCTATTTGTATGAGTTGCTATCAATTTTCCACAGAAAGAAGCGGTACTTATTTCATGGATAGTCATTCAACTTCAAATTTATTACACTAAAGTCATCAAATTAATTTTTATAATAAAAAAAATTCAAATATGTAAAATTGAGTTTGTATAAAATGGCTTTTAAGTATTGTGTCATGCCACCAATTTATCTTACATAATATTCACATCGCATCACTTAGAAATATAAAAAACTCATTTCTAGCCCTCTCAAAAAATAAAAAAAAAATGATGTGCCACTTGGTGAAAAATATGGTGTACTAATTAAGTTGGCTTTATAACATTTTAAACTTGTGTCACGTGAACTATACAAGATAATTAAGTTGTTGAAGTGGCAACCTACTTGTATTTCTAATATCAGATTTCGCATTGTTTAATTTTTTTTTATTTTTTCTGACATAAAAGCAGAGTTGAATTGTTTTCCGTTATAGAAACTAGTGTTACGGCTTTGGTGCGAAAAATTAAAGGGATTTTTACCTATCTATACCATATATCAAACCTTATTACCCTCAATGTTTAAGGTTTGTGTTATTACATTTAAGCATACCAAATTACCATTTCTATACCATAATTTAAATTAGGGATATAATTAAGGGTTCATTTATATTAGGCATAATTATAGGATTGTATCTTCCCACTTTCTCTTTCCTTTCATCTCAACTATTCACAACACACACACAACTCACGATGCTCCTATGCTTCCTCTCGTTGATCATCCCCAACTGTCCACCACCGTCGAAGAATATCATATTTTCAGATTCACAAGAAAATTTTAAATTCTTTGATCGAACCGCTTGAATTCCCACTGGAAATAATAATGGCAGAGAGTTCGAAATTCTTTGACCTATTTTTTTTTTTGGCAGTGGTTGAAGGTTACTGGTTAACACAGTCGATTGAAACTCGTCGAAGAAGAAGAAGACATATTTCCAGAATTTGTAGATATTTTGTAGTCAAATTGTAGTCAAATTAGAAAAATTGTAGATAAATTGTAGACTGTTTTTTGCAGAAGATTTTGTAGAAGCTTTAGTCGTTTTGGATTTGTGAAAACAGAAAATAATGCATCTACAATCAGAATACAAATAATCTACAATTTATCTACAAGATATCTACAAAATAGATACATTGAATTTTAATATCCAAATTCTCATTTCAATTGTAGCATAATTGGCATTTTCGACATAATTGTAGAAGATTTGTAGAAGTTTTAGTCTTCCCAATCTACAATTCATCTACAATTTATCTACAATTTATCTACAATATATCTACAATTCTACAATTTAACTACAATTTATCTACTTCTTCTTCTTCTTCTTCTTCTTCTTCTTCTTCTTCTTCTTCTTCTTCTTCGAGTTTCAATCTAAAATTCAGTCAAAACCAAGTCTAGTCTTTACCAAAACACCTCAAAATTGAGATATAAACTCCTAAACATATTCCGAATTATTTACAACAACACCCAATCCAAACAAATATTGATTTTTGAAAACCCAAATTTGAATTCAAAGCTTTCAAGCTTTTTAATGGCTATCAATGATGGAAAATATATGGAAGAACAAATGAAGATGAAGATGAAGATGAAGAACAAAAATCTCCTTTCCGTTTGATTACTGGAGCTTCAGTAGCTTGCGTTTTTTGAGAATTGTAGTTGAGTGAGAGAAGAGAGATCTCTTTCCGTTGAGGAAGGAGAGAATTGCACAACAATTCGAATTTAATGTTGACAGAATCACACGCAGATCTGGTGCCTTCATTTTAGCGCGTTTTTATGGCAAAATCTACCTATTTTTGGATTGGTATATAATTTGTAGTAAAAGTGTGGGCTACACGGGTAAATAATAAATTATGAACATTTTTGGTAATAAGGTTTGATATATGGTATAGATAGGTAAAAATCCCAAAATGAAAAGTTGAAAGTCCATATGTGAAAGTGGGGAGAAATTCAAAAATAGCCAGATTTACAAGTAGTCATTTAAAAATAGCCACAGTTTTAAAAGTAATCGAAATTTAGTCACTTTTTATGTAAAGATAAATCTGAACGAAAATACTGTTCAAAATCCGAAAAATACTCCAGCATAATATACTAGAGTTCCAGCATAAGTATACTGGAACTCCAGCATAATATACTGGAGTTCCAGTATAATATACCGGTCCAACATAATATGCTGGAAGTTCATACACAGGTATTCTAATCTCCAGTATATTATGCTGGAACTTTTCGCGTGTTAGAGTTCCAGCATAATATGCTGGAAGTTCATACACAGATACACCGATCTCTAGTATATTATGCTGGACCGGTCCCTGTTGCATAAAAAATAGTACCTATTTTTCAATGACTTTGCAAACACTGACTATTTTTGAATGACAAACCGCTCTATTTTAACGTGAAAATGATTATACATATAGATTGGAGGACCTAATCGTTTAAGGCATTGATTATTGTGTTATTTGGCTTTAGTTATTTATTTTTCTTCACTGTATGAGAAATGTGAGCTTAGACAAATACATAAACACCATTGGCTCTACCATGTTTAGCTGTCTTAGCAATACATTTAATATTTTCTATGAACCTATATAAAAAAGTATTTTATTGAATGATTGTTAGTTTTACAGTTGATGTAATAGCTATGATGTATTGTGACACCCTAGACGAATTTCACATCGACAAAATATAGGAGAGATATTGGATATATAAGTAGACAGACCATAGATCATAGTGACGCATTTTAAAGCCGTACGGGCCTAGGCCAAATTCGGACAATAGCACTAGTGCGCTGAGCTGTTACATATGATATCGGAGTCACTCCGCGTGCAACCTTGAACGAACACAATAGCACTAGTAGATTGGGCTGTTACTTAGTATTTCTCAGCAATGTGCAGAAGATGAATAAAAAGCTCAACAGGTTTTGACATCATAACCATATGATCTGATCCTTCAATCTCTTTCACTTCATCTGTTGGATTCATTTCAATCATCCATTCTTGAATTTCCCTTGTTACTACCTTATCTTCATTAGATATAATAAACACTCGATTAACCGATCCATAATTATTCTGTGACAAGATTAGTTCCTTTGACATGTCTTCATCAGTGTACAAATATAATGGTCTCACTAATGTTGTTGCCAGTGCCAAATCCTGAAACAAACAAGACTTAAATTTTTGGTTAAGTACTTAAGTACAATTTTTGATCTATAATTGTTTGAGTAAAGCTTGATGCGTTTTCTTACCTCTACAGGGCTCAGCTGATAGACATAGGTTGCTAGGTGTTTTTGGCCAAAGTTGAATGTGGTTGGAGGATTATTAGGTCCATTATCATATGTGTAATGATTATCAAGCTGTGGATTCTGTTTCCTAAGTAACTTTTAACAGCAGATAAAAGATATTAATCCATAGAAAAACCACAATAATATCAGAATTGCTCCAATAGTAATCAATCAAATTACTGATACTTAACAAAAAATACTTCCCAAAATCAATGTCCATAACATCTAAGTATAGTATACGTAAGGGCTGTAAGGACTCAGTGTCATTATTTGCAAGTTGAAGTTTGGCGATGGTCTTGCAAATTTTCACAGTCCAGCCCACTAGTGATACGGTATGTTTTGGGCCTAGGCCCGCACGCTTTAAAATGTATCACTAAGATCTAATGCTTGTTTACTTATATACCCAACATCTCTTATGTGTTTTGTCGATGTAGAATTCGCCTAGAGTGTCATATACACCCCCCCTTAGAGACTCAGCATCCTCGCTGAGGTTTGCCCTACTATTATTTAAGGTTGCACGCGGATTGGATCCGATAACATATGTAACAGTTCAACCCACTACTCATACAGTCTGCTTTGGGTCTAGGCCTCACGGCTTTAAAACACGCCACTAGAGTCTAAGACTTATTTTCTTATATACCCAACATTTTTCCCGTATTTTGTCGATGTGGAATTTGGCTAGGGTGTCATATAAATACTAGTAAAATATTGAAATACTTATTTGAAGAGTATTCAAAGTGACTATATTGGTTTTCCACTTTCTTTCAAAGGGAAACTCACATCTAAACACAATTGCAACTTCCAAGCACTATTTTTTCAACTCCAACTAAAGATTATCCAAAAGACTACTAAACAAAATTGGGACTAAAAGAAAAAAAAGAAGCAAAGACCTAAACTTAAGTCAGAGAATTCCAAGCAGTTTCAACTAAAACATATCCTGTCATATAAGATAACCTGTGCCAATCCAAAACAGCAAAAGGGCATACCTCTTTTATGAGTGTAGAAATGTTGAGAGTTGGACCAGGCATTACAGCAGTGACAAAAACAGCAGCAGAGATCTTCTTTGGAAACGTTTCCATGGCTCGCGAAACAGCCAATCCACCAAGACTATGACCAACAAGGACCACCTTATTATTTGGAGAAAGAGATACCATGAAGTTCATCAGTGGATTAAAGTACTGAGAAATAGATGGAATATCAAGTGGCTGCTGAGGATTAATCCCAGAAGCAGCTAAGTCAATAGCTGTTACATTGTGTCCTGAAGATGTTATTAAGGCTATTAACTTGTACCAAGACCAAGCTCCATGACATGAACCATGAACTAGCACAAAGTGTTTGTTAAGTTTACGCGATTCCTTCTCCAACCTTTCTGCTTAGCCAAATTGGATAGAGAAGAGCAGAACAAAGCATAGTACTACCATGTTCATCTTCTCCATCATTTCTTTTCTTCTTTTGACTAGTGTGGACATAATAATGAACTTATATTCACTTTCAAGCTTAAGAAGATTTGACAAGCAAAGCAGTTATATCATCTTTTACTTTATCACCTTGACTACAAGATTGTTTAATCGGATGTTGTTTCTTTGATATTGCACCAAGTCAAAGATAAGGACTATTTTGTACATTGTCTAGGAAAAGAGAGTACCTTGTGGTAAGTATATGGTAAGTTTAGGCCTGAGTTCAACATTTGGATGAAACCTTGTCCTGTTCTATTATGGTAAGTGTAGGCCTGTGTTTTCGCCTGAGTTCCCTATAAGCACTCCTTTTGCTAATTATTACTAGCAAAGGGAAGAAATTGGACTTATTTAGGAGCTATATTATTCCAAGCTATGTCTACAACAATCAAATAGAAAAGGATATGGACTAGATGAATAAAAATGAGAATAACTTGAAAGGTATGTAGCATATTCATATGCCGGATACTAACATGTAAATTATTCAATTAACAATAGACATATTTCTTCCCTTCAGGAGAAAAATAAAACAGTAGGAAAGGTGGACTGCGCTAAGAGTAGATGGTCACATCAACGAATTAGCCGACTTTTCCTCACAATTCGAAGAGCGTGTGAGGATAAAAAGGTGTTGAGTAAACTAACATAAGTTATTTACACCGTGGGGAAAAAAAAAATAAGAAACTAAAAACAAGCTGCAAATTTGCATCAAGAAATTCAAGCAGGAGGCATTGAGGTTGAGATGAATCTTGCCCATCCTGAAGCCCATCCTGAATCTTGCCCACGGCTGTGCTATGATCTGCATGAAGATTCTCGGAATACATATTGGCTTTCTCCTGGATGGATTTCTGAGAAACTTGTGAACCAGAAGAAGCACCTTTGGTTGCGGCTAAATATGCTTCAGCTACATCTGATATGCCTGCAAAAGCATAAACATAAAGTTCATCATGCATCACATCTTACTTATTTACACCCGAGAGATCAATAGGCAAACATTTTCCATGACAACAGAAATGAGATGCCTCTTTGTTCTTTTAAAAGCCTTCTTCAAAGCAGAGGCAAAAAAATACTAGTACTTATGTTATAATAGGGGCAAACCACATGCTTTCCCCAAACATGGTAACCTCATTCTTACAAAACATTATTCAGACTTGTATTGTGGAGTTTAGCATAACCAGACATCACACAATTGAAATAAATCAATCGATCAGTTTTAGAGAGAACGCCAACCATCCACTACTACACTGCCAATTTATTTCGCAAACTGCAGAACGACATACTTGATGCAAGTTTACATGTAACAAAACTGGAAGAAACTGCTTCAACACATCTGATCATTGATTGTGCCTTTGCTCGGATAACATTTGCTCTTTCAATAGAATCCTCAGGCCAATCAATTTTCCAAGATTCCTCCTTGACATCTTGGTCCGCAACTTTATTTGCATTGGAAATGATTGACTTCCCAAGCATCAGAAGTTGAGTCACAGCAAAACAGCTCAGTTCTGAAAGCCTCTGTTTTGGTAAAGAGAATCAATTACAAGTCAAATAGACCCATGCTAAAAAGGGGATACCGTTTTCATAAGAAAATTGCAGACAAACTGAATGTGCATACATACATGAACACCCTCTGAATGAAGGGTATCCAGTCTCCCATTTGTCCTTTGAATCATGTCATTGGGAGCTAGTCCAGCCAAAACATTTACAAATCTGCAATGAATTTAAACAAGACATCAACACCACTAACCTAGTTATTAGAACTAGTTGCACAATTTTCAGTTAACCAGTCATTCATTATTATGCAACTCAGTGTTCGGATTCAAAAAGCTATCCAATTTCTCCATCAGATTACTCCTTTCATTCATTTCATCAGAACTACAAAAGTTCACTAGTGTCATCCTTCATCTGCCTGACGGGCATAACCAAGCTTGCTTTTTCTTTCTTTTAAATAAGGCAAACAATTTTATTAATGTTGGGGAATCCCCGTATACAAGCAGTATAATTAAAAAGATCATACATAAATCATCATTACATGAATGTAAGTCAAACACGTCAATTGAGCCCAAACCCATTTAATCCACCCAACCTGCCCAAGGTTGGGACGGTCATTGACCCGTCCATTTGTTGAATTCAGTCCATATTGACCCAACGCATCTAAAGTTAGGCTGATTTTTAGCCCAACTTGATCCATGGGTAATTGTCACGCCCCAAGCCTACGGGTGAGACCGGCACTCAGTGCCTCAACTATCCTTGCGTATCACTTGCGACTAAGAGACTCTGAACATGTAATGTCATATTTTGGTCATGGGCCACATTGCAAGATAATGTGCGATGCAAAATATAAAACTGAATAGAGACTAACGCTGACTAAACGGCAACATAAAGTTGGGCCGGCAAGGCCGTATATTTTTACTATAACTGACAAGCCAACAAAATATACATACAGGGTCTACAAGCCCAACATACTGTACTAACTGACAGAATATATCTACAAGCCTCTACTGATAGATGTACTGTGATCGGAACAGGACCCCGACGTACCCTTAACCCATCTACATATATGCACAAGGTGTACTCCAAACTGCTAGACCCGGCAACTCCGAAAGAGGGGGAGCTTACCGATAAGGCTGAACTCGGACATACACCTACTGAGAAGGTCTACTCGTCTGTCTGTCTGAACCTGCACGCATGAAATGCAGTTCCCCCAGAAAGGGACGTCGGTACGAAATAATATACCGAGTATGTAAGGCAATATACTAAAGCTGAAACTTAACTGATAATATAATAACTGAAAACAACTGGGAGTCAAGAAAATCTGAAGATATGCTCATCTGCTGATACTGACTCAACTCTCTCAATATAGTGAGTAAAATAGCTGTCCGACCCTATAAGGCTCAGTATACATATATATCTGCTCTTCCGTAGTAAGCTCGGCTCGCTCATAAGCGCTCGGCCATACTAGGCTCTGTATCTCGACCAGCTGGGCTCACTCATAAGCGCTCGACCACAGTAGGCTCGGTATATAACTTACCATCTTATTAGAGGTTGCCCGATAGAGGTCTGCCCATCGATTATAGCTCGATGGTAATGAAAATACTTTTAATACTATATATATGTAAACTCTCTGCTCTTTTGACCGGAAGAAGGAAATATTCAACTGAATACGCAATCCCGATAAGAAGAATATGGTAACTTACAAAACTAGGAAAACATATGTAATTTGCAAGACTAGCAAAATATACGTAAATTCCGGGATACGAATTTTTCTTTATGCCTCGTTATCAAACTTGTGTAATTACGATATTATGCTAAAATGAAGGAAAAGCTTAGCCTTTGTTAGATATGTACATAATGTAGTCTTGTCCCACATTGGAATAGGAGTAGTATGTCCTTGTATAGTATAACTATAAATAAGGACCTCTTGTATTGTATTGAACACACAATATCAATATATCATATTTTCTCCCGTGCCTTCTCACATGGTATCAGAGCTATCGTGAGAGATTTATCGCTGTGCATAAATTCCAGCGATTCCGGGAAGTGAAATCAGTCATCGGAACCCTTTTTGCGGCGATTATTCAAAGTTGTTTTGCGTCTGCTTTGTCTCGGTCAATGTTGTGCAAAATCCAACACTACTACAAGAGTAGTCACTGTCCGATGACCAAACCCCAGTGAATCTCCGGCAATACTGTAGCTGCCGGAAGAAACTTTTTCGGCGAAGTTTCGACATCGCGTGGGCCACCTTGCGGCCATTTTTGGCGACGACTCTTCAGGACAGATTGTTCCCCTTGCAATTCCGAGCCTACCCATCCAGGTTACACCAAATTACGACCACTTTTATATTTTTCTGACGTGAACAGTGATTTCAGAAGTGGACTGCCGGCCATTTTTTGAAAAAGTTTCTTCAGAACAGTTGGGTCGTCTGGTAATTCCGATCCTACCCCTATTGTTTTTATTTCATTCCAATCACTTTGAATTTTTTCGGCTGCTACAGTATTTCTGGCGTGAACATTGCTTTCCACGCAGAACAATGTTAAGTTTCCGGCGCAGAAACAGTGTTTTCTTAGCGCTTTCTTCAGTTTTTCCAAAAGAGTTACTAATTTTCACTATTTCAAGTTAATCCTACTACTATTAATTGTAGCGACATGGGAACCGATACTTCGAATAGTCGGATGGTTTCTTTAGCGGATTATTTTGAGTTTCTTCAATACAAAGCAGGTAAGCAGACATCTTCTGAGATAGCTTCCGTTGTTCAAACAGGTAATAGCGTGACTTGTGTCTCTCAATCTTCATCTTTTGAGTCTTGGGTCATTGATTCAGGTGCATCGGATCATATTTCTGGTAACAAATCTCTTTTCACTACTATTTCGTATTCTCAATCTCTCCAAGAGTCACAATGGCCAATGGGTCTCAAACCATGGCAACTGCAATAGGTCAAGCAAGCCCAATTCTTTCCTTACCTTTAGATTCAGTTCTTTATGTCCCTAATAGTCCTTTTAATCTCATAGCTGTTAGTCGCCTAGCCAAATCACTTAAATGTGTCGTTTTATTTCTTGATGATCATGTTTTTATACAGGAACGCAGTACAGGGAGGATCATTGGTACCAGACGTGAATCAAATGAACTTTATTACCTTATCCTTGCTAAATCACATGGACTCACATCTTGTCTTCCATCACCAACTTGTCCTGTTACTGATTCACCAGCTTTATTACATAAACGGTTGGGACATCCCAGTTTGTCAAAACTTCAGAAAATGGTAACTGGTTTATCTCACTTGTCAGCTCTAGAGTGTGAGTCATGCCAGCTCGGTAAGCATACTCGCTCTCATTTCCCTCAACGTTGTAAGCACGTGATTTTTGCCCTATATGAGAAATACTCCCAAAAAATGCAAAATAAAATGATTTTCCTTGGTGTGCAATTTTGAGTATTTTTGTGACATTTTTGGATTATTATTTGTATTTGTCTGTGTTTGTTTATTTGCTAAATTAATAAAAAATACAAAAATATGTCGCATTTGCATGTAGGATTTAATTCTATAATTTTTAGTAATTAAATTAGTTTTACAAAAATTAAAAAATTACAAAAAAATATGCATCTTTTGCATTTTTAGCATTTAATGTCCAAATGAACAATTTTATGCTTAATTATTACTTAATTGTGCGTTAATTGTTAGTGGTAGTTAATTTGCGCTTTTATAACTTAATTTAGTTCTTAATAATAATTTAAGTATTTTTATAATTTAGTTTTAGAAAATAAAAGAAGAAAAGATAACAAAAATACAAATAAAAATCGGATTGGGCCACTTCTTCAATTTTCAACCCCAGGCCCAAACAATCTTCTCCACGACCCAGTCCACTTCAGACCAGGTCGACCCAGTCCGCCCCATGACCCAAATATCCAACACCCCTTTTTCATTTTGTCAAAACACAAAACAAAACAAAAAATAAAAAAACCTAAAAACCCTAAAAACCTAAACTAACCCATCCGCCCCTTCCCTATCTTCTTCTTCCCCAAACTGTAAAAAAAACTCCTCCAAAGCTCCAACCAAGCATCCATGGCTGCCCAGCTTCCCGTCCCAAACACCACCAAATGACACAACCTCCTTCGCATTCAAACGACCCCAGCCCTATCCGCCATTGATGAAGCTCGTTCTGTTTCAAACCAAACAACCTGCTACTCCTGCCTTCTACTTTATCGTCCAAACAACCAAACGACCACAGCCTCGACGAGTCAGCTGTTGTTCGAAGCTCCCATCGCCGCTGCTCGTCACGGCCAAGCTCGCACGCTGCCATCAGGTCCAATACCGTTTCGCCATGGACGTCGTCAGTTGCTTCTGCTTGCTGCGTCGACTAGCTTCACGGCTTCATCTTCCCCATGGCCAAACGACCTCCGTTGCTGCTTCGCTTCTCCGAGCTTGGGCATCACCATGGCCAGGTTGTCGCCGGACTGCTGCTGCTCAATAATATTCAAGTTCTGCTGCTGCTTCACTTCTCCGAGCTGCTGCTATTCATCACTTCTCCTTCGCCCAGCTGCTGTATCTTCAGACGAGCTGCTCGTTTGAGTTTTAGTCGAGATCGTCGAGCGTCGTTTTGAGTTCGTCAAGTTTACAAGGGAGGTGAGTTCGTCGTTGAGTCCGGACAGATTTATTCCCATTTGAGTTTTGTCAAAACAGTTCATACATATGTCGTGTTGATCCGGTTAGTAGTTTTTTAATTTTATGTTTGTCCGTATTTTGTTTTGATATTTTCAAATCTAAAATCGGCAAATGTTTGTTTTGTTTATCGTTTGAATTAATGTTTTGTTCATGTTCATGTGTTGTTTGTTAAATTAATTTTTCAGATTTCAAATGAAGGATTAATTAGTTATTTTTCATGTTTATTTCATGTTTGTATTGTTGTTTAAGTGAATATTTGTTAGTTTTATGTTTGTTAGATTCAAATTGAAATTTAATTAATTATTTCTTCAATTTGTTTCATGTTGTTATGGATTTTCCAGAAAATATTAATGTTGTTTGAATCATTAGAATCCGTCATGTGTGTTGCTTAAAAACAGATTTAATTCATGTTCATCTTTGTTTGAAGTTCATGTTTAAATCCAGCGATTTAATGTGAGTTTATGTTTGTTTTGATTTGTTAGTTTAATTTGAATCATGCATATTGTTGTTTGTATTATTGTCTCTTTGTTCATCCATTAATGATCTAAATTAACCAGGATTGGTTCCCGATATGGTTGATTTATTTCCATTAATTTGGAATTTTGTGTTGTTCATCATGTTCATGTAAATTGTTGTTGAAGATTGTTGAGAAATTTGGTCATCTTGACTATATTTTGGTCAAGTTATGATTAATTGATTGTTTAGAGCAGAGGGGTAATTTGGTAAATTGCATTGCATTCGGGGGTAGATTTGTAATTGCAATAAGGTCGGAGGGGTAGTTTGGTAATTGAACATTATTTTGATTCTTTATGTTAAGCATGGGAGACAAATATAATGGGGTGGGGTTTTTGATGTACTTGTTTAATATAATGGGGGACAAGACAAAACATAATGGGGAGGAATCTTGTACTTGTTTAATATAGGCATGGGGGACAAATTATAATGGGGAGGAATCTTGTACTTTTTTAATATAGGCATGAGGGACAAATTGTAATGGGTTGAGAATGTGTTAGTTATTTAATGTAGGCATGGGGGACAAAATTTAAAATAAAGAAGACATTTAATAGTGCGCCAAAGCATGCCATTGGGGGAATAATTTTGGGGTTGGGAATGGAAGACTTGTCTTGCTATATATAGAGGACTATTCTTGACATTAAAAGGGAGGAGAACTTGAACCTTGAGAGGATTTTTTTGGAGAGAAAAAAGAAGAGAGTTTTTAGAACTTGAATATTAAGAGATACCTGAGAGAGTTTGTGAGAGTAAAAGAGAAATCCAATTTGAACTTTCACTCGAATAATTTCTGTTTGCTTTTCTTCGAGTGTTATTCAAAAATCCGAAGCTACTGCATCTCGTGTCTTTTCTCTCTTCTGCTTTGACTGCGATTGTACTTTTTTCACTGCTGAGTTTTCAATCTGTCACTGGGTTATTCTACTGGTTGTTACTGATTTTGCGGTGTTGCGGAACCTGTTGTTGCTGCGTTATTACTGTTGCTGACTCCTACTTCTTTGTTCTTGTACTGCTGTTTCCAGGTACACATTTGTACACTCTTGGCTTGAAGCGAAAAATGAAATATTAATCAGGCTCCTGTTCCTGTTGAATTCTTTTGTTTGGATCTGTGTTTGAATATTAATTTTCCTCTCTTCGTATAAAAATGTAGTCGATTAATTAATGAGTAATGAGGCTGCATATGTATGATTTCTTCATCTAATAATGCTAGTTTAAATTATTTGAAGAATAGTTAATCGGCTTTGATATTATTGTGTATTTATCTCATGTTCTAGCAAATAATAAAATGTGGAATGAAAGCAGTTTTTCCTTGTACAAACGCGATCGCAATTTACCGTTCACATAAGCCGTAACTTAATAACTAATAAGTTGCGTTTTTCAGCATGTAAATAATTAGGAGATTTTTCTTTTATTTTAGAGACGAACTTAATAGAAAATGTAGTCGCTATAGGTTTATCCTTTTAAAATAAAAATGAGACGAGCCTCGCCAAATAAATCACAAACCGCCGGGGCCCTCAATAAAATACATAACCATTGACTAGACTTTGGATTTGGCCGTTTAATGAACCTTCACGGCCTCTTCCTAAAATAACAATACGTTAGACTCTTTAGGACGCGCCTTAATAAATCTTACCTTCTTAAACTCGGGTGCACATTTATGTGACCCAAATCCAATTCTCAACGGAGTCGAAATGTGTTTCTAATCACGGGTACATTGATTGTGACGTGGTTCGAGATGCGTGTCCATGACGTTGCAAATTCATTTTAAAAAAATAAGAATGAGATGAGCCTCGCCAAATAAAATACAAATTGCGGAGCCCTCAGTAAATATTTGCTTTAAAAATTGTTTAGACTTCGGGATGGACCGTTTAGTAAAATTCCACGGTCCTACCCAAAATAAATACGCTAGTCGCTTTAGGCGCGCCTTTAATAATTTAATTTCCTTAAACTCGGGTGCACATTGATGTGACCCAAATCCAAATCTCAACGGATTCAAAGTGTGTCGACGACCACGGGTACATTGATTGTAACGCGGTTCGAGATACATTTTCACAACGTTACAATTCTTGATAAAAACAATAAATGATAAAAGCGGTTAAAAGTTAAATTTTGCACATAAGTTCACACTTGTATAAAATCAGATAATCAAGCCGAATATAACAGTTGAGCGACCGTGCTAGAACCACGGAACTCGGGAATGCCTAACACCTTCTCCCGGGTTAACAGAATTCCTTATCCGGATTTCTGGTACGTAGACTGTAATATGGAGTCATTCTTTTCCTCGATTCGGGATTAAAATTGGTGACTTGGGACACCCTAAATCTCCCAAGTGGCGACTCTGAAATAATTAAACCAATCCCGTTTCGATTGTCCTTTAATTGGAAAAAACTCCCTTGCGCCCACGCGGGTGCGTAAAAAGGAGGTGTGACAGCTCTAGCGACTCTGCTGGGGAAATTGGCCCAGAACCACTGGTTCAGGGTTAGAAATTCGAGCTTAGATAAATTGTTATATTTGGTTTTATCTGATTTTTACATGTTTGAGCCTAATGTGCTAAATGCTGCTTTTACCGCTTTGATATTATTTGAACTGTACATATAAACTGTGCCGAAACCCTTCTCTTCTTACCTCCGGGGAGAAGCTCGCTGGTCGAGACTCCCTATTCTGTTAGTGTCAATACCTAAAATAAGAAAGAGGCCGGATAAGTTACAAAGCCGGACGACCCCGCGGGTCCCCGGTACGTAGCCCCCTCCTCGACTCGAGTTGTCCGCTCGGGTACACAGTCTAGAACAAATACCCATGTTATGAACCTAGAATAACTCAGCTTCATGCCGGATCCCTAGTAGGAACGTTTGTTTGCATCACGTGCATTTGACTTTGGAGGCTCAACACAGGGGTTGGGTCTGTCTAGGACAGGTGCACCAAAAAATGAAAATGACCATCCTGATGCATCTTACTTGCAACTACTTGCGCATTTATTTGATTCGGACTTGTGTGTTGACTGACTTGTGAATATCAGGAATAATATTTTGAAACTGAAAAAAAAATAGCGGTTAGGGAATTGATTGTTTATTTTTGAAAAGAAAACAAATGCCCAAATACTGTCAAAACTCTACCGAAATTTTAAGAAAATGAAAAAAAAATGTCTTATTAGTTTGTTTTATTAAAAGCTAAAAAAAAAAATCATCATTGTTCTGTTTTGTTTTTCAAAAAAAAATAGAAAAAAAAATAGTTTGTTTTGCCATGAAAATTAAAATGAATAGAGTCTTATTTTTTAAAAAATGTTTTTTTATTTATTTATGAAAATGCAAAAAATAAAAAATAAAAGAGCCTTTCTTTATTTGTCACAAATATATATGTAAATATATAAATCCAAAAAGTTTTTATTTCCCAAAATATATATATGTTTTTATTTGTTGCAAAAAATATTTGCCTTGCCAAAAAGTCTAGAAAAGTTTTTTTAGACCCCCAATTTTCAAAACAAAAAATCCACAAATATTTTCCATTATTGACTTCTTTAGAAAGTCTTTTTAATTATTTAAAATATATATATATATATTGACTTCTTTAGAAAGTCTTTCTAATTGTTTTAAAAAAAATATATATATATAATAAAAAAAATCCGAAAATATTTTGATTCTTCTTTCAAAATTGAAAAGAAAATTCAAAATTCAAAAACATTTTGAGAAGCATTTCTTTTATTAAAAGTAAAATTCCGAAAAATATTTTCTTCTTCTTCTTTAGAATAAAAAAAAACAAATGAAATTCAAAAAATATATCTTAGAAGTATTTCTTTCAAAAAGATGATCAATCAAAAATCCAAAAAAAAAAATACTTCAGTTCTTCTTTTAAAGTAGTTCTTTCACAAATTCACAAAAAAAAGGGAGTTAGTTCATCTACTTATTCCTGATTGCCCGAACTACGCGGGTTTGATTCTCACCGGATGTGAGATACGTAGGCAACCCTTATCGGGTCCAACCCCACCTTCTCAAAAAAGAAGGAATGTTTTATGTTTTTCGTTAATTTGTTTGTTTGTTATGAATGGAAAAATAATAGTCTATTTGATTGTTGTGAAAAAAATAGAAAATGGAAAATGGTCTTCTCAAAAATAGTTTATTTGCCCGAACTACGCGGGTTTGATTCTCACCGGCTGTGAGATACGTAGGCAACCCTCATCGGGTCCAACCCCGCCTTTTGCTAAAAAGCCAAAAAAAAACAAATCAATAATAATAAAAAATATGTCAAATTTTAATTTTGTCATAAAGAAGTCGGATAACGCTGTTTTGTCAAAACATAGCCGAATGTTCTCGAAAGGGACGCCGGAAGGCTGACTTTGCATAAACAGCCACCTTCGGGTCATTTTTCCTGTTGACCCACTCAGCCTTAAAAAATCTTCGTCCCCGAGGCGCTGAAGGGTCGTGTTTGCAACACCAGGTTTTATTGTAACTTGAAAAGAAAAAAAAACAAAGAGTCAGCGGTCAAGTGAATACCGTCTTTTGTCAAAATAAGCCAAGCCAGCCTCGGCCGCGTCTTAAACCGTTCTTGCCGAAATAGCCTTAGAGTATCGTTCAGTTGTCGAAAGGTTGTTTTCGTAAAAGAACGGATAAGTTTGTAAAGTGTCATAAAATAATCCTCCCTGGCCTCAAAATTCATGTGAAATTTGGAAGGGGTCACATTTGCAAAAATAACCATTTGGTTGCATTTGTCGAACAGAGAAAGGGAGCTAGCCTTTTGTTTTTGAGTTTATGAATCTTTAATTAGAATATGTGGTTTGTTTGATTTTTTTTCCAGTTTATTTTAATATGTAAATTGGAAAAAAATGATTAGTATTGTTTATCTTTTATTGGTCCGAACTACGCAAGGTCTGATTCATGCGGGGTCATGATACGTAGGCAACCTCCATAATATTCGACCACAACAAAAAAAAGAAATGAAAAAAAAAGAATGAAAAAAAAAACGAAAAAAGAGAAAAGGAAAAAATCGAAAAAAAAGAAAGAAAAAGAAAGAAAAAAAAGAGAAAGGATGTTGTTAATAATGGGGACCGACTGAGTCCATTCTAACCTCTTTGTTTTGCAAAGAAAGTTAAGGTGGTTGGTTTGTGGTAAGCCAGACAATGACACCCAGAATCCTTTACTTGCATCTCATGATACTCACTCTGCTGGGATCAGGCCTGATAACAGAAGGACTCGAATCCTATTGGGGACATGCTGACGGAGGTTGATGATATTGAAGCTGGTAATGGTCTTGGCAGTATTGATGCGAAGTTAAGTGGCTAAGATGCCAGTTTTGATAAAGGGGAGGACGCTCCGTTCCTTGGTTAGCAAGAGAGAAGCTTGTGGTGGCTTATTTTGTTGTCATTTCTGTTGTCCGGATTATTAAGGTTGTAATTTGGATTTTGTCATGTGTCAAACCTTCTTATCTTTCCATTTTGTCATAGCAGTTTGTTTAAATTTTGTTAGGATTTTATTCTAGTTGTTTTGTTTGTTTTATTATTCAAACCATTTCGCCGGTAGTCTAATACAAAGCCGGTCTTTTGTTAGTTCCAGACGTCTTTTTGTTTAGTCCTTTTATCATTTCGTTCAATGCTGATTCTAGGGACATGACATGCACACCCAGTTTGGGCCTAATCTTAAAAGTTAATCATAAAACCCTGGAAAGGCGATCAGACCATTTAAAGGAAATAAGGACGGTTGAGATTATTCAGAGCTCGAGTCATATGGAACTGGGGCAAGTGAAACACAAAGAAAAACCGTTAAAAGCAAGGTTCGCCAAATTGGCATGAGGGTCGCCCAACGGTGCTTTAGAAGTGACAAATGAACAAACAAATGTTGAATATAATTGTCAAGTCCAGCACCACCAGAAGAGACTACGAATTTAAACTGTATTGTTTGCACTTGGCATGTTTTGAAGACTGGAATGACGAAGGCATTTTGTTCCGCTACCCAAACACTTTATCATTCGTTAACCCCTTTTGAGCCTTATTTATTTTCCTTTCATACCCCTCGTTCGGAATTAGTAGCAACGAATAGAATACGCAAGCGTGGCAGGTAAACAAAAGGAAAAAAAAAGAGAAAGAAAAGAAAACAACAAAACGAAAAAAAGAAAGAAAAGAAAATGGTAACAAAAAAAAAAAGAAAGTCAAATGAAAAAGAGGAATGGGGAACTATGTTTGACCTGATTCCTCAAAGGGGATACGTAGGCGCTTTACGGCTCGGTCATAGTTTTGAAAAATGAAAAAAATAAATTAAAATATCCCCAAGCAAGAAACTGGGGCAAAAATTGCGTTTGTTGTAAATAAATCTAGTTCCGAAGGTTGTCATTTTGAACCCAAAATTTAGTTTGAATTTTTGAGCCTTTTATACCCTTTCTTTCTAGCCCTATCCAAAACCCACATTACGGTCCAAAGAAAGACCTTCCGATCAGTCTTCAAAAGATGCCAAGTCAGACAAATGAGAGTCTTACCGGTGAACATAACATTCTGTTCCACAGCAGAAAGGACTCTAATCCCCGGCAGAAAGAGTCATACCGGCGACACTCCAAATCCTCAGCCGGAAAAGTGATACAAATGAGAGAGTCTTATTGGTGAAAACCTTCACAGGCACCATAAGGCGATGAAAGCTGAGAGAAACCAAAAATGAGAGAGACTTGACAGTGAAAACCCTTAGGGCACTACAAGTCGAATAAGATTGAGAATCGGATGGGGAATTGCCAATTGAATATCTTGAAAGATGATTGACAGCGGAGGATAGGCCACATATGCATGTCATGACCATTAGAGTCGGTATCTGCATTTGATAGGTTTTTATTTATAGTTTCTTTTATTAAAGAGTCATTTTTCTTTGTCTTTTATTCTGTTCCCTTTTATCTTTTTCCTTTCAAAGAAAAATCCCCAATAGAGTCTGTTTGACTTCAAAATATGCTATCAGCTTTCCAAATATGCAAGATGAGATCTGACTAATACATCCAAATGGTATAGTCAGCAAGGAACAAGCGCGAGGCCAGTGTCAAGAAAGATATCCCCAACAAAAGGGATATCCATGCCAAAACCAAGGTTCTAAACCTCAAGGACAAGGTCCGTGAACAAAGCAGGGAGAGCAGTGAGCATGGTTTGGCGAAATCCATACTAGACTAAAAGGTAGGGGAAATGCCTGTTTCCAAGCTATGCCACAAAAGAAGAGGGATATCCCCAGCAGGAAGGGATTATCCCCAGCACATAATATCATCCCCAACAAGTTGCTGAACGCAGAGCAAGGAAGGAGAAAGGGAAAGCCATCCCAGTAGGAGTATCACAACCAACCACCGCGTTTTAAACTAACAAATTTTGTTTGATTTGAAACAGGTAAAGGAAATGGCATTGATGCCAAATGCATGCAGCAAGGGATATTATCAAACTGGGGCAGAAAATTTTCCTTTCATTTAGAAAATTTTCTGGAAGAATAAAAGATAACGCCAGTATCGAGGGAAGTGGTCTTAGAACCAGTGTTGCCCCAACGTAATAAGTTTCAATGGAGGAAGTTGTTCCCCAGCAAAGGGATGAAGCTTGGGCTCAGTGAAGCAGTAGTTCTTCAGGAGTCAGGAATCCCTCAGCAGTGTTATCCTCGACAGCGTTATCCTCAGCTGATAACATTTTATCCCCCCCGACAGGTAAGTAAATAATTTCCCAATAGCGTTACCCCCAGCAGTTCCGAGGAGTCCAACTCAAGGGAGGTAGTCTTCGAAGGAAGAAGCTATGCAAAAGCAAAACAAAAAAAAAGAATAATAATAATAAAAAAAGAAAAAAAAAAAGAAAGAATAATAATAATAATAAAAAAGAATAAAAGGAATATAATAAAAAAAAGGGGAAAGTCATCCCCGTTAAAATAATCCCCAGCAGTTTCAAGGGAAGACAACACATGTAAGTAAATAATTCAGGAAGAAGGAAATGGTTCACGCATGGGAGACGCACTTCCTAGTTTGGAATCATTAGAGTTTTCCCATAGGAGATGCATTTCCTCCTAAATTTAGAGTTTTACCCATAGGAGATGCATTTCCTCCTAAGTTTGTTTTAGTTCCACCCATAGGAGATGCATTTCCTCCTAAAGTTTGTTTTAGTTTCACCCTTAGGAGATGCATTTCCTCCTAAGTTTGTTTTAGTTTCACCCTTAGAAGATGCATTTCCTCCTAAGTTTGTTTTTTACCCATAGGAGATGTATTTCCTCCTAAAGTTTATTTTTACCAATAGGAGACGCACATCCTAAGTTAAGTTTCACCGATAGGAGACGCACATCCTAAGATAAGTTTCACCATTAGGAGACGCACTTCCTAAGTCAAATTCACCAATAGGAGACGCACATCCTAAGTAAGTTTCACCAAGAGGAGACGCACATCCTAAGTTAGTTTCACCAAGAGGAGACGCACTTCCTAAGAAAAGTTTCACCAATAGGAGACGCACGTCCTAAGGAGACGCATTTCCTAAAAATAGTTTCACCAAGAGGAGACGCACATCCTAAGTTAGTTTCACCAAGAGGAGACGCACTTCCTAAGAAAAGTTTCACCAATAGGAGACGCACGTCCTAAGGAGACGCACTTCCTAAAAAATAGTTTCACCAAGAGGAGACGCACATCCTAAGTTAGTTTCACCAAGAGGAGACGCACATCCTAAGTTAGTTTCACCAACAGGAGACGCACATCCTAAGTTAGTTTCACCAACAGGAGACGCACATCCTAAGTTAGTTTCACCAAGAGGAGACACACTTCCTAAGAAAAGTTTCACCAATAGGAGACGCACGTCCTAAGGAGACGCACTTCCTAAAAAATAGTTTCACCAAGAGGAGACGCACAACCTAAGTTAGTTTCACCAACAAGAGACGCACATCCTAAGTTAGTTTCACCAAGAGGAGACGCACTTCCTAAGAAAAGTTTCACCAATAGGAGACGCACGTCCTAAGGAGACGCACTTCCTAAAAAATAGTTTCATCCTAAGGAGACGCACTTCCTAAGAATAGTTTCACCAAGAGGAGACGCACATCCTAAGTTAGTTTCACAAACAGGAGACGGACATCCTAAGATAAGTTTCACCAAGAGGAGACGCACTTCCTAAGAATAGTTTCACCTATAGGAGACACACTTCCTAAGAATAGTTTCACCAGTAGGAGACGCACTTCCTAAGCCAAGTTTTACCAATAGGAGACGCACATCCTAAGTTAAGTTTCACCAATAGGAGACGCACATCCTAAGATAAGTTTCACCATTAGGAGACGCACTTCCTAAGTCAAATTCACCAATAGGAGACGCACATCCTAAGTAAGTTTCACCAAGAGGAGACGCACATCCTAAGTTAGTTTCACCAAGAGGAGACGCACTTCCTAAGAAAAGTTTCACTAATAGGAGACGCACGTCCTAAGGAGACGCACTTCCTAAAAATAGTTTCACCAAGAGGAGACGCACATCCTAAGTTAGTTTCACCAAGAGGAGACGCACTTCCTAAGAAAAGTTTCACCAATAGGAGACGCACTTCCTCAAAAATAGTTTCACCAAGAGGAGACGCACATCCTAAAAATAGTTTCACCAAGAGGAGACGCACATCCTAAGTTAGTTTCACCAACAGGAGACGCACATCCTAAGTTAGTTTCACCAACAGGAGACGCACATCCTAAGTTAGTTTCACCAAGAGGAGACGCACTTCCTAAGAAAAGTTTCACCAATAGGAGACGCACGTCCTAAGGAGACGCACTTCCTAAAAAATAGTTTCACCAAGAGGAGACGCACATCCTAAGTTAGTTTCACCAACAGGAGACGCACATCCTAAGTTAGTTTCACCAAGAGGAGACGCACTTCCTAAGAATAGTTTCACCAATAGGAGACACACGTCCTAAGGAGACGCACTTCCTAAAAAATAGTTTCATCCTAAGGAGACGCACTTCCTAAGAATAGTTTCACCAAGAGGAGACGCACATCCTAAGTTAGTTTCACAAACAGGAGACGCACATCCTAAGATAAGTTTTACCAAGAGGAGACACACTTCCTAAGAATAGTTTCACCTATAGGAGACGCACTTCCTAAGAATAGTTTCACCAGTAGGAGACGCACTTCCTAAGCCAAGTTTTACCAATAGGAGACGCACTTCCTAAGAATAGTTTCACCAATAGGAGACGCACGTCCTAAGTTTAGTTGTACCAATAGGAGACGCACTTCTAAGTTATTTCACCCAATAGGAGACACACATCCTAAGTTATTTTACCCAATAGGAGACGCACTTCCTAAGTTAGTTTTACCCAATAGGAGACGCACTTCCTAAGAAAAGTTTCACCAATAAGAGACGCACTTCCTAAGTTTATTTCACCAATAGGAGACGCACTTCCTAAGTTTATTTCACCAACAGGAGACGCACTTCCTAAGTATAGTTGTAACCATAGGAGACGCACTTCCTAAGTAAGTTTTACCAATAGGAGACGCACTTCCTAAGTTTAGTTTTTCCCAATAGGAGACGCACTTCCTAAGTTTATTGTACCCAATAGGAGACGCACTTCCTAAGTTCAGTTTTACCATAGGAGACGCACTTCCTAAGTTCAGTTTTACCATAGGAGACGCACTTCCTAAAGTTCAGTTTTACCATAGGAGACGCACTTCCTAAGTTCAGTTCTACCAATAGGAGACGCACTTCCTAAGTTCAGTTTTACCATAGGAGACGCACTTCCTAAAGTTCAGTTTTACCATAGGAGACGCACTTCCTAAGTTCAGTTCTACCAATAGGAGATGCACTTCCTAAGTTCAGTTCTACCAATAGGAGACGCACTTCCTAAGTTTATTGTACCCACAAGAGGCGCACTTCCTAAGTTTATTGTACCCAATAGGAGATGCACTTCCTTAAAGTTTAGTTTTGCCCATAGGAGACGCACTTCCTAAGTTTACTTTTATCCCATAGGAGACGCACTTCCTAAATTAAGATTTCACGCATAGGAGACACATTTCCTAAATTATTTTCATTCATAGGAGACGCACTTCCTAGTTCAAAATCATTAAGGTTTCACCCATAGGAGACGCACTTCCTAAGACTATTTAACCCCTAGGATACGCACTTCCTAAGTTTAATTTCGTGCATAGGAAACGCACTTCCTGAATTAAGTTTACTTTAGGAGACGCACTTCCTAGTTTGGCTTTTTCAGGTTATACTTTTTCTTTAGGAGACGCACTTCCTAGTTTGGCTTTTTCAGGTTATACTTTATTTCAGGAGACGCACTTCCGGAATTGAGATTTCACCCTTAGGAGATGCACTTCGTAGTTTGATTCATTTTGAGTTCGACCATAGGAAACACAATTCCTAGTCTAGTTCTTTGAAGTTTTCACCCTTAGGAGACGCACTTCCTAGTTTAGCTCATTCCGATTCAACCATAGAAGAAGCACTTTCTAGTTTGAGTCATTGAGGTTTTTTTAGCAGACACATTTGCTAGCAAGAGTTTTGGTTTTACTCGTAGGAGATGCACATCCTAGCCTAGTCTTTAGTTTACTCTCATCATTGCATCAATAGTATAAATAGGTTACAATTTTGCTAACGACTCACAAATCTTCCCAGTGCAAACTGGGTTAGGAAATTCTCGTTTGTTTTGTTTGTTTTGGTTGTAGGATCCCACCTGGAGAATAGAGGTTGTTAAATTCAAGATGATGAAACCAGGCGCCCACCTGTATAACGAGAGGAATACATTTCAGTCTTTACTTTTCAAGTGTTGAAGTTGGGAGCCCGCCCAGATAACAGAGGCATACATTCAGTCTTTACTTTTCAAGTGTTGAAGTTGGGAGCCCGCCCAGATAACAGAGGCATACATTCAGTCTTTTACTTTCAAGTGTTGAAGTTGGGAGCCCGCCCATAATAACAGAGGAATACATTCAGTCTTTACTTTCAAGTGTTGAAATTGGGAGCCCGCCCATAATAACAGAGGAATACATTCAGTCTTTACTTTTCAAGTGTTGAAGTTGGGAGACCGCCCAGATAACAGAGGAATACATTCAGTCTTTTCATTTCAGGTGTTGAAATTGGGAGCCCGCCCATAATAACAGAGGAATACATTCCAGTCTTTACTTTTCAAGTGTTGAAGTTGGGAGCCCGCCCAGATAACAGAGGCATACATTCAGTCTTTCATTTCAAGTGTTGAAGTTGGGAGCCCGCCAATAATAACAGAGGAATACATTCAGTCTTTATTTTCAAGCATTGAAGTTGGGAGCCCGCCCATAATAACAGAGGCATACATTCAGTCTTTATGTTTCAAGCGCTGAAGTTGGGAGCCCGCCCAGATAACAGAGGCATACATTTCAGTCTTTAATTTTCAAGTGTTGAAGTTGGGAGCTCGCCCATACAACAGAGGCATACGTTTCAAGATCAAGTCCAAGGACAATAAAACAGAGGGTTACAGCAGGAATCCCCAACAGGAAACAATAAAAATCCCAGCACCGGGAAGCAAAAGGTTGCAACAAGAGGCCCCAACACATACTCAAGAGCATGGGTCAAAAGGAAGAAAAGCATCGGAAGAAAAGCACCGGAGGAAACACAAGCCGACAAGAAAGCAAGGCAACAAGAACAAGTTACAGTCTAGCCTAGCTTCTTGTTTTCTTTTAAACACGGTGTAACAAGGAGATCGGTAAGCAGTGATAACAGCAGGCAACAACAGTAACATTGCAGTCCCACGGTAGTCCCAGCTACCAAAACTTCCCGAACTACATTAACCTGATTCCCCTTTAGCCAGGGATATGTAGGAAACCTTTGAAGCAAAGGTTCGGTTAAATCTTTTTCAAAAAATGCTTCACACGGAGTACTCGGATGGGCAAAAATCGCTCGCTTTATCTTTGCGCAAAAACCCTTCGTGTCTTCGGGCAAAGAGGGGCAGCTGTAAGCACGTGATTTTTGCCTTATATGAGAAATACTCCCAAAAAATGCAAAATAAAATGATTTTCCTTGGTGTGCAATTTTGAGTATTTTTGTGACATTTTTGGATTATTATTTGTATTTGTCTGTGTTTGTTTATTTGCTAAATTAATAAAAAATACAAAAATATGTCGCATTTGCATGTAGGATTTAATTCTATAATTTTTAGTAATTAAATTAGTTTTACAAAAATTAAAAAATTACAAAAAAATATGCATCTTTTGCATTTTTAGCATTTAATGTCCAAATGAACAATTTTATACTTAATTATTACTTAATTGTGCGTTAATTGTTAGTGGTAGTTAATTTGCGCTTTTATAACTTAATTTAGTTCTTAATAATAATTTAAGTATTTTTATAATTTAGTTTTAGAAAATAAAAGAAGAAAAGATAACAAAAATACAAATAAAAATCGGATTGGGCCACTTCTTCAATTTTCAACCCCATGCCCAAACAATCTTCTCCACGACCCAGTCCACTTCAGACCGGGTCGACCCAGTCCACCCCATGACCCAAATACCCAACACCCCTTTTTCATTTTGTCAAAACACAAAACAAAACAAAAAATAAAAAAACCCAAAAACCCTAAAAACCTAAACTAACCCATCCGCCCCTTCCCTATCTTCTTCTTCCCCAAACTCAAAAAAACTCCTCCAAAGCTCCAACCAAGCATCCATGGCTGCCCAGCTTCCCGTCCCAAACACCACCAAACGACACAACCTCCTTCGCATTCAAACGACCCCAGCCCTATCCGCCATTGATGAAGCTCGTCGAGCTCAAGCTTGAGCTCGACGTCCATGTCGCTGCTTCTTCTGTTTCAAACCAAACAACCTGCTACTCCTGCCTTCTACTTCATCGTCCAAACAACCAAACGACCACAGCCTCGACGAGTCAGCTGTTGTTCGAAGCTCCCATCGCCGCTGCTCGTCACGGCCAAGCTCGCACGCTGCCATCGGGTCCAATACCGTTTCGCCATGGACGTCGTCAGTTGCTTCTACTTGCTGCGTCGACCAACTTCACGGCTTCATCTTCCCCATGGCAAAACGACCTCCGTTACTGCTTCGCTTCTCCGAGCTTGGGCATCACCATGGCCAGGTTGTCGCCGGACTGCTGCTGCTCAATAATATTCAAGTTCTGCTGCTGCTTCGCTTCTCCGAGCTGCTGCTATTCATCACTTCTCCTTCGCCCAGCTGCTGTATCTTCAGACGAGCTGCTCGTTTGAGTTTTAGTCGAGATCGTCGAGCGTCGTTTTGAGTTCGTCAAGTTTACAAGGGAGGTGAGTTCGTCGTTGAGTCCGGACAGATTTATTCCCATTTGAGTTTTCTCAAAACAGTTCATACAAATGTCGTGTTGATCCGGTTAGTAGTTTTTGAATTTTATGTTTGTCCGTATTTTGTTTTGATATTTTCGAATCTAAAATCGGCAAATGTTTGTTTTGTTTATCGTTTGAATTAATGTTTTGTTCATGTTCATGTGTTGTTTGTTAAATTAATTTTTCAGATTTCAAATGAAGGATTAATTAGTTATTTTTCATGTTTATTTCATGTTTGTATTGTTGTTTAAGTGAATATTTGTTAGTTTTATGTTTGTTAGATTCAAATTGAAATTTAATTAATTATTTCTTCAATTTGTTTCATGTTGTTATGGATTTTCCAGAAAATATTAATGTTGTTTGAATCGTTAGAATCCGTCATGTGTGTTGCTTAAAAACAGATTTAATTCATGTTCATCTTTGTTTGAAGTTCATGTTTAAATCCAGCGATTTAATATGAGTTTATGTTTGTTTTGATTTGTTAGTTTAATTTGAATCATGCATATTGTTGTTTGTATTATTGTCTCTTTGTTCATCCATTAATGATCTAAATTAACCAGGATTGGCTCCCGATATGGTTGATTTATTTCCATTAATTTGGAATTTTGTGTTGTTCATCATGTTCATGTAAATTGTTGTTGAAGATTGTTGAGAAATTGGTCATCTTGACTATATTTTGGTCAAGTTATGATTAATTGATTGTTTAGAGCAGATGGGTAATTTGGTAAATTGCATTGCATTCGGGGGTAGATTTGTAATTGCAATAAGGTCGGAGGGGTAGTTTGGTAATTGAACATTATTTTGATTCTTTATGTTAAGCATGGGGGACAAATATAATGGGGTGGATTCTTTATGTTAAGCATGGGGGACAAATATAATGGGGTGGAGTTTTTGAGGTATTTGTTTAATATAATGGGGGACAAGACAAAACATAATGGGGAGGAATCTTGTACTTTTTTAATATAGGCATGGGGGACAAATTATAATGGGGAGGAATCTTGTACTTTTTTAATATAGGCATGAGGGACAAATTGTAATGGGTTGGGAATGTGTTAGTTATTTAATGTAGGCATGGAGGACAAAATTTAAAATAAAGAAGACATTTAATAGTGGGCCAAAGCATGCCATTGGGGGAATAATTTTGGGGTTGGGAATGGAAGACTTGTCTTGCTATATATAGAGGACTATTCTTGACATTAAAAGGGAGGAGAAATTGAACCTTGAGAGGATTTTTTTTGGAGAGAAAAAAGAAGAGAGTTTTTAGAACTTGAATATTAAGAGATACTTGAGAGAGTTTGTGAGAGTAGAAGAGAAATCCAATTTGAACTTTCACTCGAATAATTTCTGTTTGCTTTTCTTCGAGTGTTATTCAAAAATCCGAAGCTACTGCATCTCGTGTCTTTTCTCTCTTCTACTTTGACTGCGATTGTACTTTTTTCACTGCTGAGTTTTCAATCTGTCACTGGGTTATTCTACTGGTTGTTACTGGTTTTGCGGTGTTGCGGAACCTGCTGTTGCTGACTCCTACTTCTTTGTTCTTGTACTGCTGTTTCCAGGTACACATTTGTACACTCTTGGCTTGAAGCGAAAAATGAAATATTAATCAGGCTCCTGTTCCTGTTGAATTCTTTTGTTTGGATCTGTGTTTGAATATTAATATTCCTCTCTTCGTATAAAAATGTAGTCGATTAATTAATGAGTAATGAGGCTGCATATGTATGATTTCTTCATCTAATAATGCTAGTTTAAATTATTTGAAGAATAGTTAATCGGCTTTGATATTATTGTGTATTTATCTCATGTTCTAGCAAATAATAAAATGTGTAATGAAAGCAGTTTTTCCTTGTACAAACGCGATCGCAATTTTCCGTTCACATAAGCCGTAACTTAATAACTAATAAGTTGCGTTTTTCAGCATGTAAATAATTAGGAGAATTTTCTTTTATTTTAGAGACGAACTTAATAAAAAATGTAGTCGCTATAGGTTTATCCTTTTAAAATAAAAATGAGACGAGCCTCGCCAAATAAATCACAAACCGCCGGGGCCCTCAATAAAATACATAACCATTGACTAGACTTTGGATTTGGCCGTTTAATGAACCTTCACGGCCTCTTCCTAAAATAACAATACGTTAGACTCTTTAAGACGCGCCTTAATAAATCTTAACTTCTTAAACTCGGGTGCACATTTATGTGACCCAAATCCAATTCTCAACGGAGTCGAAATGTGTTTCTAATCACGGATACATTGATTGTGACGTGGTTCGAGATGCGTGTCCATGACGTTGCAAATTCATTTTAAAAAAAATAAGAATGAGATGAGCCTCGCCAAATAAAATACAAATTGCGGGGCCCTCAGTAAATATTTGCTTTAAAAATTGTTTAGACTTCGGGATGGACCGTTTAGTAAAATTCCACGGTCCTACCCAAAATAAATACGCTAGTCGCTTTAGGCGCGCCTTTAATAATTTAATTTCCTTAAACTCGGGTGCACATTGATGTGACCCAAATCCAAATCTCAACGGAGTCAAAGTGTGTCGACGACCACGGGTACATTGATTGTAACGCGGTTCGAGATACATTTTCACAACGTTGCAATTCTTGATAAAAATAGTAAATGATCAAAGCGGTTAAAAGTTAAATTTTGCACATAAGTTCACACTTGTATAAAATCAGATAATCAAGCCGAAAATAACAGTTGAGCGACCGTGCTAGAACCACGGAACTCGGGAATGCCTAACACCTTCTCCCGGGTTAACAGAATTCCTTATCCGGATTTCTGGTACGTAGACTGTAATATGGAGTCATTCTTTTCCTCGATTCGGGATTAAAATTGGTGACTTGGGACACCCTAAATCTCCCAAGTGGCGACTCTGAAATAATTAA
This sequence comes from Nicotiana tabacum, assembly GCF_000715075.1. Classification (NCBI taxonomy): domain Eukaryota; kingdom Viridiplantae; phylum Streptophyta; class Magnoliopsida; order Solanales; family Solanaceae; genus Nicotiana; species Nicotiana tabacum. The sequence continues at coordinate 159,803,440 of NC_134084.1, forward strand.
ACCAATCCCGTTTCGATTGTCCTTTAATTGGAAAAAACTCCCTTGCGCCCACGCGGGTGCGGAAAAAGGAGGTGTGACAGTATGTATTAGTATATGTTGATTTTGTTTAGTCCATTCAGATGTTTGGGGTCCTAGTTGGGTTAGTTCTACATTAGGATTCCGCTACTTTGTCAGTTTCATTGATGACTATTCTAGGCGCACCTGGATATTTTTGATAAAAAATCAATCTGAGTTGTTTTCTATTTTCCAGACCTTTCACGCTGAAATTCAAAATCAATTTGGGGTTTCTATTCGCACATTTCGTAGTGATAATGCCCGAGAGTATTTGTCTTCCCCATTTCAGCAATTTATGAAATCTCATGAGATTATTCATCAAACATCTTGTCCATATACATCTCAACAAAATGGGGTAGCTGAAAGAAAGAATAGACATCTTATTGAAACTGTTCGTACCCTACTCATACAATCTCATGCTCCGTTGCGTTTTTGGGGATGCAATTCTTACATCTTACTATCTTATTAAATGTATGCCATCTTCAGCTATCCAGAACCAAGTTCCATTCTCTGTCATGTTTCCCCACTTACCTTTGTTCTCTCTTCCACCCCGTGTCTTTGGAAGCAGTTGTTTTGTCCATAACCTTACTCCAGGAACAGATAACTTAGCTCCCCGTGCCCTTAAGTGCGTATTTCTTGGTTTCTCGAGAACGCAAAAGGGGTATCGATGCTATTCTCCTGACCTCCAGTGGTACCTTATGTCCACTGATGTTACCTTTTTTGAAACTCAATAATACTTCACAAGTCCAGGTAATCACTTAGATATTCTGAGGTACTACCAGTCTCTTCTTTTGGAGATTCAGTCACTATCTTCCATCCATCCTCTTCTACATCTCCAGTTCCATCACCTATAGGTCCAGTTCCTCCACATAATCCAGTTCAACCTTCTGCAGCTCTGCCACTCTTGACTTATCATCGTCGTTCACATCTAGCATCAAGCCCAGGTAATTCACGTCCTGCATCAGGTTCTGCACCTACTGCGGACTTGTCTCCTCTTAGTCAACCAATTGCACTCCGCAAAGGTGTATGGTCCACACTTAATCCTAATCCCCACTATGTTGGTCTAAGTTATCATCGTTTGTCGTCACCTCATTATGCTTTTATATCTTCTTTGTCCACTGTTTCTATTCCTAAGTCTACAGGTAAGGCACTATCTCATCCTAGATGGTGACAAGCTATGATTGACGAGATATCTGCTTTACATGTGAGTGGCACTTGGGAGCTTGTTCTTCTTCCTCCAGGTAAGTCTACTGTTGGTTGTCGTTGGGTTTATGCAGTCAAAGTCAGAGATGGCCAGGTTGATCGGCTTAAGGCTCGTCTTGTTGCAAAAGAATATACTCAGATTTTTGGGCTTGATTATAGTGATACTTTCTCTCCCGTGGCTAAAGTAGCATCTGTTCATCTTTTTTTGTCCATGGCTGTTGTACGTCATTGGCCTCTTTATCAGTTAGACATTAAGAATGTTTTTCTCCACGGTGATCTTGACGAGGAAGTTTATATGGAGCAACCACCTGGTTTTGTTGCTCAGGGGGAGTTTAGTGGTTGTGTATGTAGATTGCGCAGGTCATTATATGGTTTGAAACAGTCCCCTCGAGCCTGGTTTGGTAATTTCAGCACAATTATTCAGGAGTTCGGCATGACTCGTAGTGAGGCTGATTACTCTGTGTTTTATCGGCATTCTGCTTCGAATCTGTGTATTTATCTAGTAGTTTATGTTGATGATATTGTTATTACTGGCAACGATCAGGATGGTATTACTAATCTGAAGAAACATCTCTTTGAGCACTTCCAAACTAAGGATCTGGGCAGTCTGAAGTATTTTCTAAGTATTGAGGTTGCTCAGTCTAGCTCAGGTATTGTTATTTCACAACAGAAGTATGCCTTAGATATTTTTGAGGAGACTGGAATGATGGGTTGGGTTGCTATTGACTCTCCTATGGATCCGAATGCTAAGCTTCTGCCTGAACAGGGGGAGCCTCTTAGAGACCCTACGAGATATAGGAGGTTGGTTGGAAAATTGAATTACCTCACAGTGACTAGACCTGACATTTTTTTTTCGGTGAGTGTTGTAAATCAGTTTATGGATTTTCCCTGTGATAGTCAATGGAATGCAGTTGTTCGTATTCTTCGATATATAAAGTCAGCTCCAGGCAAATGATTACTATTCGAAGATCGAGGCCACGAGCAGATTGTTGGGTACACAAATGCTGATTGGGCAGGATCACCTTTTGATAGACGATCTACGTATGGATATTGTGTTCTAGTAGGAGGTAATTTGGTCTCGTGGAAGAGCAAGAAACAGAACGTAGTTGCTCGATCTAGAGTCGAAGCCGAATATCGGGCCATGGCTATGGCAACATGTGAGTTAGTTTGGGTCAAGTAGTTGCTCAAGGAGTTAAAGTTCGGAGAAATCAGCAGAATGGAACTAGTGTATGATAACCAAGCTGCTCTTCATATTGCGTCAAATCCGGTGTTCCATAAGAGGAATAAACACATTGAGATCGACTGTCACTTTGTCAGAGAAAAAAATACTTTCAGGAGATATTGTTACAAAGTTTGTAAAGTTGAATGATCAACTAGCAGATATTTTCACTAAGTCTCTTACTGGTTCTCGTATTAGTTACATGTGTAACAAGCTCGGTACATATGATGTGTATGCACCGGCTTGAGGGGGAGTGTTAGATATGTACATAATGTAGTCTTGTCCCACATTGGAATAGGAGTAGTATGTCCTTGTATAGTATAGCTATAAATAAGGACCTCTTGTATTGTATTGAACACACAATATCAATATATCATATTTTCTCTCGTGCCATCTCACAGCCTTAACATACCTGTTCCTAGAATTTATTTGAACAAAATGAAGCTTTCTGCTTCTTGCGAAATACGAACGAACCTAGGCTTGGATTGAACAAAATTGTTGTTGTTCTTTGAATTTCCAATCGAACTTTGGCTAAATAATTTGGACGAAAGCAACTTCTGGTCCAAGTTCTTGGTTTTTAAAATCCAAGGCAGAATGTTGTTTAACCTAAGGAATTTGGACGAAATGGATTTGGCTAAGGAATCTCTTTCCAAGTTAATCCAAGGCAGAATGTTGTTTAACCTAAGGAATTTTGGACGAAATGGAAATACTTCTTGGCTTAAATGCCAAAGTAATGCTTCTTCTTTTCACGTTAGTCCATGGACAAAATGTAAAATGATCTTAAGTGTAATGTTTTTCATTTTAAAGGATAAAGCTCACAAAAAGTCTTATCTATAATTTGGACTTTGACACATGTAAAGGTGATTGATGAATCACCTTAAAACTAATAAAGGGGGCTGCCACGTTCTCTTAGTGTAATTGATTAAATTTTGTCTGCTTATTAGTTTACTGGGTCATGTTCTGTTACCCGCATAATTTAAAAACTGCCCCGAATTACTTAAAATTTTATTTATTTTAATATACTTCATATATATACTTTACATATTATACTACCGTGGCCATATGGTACCTTGCATGGTATTAGTTCATAATTATCGGGTATTATCGCTCGATCCATATTTTATTCCAAACTGGCCACACCCAACGAAACTCGTTTTCGTTAATCCGTGTACCCCTTTATCCTTCATAACACTTATTTATCGCTTGTTATAAATAGCGTAAGTACGTTAACGTCAAGATGATCTGATCCCCGAGTCTACGTCGGCTAACTGAAAACGAAATTTTACGTACAAAAATGCGATATGTAACATCCTTCCCCCCTTAGAACATTCTTCCTCGAATGTTCAACTCCCTGTGATCTATATAACTTTGGCAGGGTCGCCTTTGTAACAACACTACTACCAACTCTCCCTGTAGAAGCTTAATAATCCAATGTCATACCAGATCATAATTTTGAATAACGACAATGGTCTCACATGACCAACGACAATAACTGGCACAAGAATTTATACACGTACCTTATGGTTATGATGTCTCATTCGGACCCTTCTCTGGAGGAGGAAATAAGTAGGGATATCTAGACTTCATGTTTTCCTCGGCCTCCCAAGTCATTTCTTCCACATTGTTGTTTCTCCAAAGTACTTTTATGGAGGCTACATCCTTATTCCGCAGCTTGCGGATTTGTCGGTCTAGGATGGCAACCGGAACTTCCTCATATGATAAGTCTTCTGTAATCTGTACATCATTCATGGGCACTACTCGGGTAGGATCATCAATGCACCTCCGTAACATAGATACGTGAAAAACCGGATGGACAGACTCCAATTCCGAGGGCAGTTCTAACTCATAAGCTACTTGGCCCACTTTCCGAATGATCCTATAAGGCCCAATATACCGTGGGCTAAGTTTGCCTTTCTTGCCAAACCTCATCACACCCTTTATAGATGACACCTTTAAGAGTACTCAGTCATCAACCTCGAACTCTAAGTCTCGTCACCGCACGTCAGAATATGACTTCTGGCAACTCTGAGCTGCCAATAGCCGATCCCGAATCAACTTTACTTTTTCTATGGCTTGCTGAACCAGGTCTGGCCCATGTAATCCAGATTCTCCAACGTCGAACCATCCTATAAGCGACCTACACTTTCGTCCGTAAAGATCTTTGTATGGAACCATCTGAATGTTGGAATGGTAGCTATTATTATACGTGAACTCAATAAGCGGCAGATGATCATCCCAGCTACCTTTGAAGTCTATTACACAAGCTCGTAGCATATCCTCCAGTGTCTGAATAGTATGCTCAGCCTGTCCGTCTGTCTGGGGATGAAATGATGTACTAAGACTTACTTGAGTCCCCAATCCTTTTTGGGACCTTCAGAAGTTAGCTGTAAATTGAGCTCCTCTATCCGAGATAATAGATACAGGGACACCACGCAATCGTACTATCTCCTTAATATAAAGCCTTGCATAATCCTTTGAGGAATATGTAGCCCTGACATGCAGAATAAAAAGATTTTGTAAGCCTATCAACAATCACCCATATCGAATCGAACTTACGTTGGGTACGAGGTAAGCCTACGATGAAGTCTATATTGATTATCTCCTATTTCCAAGTCGGAATCTCCATAGCCTGCAACAATCCACCGGGTTTTTGATGTGAAATCTTAACCTGTTGACAGTTAGGACACTGAGCAACAAATTCTGCTATATCCTTTTTCATTCCATCCCACCAATATACTTCCTTGATGTCATGATACATTTTTGTCGCTCCTGGAGGGATAGAATAGTGAGTTTCTCCCACAACCTGCCGATGCAGCCCTGCAACATTAGACACACATAATCGCCCTTGATATCTGAGGACCCCATCTTCTGTAATTTCAAACGGTGTCTTCTCCTTCTGAAGAATGGTATCCCTATAATGAACTAGCACAGGATCCTCGTACTGGCGTTCCTTTACTTCAGTTACTAAAGAGGATGTTGTCGTATCCTGAGTAGTAATTCCAATACCACCTAAGTCCAGTAACCGAACTCCAAGACTAGCTAGCTAATGAACCTCATAGGCTATCCCCTTCTTTTCTGGCCGTAAATACGACATGCTACCCATAGATCGACGACTTAAGGCATCTGCTACAACATTAGCTTTACATGGATGGTAGAGAATGATAACATCGTAATCTTTCAATAACTCAAGCCATCGCCTTTGTCGCAAATTCAACTCTTTTTGCTTGAAGATATATTGCAGGCTTTTATGATCTGTGAACACATCAACATGAACACCATATAAATAATGCCGCCATATCTTAAGTGCATGGACAACTGCAGCTAACTCGAGGTCATGGGTCGGATAATTCTGCTCATGCTTCCTTAACTGCCTTGAAGCATATGCAATTACTTTCCCATGCTGCATCAGGACACATCCTAACCCGAGACACCTGAGGCATCACAATACATGGCATAACCATCTGGACCTTCTGGAAGTACTAGAAGTGGTGTTGAGGTCAACCTGTTCTTAAGCTCTTGGAAACTCTGTTCACATGCCTCTGTCCACTGAAACTTAGTCGATTTCTGTGTCAGCTTTGTTAATGGTGCTGAAAGAGAAGAAAAACCCTCTACGAACCTCCGGTCATATCCTGCTAAGCCTAGAAAGCTACGAATCTCTGTCGGAGTGGTAGGTCTAGGCCAGGATTTCACAGTCTCAATCTTCTGAGTGTCTACCTTTATACCTCCATCGGATACAATATGCCCCAAGAATGCTACGGACTTTAACCAGAACTCACACTTAGAAAACTTAGCATACAATTTATTATCGCGGAGGGTTTGGAGTACTGCTCGCAGGTGATCCACATGCTCATCCTCTGAACGTGGATAAACTAGAATATCATCAATAAAGACTATCACGAACAGATCCAAATAGGCCGGAATAGGTTGTTCATCAAGTCCATAAATATGGCAGGTGCATTTGTCAACCCGAAGGACATAACAAGGAACTCAAAGTGGCCATATCGGGTCCTAAAGGCTATCTTGGGATTATCTTCCTCCTGAACTCTGACCTGGTGGCACCCCAACCTCAAATTTATTTTTGAAAAACATCTAGCTCTCTGCAATTGATCAAACAAGTCGTCTATCCTTGGAAGTGGATATTTATTCTTAATAGTTACCTTGTTCAGTTGCCTATAGTCGATACACATCCTTAGCGAGCCGTTTTTCTTCCGTATAAACAATACCGGTGCACCCCAAGGTGAGGTACTAGGTCTGATGAAACCTTTCTCCAGTAAATCTTTTAACTGCTCCTTCAACTCCTTTAATTCGGCAGGTGCCATTCTGTACGGAGGGATAGATATTGGTTGCGTTCCCGGAAGCAAATCGATGCCAAAATCAATATCTCGCTCTGGAGGAATAACCTGGAAGTTCATCTGGAAATACATCCACGTACTCCTTTACTACTGGAATAGACTAAAGTGTAGGTATCTCAGCATCTGTATCTTTAACTCGCACAATATGATAAATGCACCCTTTTGCGATCATTTTCCTGGCCTTCATATAGGAAATAAACCTGCCTCTGGGTGTCGCTGTATTACCTACCCATTCAAGGACTGGCTCACCCGGAAAATGAAATCTAGCCGTCTTTGCTCGACAATCAACTGTGGCATAACAAGCTGCCAACCAGTCCATGCCCATGATAACATCGAAATCCAACATCTCTAGTTCAACTAGGTCGGCTGAGGTCTAACGACCACAAACTGATACCGTACAACCTCGGTAAACACGTCTAGCGATAATCGATTCTCCGACCGGTGTAGATACTGCAAAAGGATCACTTAGTATTTCAGGCACTATACCAAATTTCCGCGCAACAAATGGGGTAATACATGATAAAGTAGATCCAGGGTCTATCAAGGCATAAACATCGTGAGAACAAATGGTCAACATAGCTATCACAACGTCTGGTGAGGACTTTTGGTCCTGTCGACCTGCTAGCGCATAGATACAATTCTGGTTACCACCTGAATTGGACCCTCTACCTCCGCCTCGACCTCTACCAGCCGAGGCTGAGACTCGCGCCCTCAAGGATGCACGAACATAGCTGATCTTGTTGCTGAATTCGCTGGTTGCGCCATTTCCCCAGAATCTCTATTTGTCAATCTCGCATCATATGCCCTGGACGTCCACATGCATAACAAGCATCAGAACCAGCTCGGCATTGGCCCAAGTGTCCTCGACCGCAGATGGCACACTGCGGCAGAAACGGTCCTGTCTGTCTCGAACCTTGTTGTCGCTGCAAACTTGACGCCTGAGAGCTCTCACCTGGTCTTGACTGAGTATAGTGGTCATACCTTTAACACTGTAGCTAAGGTGGCGGAGGTCTAGGTGGTCGTTCGAAGTACTGGGGCCTATAACTACCCTGAGACTACTCCTGAGACCTGGCAAATCTCATCCTCTTACGCTGCCCTGACTCAGTCCTCTCCGTACTCTGCTGCAGATGCCTACCCCTCTCTATATTTTGGGCAAATGCCTGAATCCGCGAGATATTCATACTATCCTGTAATGCAGCGGTGGCACACGCCTCAGTCAACTCTAGGGACAACCCCGCTATAAACCTGTGGATTCTATCCCGCATAGTAGTAACTATGGATGGTGCATATCTGGCCAATGAGTCAAAACGGAGACTATATTCTCGAACACTCATATTGCCCTACTTGAGGGCTAGAAACTGATCGAGTCGGGCTTGTCGGATTTCTCGTGGTAAGTACTGGTCAAGGAAGGCATCTGAAAAATTCTCCCAAATGGCAGGAGGTGCATCACGTCCTTGGGACCTTTCCCATCCCTCATACCAAATGATGGCTATATCTCGGAGTTGAAAAACTGCTAACTCAACTGCCTCTTTCTCCGTGGCATGCATAACCCGAAAGATCCTGTGAAGCTGATCTATGAAATCCTGTGAGTCTTCCCTCTGATCTGTCCCCGTGAACTCTAGGGGATTCAAAGCAATAAACTCTCGGACCCTTGAACACCCAAATCCCTCAGAAGGTCCTGCACTAGCGGATGCCCTAGCCTGTTGTTGGGTAGCTACCAACTGTGCCAACAAATGCACCGCACTCCTCAAGTCCTGATCTAATGGAAGCGGAGGGGGAACTGGCTGTGCGGTCTCCCTAGGAACTCCTCAGGTGGCGGAGGAGCCGGTAATCGCTGGGTAGGGGTCTCTCTCTGCGACTCCGATTGGGCCCCATCTGCTGGGGGTACCCTGCTAGTCCCCTCACCTATTGCTATTTCTCCCCTCTGGTTAGCTGTAGTCTTCCTAGTTACCGTCATCTGTGCATGCAAACGTCAACATGTAAGTTTAACTCAAATTTCCTATAACTCAGTGCTACATCACGATTTAGTTTTGAAAGAAGGGTAACCAACTCCTAAATGTCTGTAGTCCTCTGCTTATATAATGTGGTGCACCACACATTTATAAACAAGACCCTACTAGACATAGCTTGTAGACTCCCTAGGACAGAACTGCTCTGATACCACTTTGTCACGCCCCAAGCCTAGGGGTGAGACCGGCACTCGGTGCCTCAACTATCCTTGCGTATCACTTGCAACTAAGAGACTCTGAACATGTAATGTCATATTTTGGCCATGAGCCACATTGCAAGATAATGTGCGATGCAAAATATAAAACTGAATAGAGACTAACGCTGACTAAACGTCAACATAAAGCTGGGCCGGCAAGACCGTCATAATTACTACAACTGACAAGCCAACAAAATATACGTACAGGGCCTACAAGCCCAACATACTGTACTAACTGACAGGATATATAGCCTCTATTGATAGATGTACTATGATTGGAACAGGACCCCGACCTACCCTTAACCCATCTACATATATGCACAAGGTGTACTCCAAACTGCTAGACCCGGCAACTCCGAAAGAGGGGGAGCTTACCGATAAGGCTGAACTCGGGCATACACCTACTGAGAAGGTCTACTCGTCTGTCTGTCTGAACCTGCACGTATGAAATGCAGCGCCCCAAGAAAGGGACGTCAGTACGAAATAATATACCGAGTATGTAAGGCAATATACTAAAGCTGAAACTTAACTGATAATATAATAACTGAAAACAACTGGGAGTCAAGAAAATCTGAAGATATGCTCATCTGCTGATATTGACTCAACTCTCTCAATATAGTGAGTAAAATAGCTGTCCGGCCCTATAAGGCTCAGTATACATATATATCTGCTCTTCCGTAGTAAGCTCGGCTCGCTCATAAGTGCTCGGCCATACTAGGCTCTGTATCTCGACCAACTGGGCTCGCTCATAAGCGCTCGACCACAATAGGCTCGGTATATAACTTACCATCTTATTAGAGGTTGCCCAATAGAGGCCTGCCCATCGATTATAGCTCGATAGTAATGAAAATACTTTTAATACTGTATATATGTAAACTCTCTACTCTTTTGACCGGAAGAAGGAAATACTCAACTGAATATGCAGTCCCGATAAGAAGAATATGGTAACTTACAAAACTAGAAAAATATATGTAATTTGCAAGACTAGCAAAATATACGTAAATTCTGGATACGAATTTTTCTTTATGCCTCGTTATCAGACTTGTGTAATTACGATATCATGCTAAAATGAAGGAAAAACTTAGCCTTAACATACCTGTTCCTAGAATTTATTTGAACAAAATGAAGCTTTCTGCTTCTTGCAAAATACGAACGAACCTAGGCTTGGATTGAACAAAATTGTTGTTGTTCTTTGAATTCCAATCGAACTTTGGCTAAATAATTTGGACGAAAGCAACTTCTGTTCCAAGATCTTGGATTTTAAAATCCAAGGCAGAATGTTGTTTAACCTAAGGAATTTGGACGAAATGGATTTGGCTAAGGAATCTCTTTCCAAGTTAATCCAAGGCAGAATGTTGTTTAACCTAAGGAATTTTGGACGAAATGGAAATACTTCTTGGCTTAAATGCCAAAGTAATGCTTCTTCTTTTCACGTTAGTCCATGGACAAAATGTAAAATGATCTTAAGTGTAATGTTTTTCATTTTAAAGGATAAAGCTCACAAAAAGTCTTATCTATAATTTGGACTTTGACACATGTAAAGGTGATTGATGAATCACCTTAAAACTAATAAAGGGGCTGCCACGTTCTCAGGGTATAATTGATTAAATTTTGTCCGCTTATTAGTTAGCTGGGTAATATTTTGTTACCCGGTAATTAACCAATTACCCGTATAATTTAAAAACTGCCCCAAATTACTTAAAATTTTATTTATTTTAAAATACTTTATATATACTTTATATATTATACTACCGTGGCCATATGGTACCTTGCATGGTATTAGTTCATAATTATCGGGTATTATCGCTCGATCCATATTTTATTCCAAACTGGCCACACCCAACGAAACTCGTTTTCGTTAATCCGTGTACCCCTTTATCCTTCATAACACTTATTTATCGCTTGTTATAAATAACGTAAGTACGTTAACGTCAAGATGATCTGATCCTCGAGTCTACGTTGGCTAACTGAAAACGAAATTTTACGTACGAAAACGCGAGATGTAACAGTAATGTTGCTAAAATATTTTTAAAATAATTCCTTTTTGTTTGATATGTTATATATAACCATAACAAAAAAAAGTCTTATTTGATAATTAAATAATTCATAAGAAAACAACACACATTAATTAAAACTTGATACGAATTGGGCGGGTTGGGCTATGACCCAAATTTTAGCCCATCTTGACCAGTCCATCTCAGCCCAAATAACTTTTGGGTGGGTCATTTATTGACTCATCCCATTTTGACTCGCCCAAAATCAGCTCAACCGCCCATTTGACACCCTAAATATAAGTCAAACACATTTTTCAAAAGATCTCTAACATGTATATAGCTCCATTCAGTTAAAAGGCCTTTCACTACATTAATAATGTTAAAAAAAATCATTAAAATGAGCTCCTATTTAATTGGAAACTGTATAATATGCCCTTTAAATACTTGAGGAGCAGGCAAAATTAAAGGTTCCATATGGAATTTAAGGTTACAACTCTAAGTTCAAATCTTCCTACGAACTTAAGAAAAACTTGAGAAGTGCTTAATATCTACATCCTTACTTTGGTGGAAGCAGTGTTGTCAAAGGCTCATTTAAGGCGCACTTAAGCCCTGAAGCTCAGAAAAGCTCAAGGAGGGCGCTTCGCCTCGCTTTAGTTGCGCTTCAGTGTAAGGCAAGTCACTAAGGCGTGCGCCTCACTGTCCATGAGTTCTCTCTTGAATCAAGCAACACTAAAAAATAACTATAAAAAAAAAGTGTATTAGCTGTAAAGGAAAACATTATAAATGAATTTGTTACTTTGTTCTTGAATTACAAATATATTATATTTTTTCCCGTAGCTGCTCCTTGCGCAAATAGACCTAGAGCGCTTTTTAGAGCTTTTCGCCTTTGACAACACTGGGTGGAAGTAGTAATATCCAAAACAGAATTTAGCTTCATGCTAGTTGTAGTACCAGCCTTCAGACCAGAAAAAAACTCCAATTGAACTGAAATTGCCAATGTCCCAATAGTGAGTGTAATTCTCTCTTCATTTTTGCCCAAATATCATAAAAGGGGCACAATCTGGAATAGTCGATCAACATATTAATGGCCTCTAATAGCTGATCAACACATTAATAAGAGGTAAAGTCAGAAGACTATGACCCTCTTAAAAAGAGGTGCACTGATCAAAAGTTTGAGCAACCAAGAGAGTGGTTGGGCAATTATCGATTCTGGTGCTGAGCTTGTTTGGAATGAAATGGGTGATGCCAAGGACACGAAGGCTTGTTTTGGAGCTAGATGGGCTGCTGATGCTGGAAAAAACTGAGGCAAATAGGGAACAGTTCTAGTTTGCTATCTGTTGGATGATTTGGAAATAAGGAAATCAGAGATTTTTAAAGGGCTAAACTACACCAGTACATTTTTTTAAAAAAAAGGGGGAAAGGGGAAGGGGATGCTATACTACTGATGGAGTTTGAACCCTACACCTCAATTGTGGAAGGCAGGGAGCTCACCAAGTGAGCTAGCCCTCAACTCCCAACTACACCTGTACATATTTTAAAGTTATAGATGTTTAAGTCTTTTGCCTCACTGGTGCAATTTAACAAATGTCTATAATGATCGAAGCATGGTAGAATTCATTAGTACACTGCACTTGTGACCTGTTCCATAAACTGCAGCCGGTTTTGCTGCTGTAATAGGGAACTCGGGTCACTTTTTTATTTGGGGGTTAATTTTGTAGTGTGCAGCAGTGTCTTAGCGCTTGGCTCCTCACACAAATAAAATTTACTTCCCAAAATGTTGAGCAATCAAGGGGACTCTTTTTGGGCCCTTAGAACCACTGATACCCCTGCCACAAACAAGGAAAATAGTAGAGAAAAGCAAGCAGATAGAGCATATCAGAGCTTGATGTTACCCTGCTGCCAATTCTGCAGCTTTGCTCACACTAGAATCATGCAATTTCTTCACCTCATCCGTGCTATCCCAGGTTCCAGTCTCAACTTTCTTCCCTTTTTCCAACTCTATATCACTTCCATCTACTTCAGAACTAAGTCAAAAATCTGCTGAACCTCTTTAAGCTTTCCATCGTACGAAGACCTTTGATCAGATGGAAGTTTTGCTTTTTTTCGGTTGAACAGCATCACATAATGGTTGGACAATGCCACCAGCTCCTGTGAGCAAATCATATGATCAAACTTATGCTTTTCAAATGAATAAATAGATAAGGGACCTCAAAATGTAAAGAAAGCCACTAGTATTAGTAGGAAGAGACCTCCAAATGCTCGGGACCACCATAAATATAAAAGCATCGGTCAAATGTGACTTCCTCAAAATACTGATCTTCATCTATTTTCCCTTCAGCATCTTTGGAGATCTTGTCAACATTAATACCAGTTTCTGCAATCAGAAGATCCATAGTTTCTCTCCCCAGCAGCTCAATCACTTCCATTCCTTTAGCAGTGAAAGTTTTTCCAGTCTGCAGAAAGGTTCAAATATAACTAACAGAGCTGAAGACATGGAAAAAAGAAAATCAAATCTTGAGACAACCTCTAGTATCGATGGTCCAACGGAACCGGTTGTGGCAGGTAAACCACCATGCTGAATTGATTCTGCAATATCTACAGCTGAATTCTCAAGCCTGAAATTATAAATACAAAATATCATTGGCTTAGCAAATTCAGCTGTGCCACATGATGGAACGCCCAGGAAATGAATCAAAACTGAACATGGCTGCAGGGCAACCAGTTCTCGTGCTTATTGGAAAGTTTCTTCATTTTCAGCTTTCCTTGATGTAATTGTGCGTGCATGGGGGCAAATCATTAAGTCATGTGTCATATTTTATGATGTTACACCATGCTACCGCTATCCAATAGCACATCGGAACATTTAAGTTAAAGTTTAATCCCCAATCATCTGAAACCTCCATAAAATCAATTGGTACATCATTGCTTCTTAAACACCCCATGATGCAGGAATAACTGCTTAAACCCAGTTTAAAAGGCTGCTCCAATCTAGCTTTGTAAACTTCCTGAAGTGCGGACTGAAGAATGACACAATTATTTGACAATTCAGATATTGGTAGACATACTTGTGGACTAAATCTGAACCTCCTTTGATTGTGTTTCCTAATGCTTGCCAAGCTCCTGAAGCAAAATTCTCGACTGAATGGTCAATAACTTTCAAACCCTGCAAATTACTCTAGCATGGTTAAAAGCATGGCCATATCAAACAAATAAAGCAAATTTACCTCTACAATTAAGATAATTCTCTATAAATGGTAGAAAAAGGGGATGGGAGGGCCTCACATGCTTATAAAACCTTGCAAAAGAAATACATCTCAATGTGTATCAATTGAACTAACATCTAACATCTGTTTAATATCACTTGACTGGCCAAGTAATGAATCTTCACTAGCTTTCTCTAATTTTTCTAGAGCAGCCTTGCGTCTCTTGTCACTCTCGTCTCCAGTTTCCACTTCACCAGTAGATATTTCAGAATCGTCCTTATCTGAGGCGTCAGAGTCTACCAATAGAGCCACCTGGGAATTTAAGGTCATCTGTCTAAGAGTATTTTCCTTCCATAATGTTGAAAGAACAAGTAACCCAAGCTTGTGCGACAAATAATCAAGATCAAGAAGGATAATAACAGGAAAATGTATATGGGGCTTGAATTTTGAGACCCTTACTTCAGTCAGAAGGTCTCAACTCATTTTATTGAACTAAGCTGTATTAACAGACTCTAGATCCTATAAAAAAACAGAAGGTGGGAAAGGAAAAATAACTCAATTTAGATGGCATCCCCAATGAATGCAATCTAGTCATAGGACCTTAAAAGAGAATTCAAGCTGCAGTACTGTAACCAAGCTCCAGCATTTAGATGAGCCTCTTTCAAACACAAGAACTAGCTAACATATGACAACAAAACAAAATCTGAATGTAAGGCACCTATCATCTTTATTTACCGAGCATTTGACAGTGGTTTTGATGATATAACAAAAACACGTAGTATAGATTTAATCAGTTCAAGGGATCTTTGCCTTCATGGAAAACCACCTAGCCCTGGAACAAGTTTCCTCTCGATACTACTGTTTCATTGCTAATGAAGATCTGAAACAATGGGCATCTTGCCTAAAGGAAGACATCAGCTGCTGGGCTAGCATAACTTAATAGGTTACCAGAGGTCCACCAAAATCCCGTTATAATTGTTCTCCTCAAGTTTCAACATGGCTTACCAAACTATTCCTAATATCGACGTTATTATATTACTGACATACATAGGTGAAGGATGTCATAGTAGCAATTAAAATATTGCACTTATGATAAAGAATACTTTGTCATTGCAGTGTGTAGTTAGGGAAAACTGAAAACCTAGACATGCGACACCAAAAGATGACAAAATGCAAGTAACACACAATTAAGCAAAGAGCAATATGAAACGTCCATAAGTTGCATAACCTATCGATCAATCAACTATCGACTAAGTGTCAATTCCAAATTAGTTATGGTCTGCTACATGAATCGTCTATATCCATTGTACTCTATTAAAGCCTATTTCATTCCTATAGAAGAGAAAATCATGCTAATGGGTTTTGTTAACAAGCAAAGAAGAGTACCATGCGTTACAAACGGAGTATTCACCACGCCACTTTCAAAAGGAGAGACACATAAAATCCCTTAGTCAGATATTAGATCAGTTAAATACTTGCTTTGCCAGAAATTAAAAATTACTGTCATTCAAAGTTTATTCACACGAGGTGAGCGACATCATCAGCTTCCAATCATCAATGAGTCAATCAATCAACTATGCCTCAGTCACAAACTAGTCGAGTTCAACTACGCGTATCATTTACATCCCCCCCAATACTCAGAGTTTGTCTTTAAAAAAGGCAGAATGTACAAAATGAACTTACTATTACATTTGATTCGACGCTGCATTTTTCTTAGATTCTATTTAGAAAAATGATACTACAAAATAGATAATGAGCTACATTTATTTATGCAAAAAACAATGAGAAGTACATTGCGGGATATCTCTTCAGCAGCAACAGTAGCAGCCTTCTGAAGGTCCGTAAGATAAGAAAACGCAGAAAATCCCCAGCCACCGCCCCATCCTCCTCCACCGCCGCCGTCTCCCGGCGGAGGAGGTGGCTGCGGTGTTGACTCAGCAGCTAAAATTGGTGTTTCTTCTTGTGGCGTTTCCACCATCTCATGATTCGTCGTTTTGTCTCCCATTTTTCCGTTAGAGAGATTTTGAACTGTTTTAATTCTCCCTTATATGAAGGAACAGAAACTTTGAAGGGTTGATAGTAACAACTAACAACCAACAACACGACGCCGTATTGCTCCAACATTTGGTAGACTAAGGGGTGTTCGTAAAAAACCGAGCCAAACCGACCAAAAAAAATACTTTTAGGTTTGGTTTGGTTTTAATCAAAAAATAACCGGAAAAAATCAAACCAAACTGACTATAAAAGTAGCTATTTAAATTTATTATTATACCTATATATATGTATATTTTTATAGAAAGTTTCTAAAATTTTATGGTACATATTAGTCATTTGTATTTTTAGTCTAGTTCTTTGTTATTATAATAATCTAATTCTTTGCATTTACATTCTAATTTGATTGGTAGTTTTCTTTTGTTAAGTAAACGAATTTATTTCATGTTATAAATAATCGATTTTTAATTGAGTACTTAAATTATTCTTTACTATTTGATTCAATTATCATCAATATATCTTGGTAAATGATAGATTTCTCAAAGAATAATTGATTTGATAGTGTTACATTGAAAATGCAGTCGTCGGAATATGTGTTTGGTAGTGTATGTCTCATATTTAAGAAAAAAACTGATAAATAACCGAAAAAACCAACAAAAACAGACAAAACCCGAATCGATAAAATACCGACTTAACTGATTTGGTTTGGTTCCAATATTTAAAAACTGACTAACTTGATTTGACTTCTTTTTAAGGAAAAACCGACCCAAATCAAACCATGAACACCCCTAGTTAGATGTTGGGCTTTCAGTTTGGTACACATCGTGTTGCCCTGTGTGATGATGAGACGACATCGTATTAACATTCTTTGACACGGATTTTTTGGAAAAAGATTAGAAATGTACTTTTCTTGAGCTTAAGTTGTATAAAACCGATACTAATAGCATATTTGGTCAAGCTTCTTTTTGTCAAAAATATTTCTTTTCAAAGTTAAAGGTATTTGGTCAAGGAAAAAAGTTATTTTAAGTAGAAGCAAAAGCAGATTTTGATAAAAAGGAAAAAGTAGTTTATCCCCAAAATTATATTTTTGAAAATCACTTTTGAGAAAAATACACTTAAATACACTTTTTATAATCTTGGCCAAACAGTAATTGATGGTTAAAAATATTTTTCAAATTAATTAGCCAAACACAAACTGCTTCGCGCCAAAATACTTTTGAAATAATGTGATTTTAGAAACTTGGTCAAACAGGCTATAAGTTATTGAAACAATATCTACAGGTAGGGATCGCAACAGAGTAGGATGGATGCGAGGTGGCTGGATGCAATGTGGGCAGATGCGGAGCTAGGAAATCGGGACGATTTTTAATTTTTCGTGTGCTAATATCCACGTCATCTTTATAAATTCGAACGACGGGCTCCAAATCGCCTAAAATTTTGTATGCCCATCAGAAACGACCTAATGAACAATGCTCATCGATTCGCTATGATTGTCTATATTTTTGGGCATTTTAGGGCCCCAAAAAAAGAACTCAAGACGATTTTTAATTTTTCGTGTGCTAATGTCCGCGCCATCTTCATGAATATGGACGACGGACTACGAATTACCTAAAAGTTTGTGGGTCTATTAGAAATGACCTAACGTACAATTTTATTGCTTTGTCATAAT
The DNA here is from genome assembly GCF_000715075.1 of Nicotiana tabacum. Lineage (NCBI taxonomy): Eukaryota > Viridiplantae > Streptophyta > Magnoliopsida > Solanales > Solanaceae > Nicotiana > Nicotiana tabacum. The sequence continues at coordinate 159,821,332 of NC_134084.1, forward strand.
TGTTCCTCGTTTTTAGGCATTTTAGGGCCATAAAAGAGGAATTCAAGATAATTTTCAATTTTTCGTGTGCTAACGTCCACGCCATCTTTATGAATTTGGGTGACGAGCTCCAAATCACTTAAAATTTTGTGTGCCCATCAGAAACAACCTAATGAACAATAATCATCGATTCGCCATGACCGTTCCTTATTTTTTGGCATTTTTATGGTCATAAAACATAAATTTAGGATGATTTCCGATTTTTCTTGTGCTAATGTCTACGTCATCTTCTTGAATTCGGCCAACAGGCTCTGAATTGCCTAAAATTTTGTGGGACCATTAGAAATGATCTAATAAATAATAGTCATCACTTTGCCAAGACTATTTGATTATTTATTTTTTTGGTGTTTTAGGGCCATAAAATAGGAATTCAGGACGATTTGCAATTTTTCTGTGTGTTAATGTCCATACAATCTTCATGATTTCGGGCAACAGGCTTCGAATCACCTAAAATTTTGTGGGACCATTAGAAACGGCCTAATGAATAATAGTCATTGCTTTTCCATTACGTTTCCTCGTTTTGGCATTTTAGGGCCATAAAACAGGAATTCTGATGATTTTTAATTTTTCGTATACTAATGTCCCGCCATCTGCATAAAGTCGGGCAACGAACCCCAAATCGCCTAATGTATTGTGGCCCCATCAGAAGTGACCTAATGAATAATAGTCATTGCTTCACCATGATCGTTCCTTATTTATTTTTATTTTTTTGGCCATAAAACAGGAACCAAGATTATTTTAAATTTTTCGTATGCTAATATCCACGCCATCTATATGAATTTCGGCGACGGACTCTGAATTGCCTAACATTTTGGCGGCCTATCAGAAACGACCTAATGAACAGTAGTCATTACTTTCGCAATGACATGTCCTCGTTTGGTGTTTTAGGGTCATAAACATGAATTAAAGACGATTTTCCAATTTTCATGTGCAAATATCCATATGGCTTCATGAATTTGGGCGACGGGTTCCTAACTACCTAAATGGGCCCATCAGAAATGATCTAATGAACTATTTTTATGGTTTCGTCATGATTGTTCCTCGTTTTTTGGCGTTTTAGGGCCATAAAATAGGAACTCAAGACAATTTCGATTCTTCGTGTGCTAATGTCCACGCCATCTTCATGAATTTGGGCGACATGTTCCGAATCCTCTAAAATTTTATGGGCTGATAAAAAATGACCTAATGAACAATGATCATTGCTTTACTGTGACCTAATAAGTGTGTGTGTGTTGGCATCTATTTAAGTTAATTCTTGTTTGGGAGAAAGATACGTCGTGTAACCTCTCGATGATGACCCCATGTATATTAGTGTAAATCAAAACATGTTGCCTTCTTTGATACACTACTAGAAATCCGGAATTTAGCGACCAAAATTTTGCAACCAAACTTGGTATATCCAGATTAGCGACCAAAGTTGGTCGGTAAAGGGGAGAAAAATATTTTATATTTATTTTATATAAATTACTGACCAATGTTGGTTGGTAAAGTGGTCAACAGGTTGACCCAGTTAGTCAACATTGTGTAGTCAAAGAAAATTTCACATTACCGACTGTGGGACCCAGTTAAATTTTTTTAATAGTTATATTATTATTTAAAATATTTTATAAAATATAAAAAAAATTTATTTAAAATTACCGACCAAAGTTGGTCGGTTAATACAGGGGAAGCCTTTAGCGACCAACTTTGGTCGCTTTTTTTTAATATATGGAAAGTAACCGACCAACTTTGGTCGGTTATGTGGTCAACATTGGTCAAAATTTAAATCACTTTTATATTTACTATCTAAATAATATAAAAGTAATCCGTTAACACTTTTGTAATACAAGGGATGAATACACTAACATATACTATAACATACTATATATGTAGTTAAAGTAGTACAACGAAGCGTGTTATATATATAGGTGAGACGTTTTATTTTTAATATTCAATAATGCATCTGAGTAAGTTATAAGTCGATGAATCAATTTACAAATAGATATATTTGATGATAAATTATATATACTAACTAGGATCTTCACATGTCTATCAATCCCTAAAAGAACCCGACCCTTATCCATATAGATATAAATATAGGTGAGACGTTTTGTTTTTAATATTCAACGATGCATCTGAGTAAGTTATAAGTCGATGAATCAATTTACAAACAGATATATTTGATGATAAATTATATATACTAATTAGGATCTTCACAAGTCTATCAATTGATAGACTTGTGAAGATCCTAATTAGTATATATAACTTATCATCAAATATATTTGTTTGTAAATTGATTCATCGACTTATAACTTACTCAGATGCATCGTTGAATATTAAAAACAAAACATCTCACCTATATCTATATCTATATGGATAAGGGTCGGGTTCTTTTAGAGATTGATAGACTTGTGAAGATCCTAGTTAATATATATAATTTATCATCAAATATATCTGTTTGTAAATTGATTCATCGACTTATAACTTACTCAGATGCATCATTGAATATTAAAAATAAAACGTCTCACCTATATATATATATATATATATATATATATATATTAATTAATTATTCGTACGTACCTAGTAATGTATAAGATTGATAATCAATTACAATATAGTTTATGTGTGTGTGAGAAATTACTCATATACTTAAATATAACTTAAAAATTTACTTACATAGATGCTATTATAATCTATTAAATGTAATTATCTAGCTAATATAATTTTTTGTAAAGATTATGCTTATAATTTATAATTATTTATAATAATTGTAGTTAAATAAAGATAAAATATATAGTTTACCCATTGACCTTGCACCCAAATCCCTGTTACACACCTCTCGACCATGGACAACCTTTTACACACCCAACCTTTTAGAAGTGTGTCTAATACACACTATTTTTTTTCTTGACCAATTTTCCAAAACATGTGTAATTCACGCTCCAATCAGATAGTGACACGTGTCATTAACTTATTAAAAAAACCTTTAAATTATAATTAGATCCCATCTTCTTCATTAAATCCATCACCATGGCTGCCTTCTCTTCGATCGACCACCATCAAATCTTACCTTCCATCTCCGACCACTATTCTTCAATCAAAAATCAGCTATGTGAAGTTCTCTACTACCAGCGCAGAAGCATCCCTAACCTCACATCTCCATTAAAATTATTTTTCTTTCACTCTAAAAGAATCCCATAATAATAATCTGGATTAACTTCTTTAAGTAAGAAGGCCTACACATTTACTGTCGAACTTATTATCTTTCCGCTAAAATCTTTAAATTCCATTTTATTCTTCATAAAATCAAGGATGGCAAGAACCACCATAGAGGGCATAGGAGGACTGCCGCTGGCGGCCAAGGCGATGGCTAAACTAAAAAAGAGTTGCAGAGACCAGTGAAGACTCTAATTAAAGACAACATCGACCATAGATTCACCTTCTCATCAACCAATCTCCATTAATTTGGAGAAACCTAAAATATCTCTCTTCCAAAAAACACTATCTCTCTCTACCTTTAAAATTTCATAGGCCATAAAGCTTCATTATTGGACTCTTCACAAGAAAACAAACAAAGGCCGGTCTGGGGATATGAGGGATTGTTGAAGACAAACATGGGAGAACCTTTTGTTTCGTTGAAGAATGAACAAAACAAAGTAAAAGAAAAAGGAATAAAAGAAAGAAAAGAAAAAGGAAAATCAATTTGAACCGTTAGATAAATTTTGTTAGATCTGAATCGTTCAAATAAAACATCAAATATATCTTTTTGTTTATTCACACGCCTTATTTTGTTGGTAAAACACGCGCTGGCCACGTAGGCAAAGTAATGTGTATTAGGCACACTTTGAAAAGGTTCAGTGCATAAGGTAATTTTCGTCTACAAAAAGTGTGTAACAGGGATTTCGTCCATAATTCAGGGGGTAACTTATGTATTTTGCCTTAAACAAAATAAATGTTTATAGTTATTAATAATTTTTTTATAGCTTATAATATGTTAAAAATAAAAACAAAAATAAAAATTTAGTTTTTTTTAAGAAAACCGACCAAAGTTGGTCGGTATTTGGTCAAACGGACAACACCTAATGTACCGACCGAATTACCGACCAACTAAAAACGGGTTTCCCCCCATTTCTCTTATTTTCTTCCCCACATTTTTCTAACTCCTCCTTATTCCCCTTCTCTATTTCCCCCACACAAATCCCATTTCCCACCCCATATATCCACCGCCCAACGTCGTCCCCGTCGCCGGAGCTGCCGCTGCCACTGCTCCGCCCCTCTCCTAAACCCTAAAAAATCAAGATTTGAATTACAACTCATTTCTTTGTTATTTCTAGTTTTTGTTTCAATTATTTGAACATTGTATTTTATTGTTTCAATTCTTTGAACATTGTATATTATTGATGACTAGGGTTTAGGTCTTATTTTAATTAGCTTTATTTATTAATTTTATTAACTAATTAGTTTAATTAGTCATGAATAATTTAGTAAGATTTGAATTATACTTTGTATAGTCTTGAATAGTTTAGTTAGAATCAAGAGTTTAGTAGGAGTAGTTGAACTTTTAGTTTATCAATTGAAATTTTATGATATAAATTGAAAATTTAGGATTTGTAGTTGAACTTTTAGTTTATGAATGTCACGACCCTAAATCTGGACACGGTTGTGATGGTGCCTATCGTGAAACAAGGCCAGCCGACACAACTCCCAATTCATTTTAAACAATTATAATAACACAATTTAAGTCATTAACATGCTAATAATCCCAAAATAAAAGCGAAATAGTATAATTTGCAGAAACCAACATAGCCCGACATAGGGGTGTCACCAGTCATGAGCATCTAACGTAAGTCTAAGAGTATGAGAGAGACTACGCAGTCTATTACAGAAAACTAATACAAGGGAAAATAATGTAAGAGGGAGAAACACTGGGCTGCGAACGCTAAACAGCTACCTAGTGGTCTCCGAACTGCCTGCTGGAAGCAATCAACACTCGCTAGCGGGACCCAAAGCTCCTGAATCTACACACATGATGCAGGGAGTAATGTGAGTACGCCAACTCAGTGAGTAATAAAAGTAAAGGAAGCTGAGCGATAAGAAAACACGTAAAACACAGCAAGATGCTACAAAAAGTCAGTGTAAAACCAATACAGTGCAGTAAAACAGTGAAAACTTATGAAAAACACCTTAATTCAATATAAGCTTCTTTAAATCATTTTTAACAGTTAAATGAGTGAATGAAAAGTAGTGAGAAAAGATAAACACATAAAACCAGCCTCTCGGGCAATATACCAACAGAATCAGCCCCTCGGGCTATCTCACAATCACTCGTATCAGCCCCTCGGGCAATAACATGGAACAACATCAACCTCTCGGGCTATATCACATCACAAATTGGGTACCCGCGCTCACTGGGGGTGTACAGACTCCGGGAGGGGCCCCTTACGGCCCAAGCGCAATATCAAGCCATCTTGTAGCATAATCACATAGGCTCCTGGCCTCATATCAAGCCACCTTGTGGCATACAACTCAGTCCCTCGGCCTCATAATCATGAATTAGCTCAATACCGCTGCGGCGAGCAGCCCGATCTCATAATAATCTCACAATACAGGCCTTCGACCCTACTCAGTCAGAAATCTCTAAAAGCCACTCGGGCACAATAAAATATGATGCTCAACTCAAAATATCATTTAAGATGTCAAAATAAAGTAAACATGGCCGAGTTATGAAAACAATACAATATAGCATGACTGAGTACAAGTATAAAGTCAAAACAGTGAGGAATAGTAGTAAAAATCCCCTAAGGGTCCAAAACAGTTGTCACAAGGCCTAAATATAGCATTCAGCCCAAAACATGATGATAGCAAATAGTTTTCAGTCAAATATGCAGTAAAACAATTATTCGGGATGGACTAGGTCACAATCCCCAATGGTACACGACCCCACGCTCGTCATCTAGGATGCACGTCACCTCAAAATAGCACAACAATGTGTAACCCGGGGTTTCATACCCTCAGGACAACATTTACAATCATTATTCACCTCAATCTGGTCCAATCTCTAGCCCGCGATGCCTTTGCCCCTCGAATCGGCCTCAACTCGCGTTGAATATATCAAAAATCAGAATCATGACGTCAAAATATTTTAAGGGAATGAAGCCCATGCGAAAATAATCAAATTACCCCATAAATCCTGAAATTAACCAAACCTGACCCCGGGCCCACGTTTCGAAATTCGATAAAATTTATATCAATCAACTCCTTTTCTCCCTAAGAGTTCATTCATATCAAAAGTACCAAAATTCGACCACAAATGACCTCTCAAATTCCCAAATCAAGGTCTCCAATACCAAGCCCTAATCCCTAATTTTTAACCCTTATTTCTCATTAATTTCAAGTCAAATCAGTGAAACAAACCATAAAAATGAGTTTAGGGTTCAAAAACCTTACCTATATGAAATCCCTCTGAAACCCTCTTCAAAATAGCTCCCTCAAGCTCAAACCCGGATGAAAATGGTGAAGAATAACTCAAAAATAGCGAAGGAAACCATTTATACCTTATGACCCAGGCTTTACGCACCTGGGGTCCCATTACCGCTTCTGCGGTCTTGACCACCGCATCTGCGGTTTTCACTTAAAGTCCAAGTCCCGCATCTGCGATGCAAATCCCGCACCTGTGATAGCGCAGGTGCGCTTCCTTAATCGCTTCTGCGGTCTCAGCTGATGCCCTCCTTGGCTGCTTCTGCGGCTTACTTCCGTATCTGCGGGGGTCGCACCTGCGGCCTCCCAACCGCAGATGCGGTTATGACATCAGTCCTAAAACTTCAGCTGCACAAACCCAACTCAAATCTTCCGTCAACCATCTGAAATCATCCCGAGGCCCCCGAGATCTCAACCAAAAGCACCAACAAGCCATATACCAATATCCAATCTTCAAAACACCTCAAACGACATCGAATCAACCAAATCACATCGAATTCAAGCCTAAGGTTCCAAAATCTTCCGAATTCCGGTTTTGATCAAAAAGTCTATCAAACCATGTCCGAATGACCTAAAATTTTGCAAACACATCCCAAATGACACAACAGACCTACTACAACTCTTGGAATTCCATTCCGACCCCTATATCAAAATCTCACCTATCAACCGGAAAACGCCAAAAATTCCAATTTTTCCAATTCAAGCCTAAATCTACTCCGGACCTCCAAAACACATTTCGATCATGCTCCTAAGTCCCAAATAACCTCCCGAAGCTATCCGAACTATCGAAATTCACATCCGAGTCCTTTATCATATAAGTCAACATCCGGTTGACTTTTTCAACTTAAGCTTACTCAAAAGAGACTAAGTGTCTCAAACCTTACTAAAACCTCTTCGAATCCAAGTCAACCAACCCAATAACACATAATACAGCTGAACAAGGCAATAATAAGCAAAAATGGGGGAAATAGAGCCGTAACTCATGAAACGACCGGTCGGGTCGTTACATCCTCCTCCTCTTAAACAAACGTTTGTCCTCGAACGAGTCAAGAAACATACGTGAAGCCTCAAACAGGTGAGGATATATGCTCCGCATCTCCCGCTCGGTCTCCCAGGTAGCCTTCTCCACGGGCGGACCTCTCCACTACACTTTCACTGAAGCTATATCCTTTGACCTTAACTTTCGAACTTGACGCTCAAAAATAGCTATTGACTCCACATCATAAGTCAGATCATCATCTAACTGAACCGTGCTGAAATCCATAACATGAGAGCATGGAAACACGAAATACTGGATGCACACTCGACAAGCTGGGCAGCAAAGCAAGCTCATAAGCTACCTCCCCAATCCTCCGAAGTACCTCAAAAGGCCCAATGAACCGAGGACTCAATTTACGCTTCTTTCCAAATCTCATAACACCCTTCATGGGTGAAACCTTCAGCAAAACCTTCTTACCAACCATGTTGGACATATCCCGAACCTTTCTATCAGCATAACTTTTTTGTTTCGACTATGCTGTATGAAGCCTCTCCGGAATCACCTTCACCTTGTCTAAAGCATCCTGCACCAAATCCGTACCCGATAGTCTAGCCTCACCCGGCTCAAATCATCCAACTGGAGATCTACACCGCCTCCCATACAAAGCCTCATATGGAACCATCTGAATACTCGACTAGTAATTGTTGTTGTAAGCAAACTATGCAAATGGTAGAAACTGATCCCATGACCCTCCGAAATCAATGACACAAGCGCGCAACATGTCCTCCAATATCTGAATAGTGCGCTCGGACTGCCCGTCCATCTTAGGGTGAAAAGTTGTGCTCAACTCAACCTGAGTACCCAACTCTCGCTGTACAGACCTCCAAAACTATGAAGTGAACTAAGTGCCCCTATCTGAAATGATGGAATTTGGGACACCATGCAAACGAACAATCTCTTGGATATAGATCTCTGCCAACCGCTCTGAAGAATAAGTAGTACACACAAGAGTGAAGTACGTGGACTTGATCAACCGATCCACAATGCACCCAAATATCATCGAACTTCTTCAAGGTCTGTGGGAGCCCAACTACAAAGTCCATGGTGATCCGCTCCCACTTCCACTCTTGAATATCCATCTGCTGAAGTAAGCCACCTGGTCACTAATGCTCATATTTCACCTGCTGCCAATTGAGACACTGAGCTACAAATCCCACAATGTCCTTCTTCATTCTCCTCCACCAATAGTGTTGTCTCAGATCCCGATACATCTTCGCGGCACCCAGATGAATGGAATATCGCGAGCTATGGGCCTCATCCAAAATCAACTCCCGAAGCCCATCTACATTGGGAAGACATATCCGACCCTACATCCTCAACACCCCATCATCACCAATGGTCACATCTTTGGTATCATCGTGCTAAACTTTGTCCTTAAGGACAAGCAAATAAGGATCATAATACTGGCGCTCTCTGATGCGATCATATAAGAAAGACTGAGAAATCACTCAAGCCAATACCCAATTGGGCTCTGAAATATCCAACCTCACAAACCGATTGGCCAAGGCCTGAACAGAAACCGCAAGAGGTCTCTCCCCAACTGGAATACATGCCAAACTCCCCATACTCACCGCCTTCCTACTCAAGGCATCAACCACCATATTGGCCTTCCCCAAATGGTATAAAATAGTGATATCATAATCCTTTAGCAACTCCAACCATCTAGGATGATCAGTAAACACCTCACAAGATACACCATACAAATAATGCCTCCAAATCTTCAGCGCGTAAACAATGGCAGCCAACTCCAAATCATGAACATGGTAGTTCTTCTCATGGGGCTTCAACTGACGAGAAGAATAAGCAATAACTCTACCTTCCTGCATCAATACACACCCAATACTAACTCTCGAAGCATCACAATACACGGTATATGAACCTGAAGCTGATGGCAAAACTAACACTGGAGCTGTGGTCAAGGCAGTCTTGAGCTTCTGAAAGCTCTCCTCACACTCATCCAACCACATGAAAGGAGCACCCTTTTGATTCAACTTGGTCAAAAGAGATGCAATAGATGAGAATCCCTGAACAAACCAGCGGTAATAACCCGCCGACCCAAGAAAGCTGCAAATCTCTGTGGCTGAGGATGGTCTGGGCCAACTCTGAACCGCCTCTATCTTCTTCGGATCAACCTAAATATCCTCGCTGGACACCACGTGTCCCAAGAAAGACACTGAACTGAGCCAAAACTCGCACTTGGAGAACTTTGCATAAAGCTTCTCCTCCCTCAATCTCTACAACACAACTCTCAAATGCTCCGCGTGCTCCTCCTGACTACACGAATACACCAGAATATCATCAATGATGACTACGACAAATGAGTCAAGATAAGGCCGAAACACGATGTTCATCAAATGCATGAACACTGCTGGGGCATTGGTCAACCCAAAAGACATCACCAAGAACTCATAATGACAATATCGGGTCCTGAAAGCTGTCTTAAGAATATCCGAGTCCCTGATCTTCAACTGGTAATAACCTTAACAGAGATCAATCTTGGAGAATACCCTCGCTCCCTGAAGCTGGTCAAACAAATCATCGATACGAGGCAAAGGATACTTGTTCTTGATTGTTACTTTGTTCAACTGCCTGTAATCAATGCACATCCTCATCGTGCCATCCTTCTTCTTCACAAATAGAACCGGTGCACCCCAAGGCGACACACTAGGTCGAATAAACCCCTTATCAAGGAGCTCCTGAAGCTGCTCTTTCAACTCCGCTGGTGCCATATGATAGGGTGGAATAGAAATGGGCTGAGTGCCCGACACCAGATCAATACCAAAATCAATATCCTTGTCCAGTGGTATGCCCGTTGTCACACCTCCTTTTTACCTACACCCCCGGAAGGGAGTATATGTGGAGTTTTTTCCAACTTAAAGTGACAATCGAAACAGGATTTATTTAATTAATGATTCAGAGTCGCCACTTGGAATAATTTTATGGTGCCCCAAGTCACCGGTTCAAATCCCGAAATCGAGAAAAAGATTGACTCTGTATTACAGTCCGCGAACACAGAAATCCAAGTAAGGAATTTTGTTAACCCAGGAGAAGGTATTAGGCATTCCCGAGTTCCGTGGTTCTAGCACGGTCGCTCAACTATTATAATTGGCCTATTTACTTGATTTTAATACATGTTTTAGCCTATGGTGCAATTTTAACTTTATAACAACTTTTATTTAATTTTAAGGAAAAATTGCAACGTCATTTAAAATACGTCTTGAACCACATCACATAAATGCACCCGCGGCTCTCAACATATTCTATCTAACATTGTTGAGATTTAGATTTGGATCAAATAAATGCACACCCGAGTTTAGGAAGGTAAATTATTAAATAGCGCGCCTAAAACAACTACGCATTTTTAAATTCATGAGGGCCATGGAAATTCAACTAAATGGCACGCCTCGAATTCTAAAGATTTAAAAATTAATTAAGCGAGGGCCGTGCATTTTGAGATTTTATTCGGCACGACACGCCTCAAATTATTTCAAAGGGCTTTACTCAACTAAAACAAACTACGGATGTTTAAGATTGTCTCCTAAACTACTTTGAAATTATTGATTGTGAGGCTTTTGAATTACCACGGTGGAAATTATTGAGTTTTTTTAATTTTTTTTTTTGCCATTTCAGAAAAAGGCCAAATAAGCAAAATCAAGGTAATAGACCCAATTCTCTTGTAGCATGTACCCACACCAACAACTTAAATAAGACCCTATAGCCCACTAGCAGTAAACCCAAATCTCTTTTCATTATTTAACTTAAACAAAATAAAAATATCATATCTCAATCTACCAATGAAACTAGATAAGCTTAATACTAATAAATAATTCATCTCAATAAATAAATAACTGTACAAAGCTCATGATTTTTGGAGATTTGATACAACATTCACAAATAAATAACAAATTAATTTTTTTTATCAAACTATCTTATCATAGGAATTCGCCTAACATCTGACAAAATAAGCCAACCATACTTTTGCAATGACAAAGCTGGCGTCATCCAGCCAAACAGTAAACAATATACTATCTTTAAAAGTGAAGAGAAACCAATTCATTCATAAAAGGAAGTATCGAAGCATATTCAAGATTTTTACGTGATCTTCTACTAACACTCAAATACAAAGTAACATATTAATGAATAATAGATATTTATTTCATAACAATATCTAGAGAAACACACAACAAAACACTAATGAAATAAAAGGAGAACTGGAAATGAACCTTCAAAATAGCTTTCCTCATTAAATGCTCCTTTGGCAAAAAATTTACAGTAGTAGTTACTTGATGCGAACAGATACCGGAATCGACGCCGAAAAACTCGAAGACAACCTCGACTATTTTTGCGGTGGTTTTAAATCAAATTGGCTTTGGTTTTTGGACTGATTTACAGCTGGGTTTGAGCTATTTTCAAGTGGAAGAAAACTCGTCGGAGATGGCGGAACTCCGGCGAACAACAACGAGAGGGAGGTTGGGAACAATGGTTGCTTTTCTTTGGTGTAGAAGATAGGTTACGTCGGCTTGAGGTTTAATTTTTTTGGGAGTTTTCAAGATGATGAGGACGGCTGATGCTTGTTATGGTTGAAGAAGAAGAAACTGAAGGTTGTGCTGAAGACGATGAGGTCCAGGGTGGTGGGGTCGTTTCTTTTGAAAAATGGCGTTGCCCTTTTTAGCTCTCTCCAGGCGTTATTTTGTGTGTGTATTTTTTGTCCCCTTCAACATTAGGCATTACCCCTATTATATAGATCTAGGTCTAAATGTGTATTTTTGTGTTAATTGCTCCTAGGTCCTTAGGGTCTTTTTATTTATTTTTTGTTCCAAAGAAGAGTCTAGAAGGGTCCCTAGGATTAGCTTAATGGGTATTGGGTATTGGGCCTTTATGACTAGCTATGCTTAAAATTAGCTTAATTAACTAAAACTTTATCCACATAGAAATATTATAAAAAAATTTAATTAGCCCTACTTAAGTACAAATAATTATTAAAATAAGACTGACCATTAAAACAAAACTATTTTTTTATTATTTTTTTCAAGATTAAAAAATGACTACAAAACATTAATGAGCCTATTTTTTATAATTTTCATTTTCTTGTAATAAAATAAAAGTAAAAGAGTAAAAATAAGTTGAAATAACTATATTAGACCTAAATTAAATATTTACGTGCTAAAATATGAAAAATCTTGGGTGTGACGACCCGACCTATCGTCACGTGAGTTACTGCCCCGTTTCCCCCATTTTATGCTTCTTCATGTTTCGTTATCGGTATTCGGTGTGTTAGAGTTAAATTCTGTTGATCATCTCGGACTGCTGACTCGCTTTCTTGATGCGAGCTTCTTTTGTTACTGACCTGAATTGCATTCTGAATTGAATTCTCTTATTTTTCAGGCGGGCGCCTGATTGCTGAACTTGAACCGTCTTCTCTTGTTACTTGACACTGTTTTCCCTTGCACCTTGAACCATTTTCCCTTGAAACTTGAATTGTCTTCCTTCGAAACTGCTTTACCTTGAAACTTGAGTTGTCTTCCCTTGTTCTCTAGGTGGGCGCCTGATTATAACAAAACAGACAAAACAAAAGAAATTTTTTCTGTCCCAGTTTGCACTAGGAAGATCTGTGAGTTGTTAGTAAAATTGTAAACCACTTGTACTATTGATGCAATGATGAGAGTAAACTAAAGAATAGACTAGGAAAACTATAAACTAAGCTTGAATAAAGTAAAGACTGACCCTATTCTCCAGGTGGGCCCCCCTGATTTCAGGAAAACTAAACATTGATAATCTTAAGAAAACTAAAAAAATGACTCCCCCTTTTTTCCAACTTCAGACTTCCTCTTCTTCTTTTTTTTAAAATTATTATCCTAGGAGAAAATTTATCGGACTAGGGTTTCTATCTTAGGAGAAAGATTCATCAGACTAAGAGTTTGATCCTAGGAGAAAGTTCATCAGACTATGTCTCTTTTCTACTTCTTTTTTTGTATCTTAGGAGAAATGTTCATCGGACTAAGATTTCTATCCTAGGAGAAAGTTCATCAGATTAGGTCTTCTATCTTAGGAGAAAGATTCATCAGACTAAGATTTTGATCCTAGGAGAAAATTCATCAGACTAGGTCTCTATCTTAAGAGAAAGATTCATCAGACTAAGATTTTGATCCTATGAGAAAATTCATCAGACTAGGTCTCCTTTTTTTTGGTATCTTAGGAGAAAGATTCATCAGACTAAGATTTCTTTCCTAGGAGAAAGTTCATCAGACTAGGTTCTCTATCTTAGGAGAAAGATTCATCAGACTAAGATTTCGATCCTAGGAGAAAGGTCATCGGACTAGGTTCCCTTTTTTGTTATCTTAGGAGAAAGATTCATCAGACTAAGATTTATATTGGGAGGAAAATCCGTCAGACTAGGACTTTTTATCCTAGGAGGAAAAATGTGAAGATCAATGACAAGATTTTATGCACAACAGCAAGACAAATAAAGGAAAAGATTTGAGAAACTTCCCTTTGTCGGCTCTCCTCGTCTTTTCTTTTTCTTTTCTTTTTTTGTTTTTTTCTTTTTTCATCATTTTTTTTCTTTTTGAATCACTTTCCTTGCACCGCTTTGTTCCTGTTTCATACAAAAAAAATTTGTCAGTTTTAAAAATTATGGTCGGTTTGTGGCTTTGAGTCTTGGGCAGCTTGGCTTCTGCTCAATCAGCTTGAGTCAACTTCAAGAGACTTTTGCTCTGCATCAACCCTAATTGTTTCACACCTAATATCATTTGTACTTGCGGCTCAATCAGCCTTATCTCAACTGGAGATCTTTGCCTAGGAGACCCTTTCTGATATCTTGAATGGCTTTCTGCTTTTTGAGTAATTTGTCTGTCAAAGAGAATAACCAGTTATCTTTCTTACGCCAAGTTGGCTGAGAAGAGTCTTTTTGGGGAAGCCTTTGTATGAATCCTCAAGGTATATTGACAGAAACAACTTAGTGGTGGCCAAATTTGCTTTATGCAATTGAAAAGCTGGTAGCAGATTTTGAAATCTTTTCTTGCTTGTTTTGACAAGGACCAACTCGGAGTGAAGGACACAATGATGCAAAGAAACAAGTATTAACAAGAAATGCCCCTGTCGGAAGGACAGAAGGAAGAGTTCTTTTACTTTTTTTTCTTTTTTCAATAACTAGCTTTAATGATCATGACATGCATTTTGGACTTAACGGCCGATCTACCAAACTAATCCAATCTTCCCTTTTACCATTCTTATGACCTTTGAAATCAGGTTTATTTATGCCAATTCTTCGCATCAGCTTCACGACTCACTTTTGACAAGTAGTGCTCGAGGGATTTTTACCAACAAGTCTCTCTCATTTATTCATCTCTGCTTACCGTCGCCTTACAGTGCCCGTGAAGGTTTTCACTAGTAAGACTCTCTCATTTTTCTTTTTCTTTTTCTTTTTCTCACTTTTTGTGTGTAACTTGACAGTGTTATATGTCGTGTGACAACCGTTGCTCATTGCATGCTTCTCTTGGCATTCTTGAAGGCATATCGGGAGGTCTTTATTTGGAAGATATTTGGATAGGGTTGGACGAAAGGCCGACATGAGGCTCAAAACAGACTAAAGATGACATGGTTGTATACTTACAACTTTTGGAATCGACTCTTTTTAAAAATAAAATAAAATCTTTTCCCCAGTTTCAGCTATTGGGGATTTTTTTTTTGAATTTTTTTTTAAATTCTTATTTGGTTGGACCGAACCGTGAGGCTGCCTACGTATCCTTATTTATTAAGGAATCAGGTCGAACGTAGTTCAAACATCTGACCTAACTATAATTTTCATCATTCTTTCTATTTTTTTCTCCTTTTTTTTTTGTTTTCAAAACAAGCTGCCCCAGCTTCTATTTTTTTTGGGGCATGGACATTTGCCAATTCTTTTCTTCTTCATTTTTTTTTCACTTGAACTTCCTAAGAATTGCCCCAGTTTGTACTCTTGGGACGTGGACTCTCTCCCTTTCTCTCTTTTTTTCTATTTCTTTTTTTTTTTTGTATTTTTTTGACTCTTGACTCTAAACTTGATTCCAAAAGAGGGTAGTCAAAGAAAATAACACACGCTCAAAAGGGGTAGCGAAGGATATAAAGTGTTTGAATAGCAGAAAAAGGGCCTCCCAGCCTCGAGAACGCCAATTATAGTATTTTTTCGCGATCACATCATTGATGAACATGCCTGACTTCTTGGGTCTTTTTCAGTGTAAAGCTGTATGAGCAATACTTTCCTCGTTGTGAATGACCCTTGTCAATTTGGGTGACTTTTCTTGGATTTTATCTTGATGTAGAAGATGCATTTTGCCACTAACTGATCCATTTCAAGTTGTCTGGAATACACCTTCTATTGAAAACACATTCTATCTCTTAGTGCTAAACAGACTTCAGCCCATCCGATTATCCTTAAGCCCGATCTTCTCAAATGATTCAAAAGGTAGAGATCCTTAACTTCCATGAGCATGACTGCTTTGGTTCAATGTAAACTTGGCTCATGCTTATTTTCCACATGTTTCATGTCTTTATTCTTCTTCAAAAGTGTCTCTTTCTCACTTATCCAATTCAAGACTAAATCAGTTTTCTAAGATGTGGCCAAAAATTCCGCATGCATGTCATGTCACTAAAATTAGCGTGAAAAGAATTATGCACAAAATGGACACAAAATGACTGGCTGTTTTTTATTGAATAAAGGATGAAAGGTCCAATAACACAGAAAGAAGAAGAACAAGAAAAGAAGACAAAAATAGACTACCATGGCTGAAAAAGGAGTGACTTTCCAGTTACTAAGCGACATCTTAGCCACACATTCGCAAATCAGCATTACTACGACATTTGACCATTTTGATTGCATTGGATTCAACACTCGAATTTTGACAATCATCCCGAGCAGCCTATGTTTTATTGCTCAAATCTGGTAAAGTCAACCCCATATTTGCCTCCATTTTTCGCCGCCAAATTGCGTACTTGCTTTTTCGTGAGCTTGGATCAACAACAACAATGCTTGTTCCATTGGTTGAGAAGATGTTTTTATTTTCGAGAGATCTTGGATTGTTTTTGTGACTCGCCATTGCAAACCAACAAACCGACCACATTTGACTAGCTTTTATTTCAAAACAACAAGCATGTTAGAATAAACACTCACTTTCTTTTTCCTTTTTTTTTGTTTATTTCCTTTCTCTTTTTTTTTGTTGGTTTTCTTTCTTTTTTTCTCTCTTTTTCTTTTTCCCCCTTTTTAAACCATTCGATCGAACCTGATGTGGGTTGTCTACGTATCATGTGGGAACATGAATCAGATCTTGCGTAGTTCGGGAAGATCATGAATAAAGTAAATAAACTAACTCTTTTTTTAAAATTTTTTATTTTATTTTTTCGAAAGAAAGACTTATAAAGAAGAAAGGGAATATTTTTGGATTTTGATTTTTCTTCAACATTTTTGCAAAGAAAGACTTCTAAAGAAGAAAGATTTTTTTTTTGAATTTTTTTTCCTGGAATTTCGAAAGAAAAACTTCTAAAGAAGAAAGAAAATATTTTGGAATTTTATTTTGAATTTATGAAAGAAATGCTTCTAAAAAAAGAAAATATTTTTGAATTTTGAATTTTATTTTCAATTTTGAAAGAAGAATGAAAATATTTTTAGATTTTTGGAAGAAATTAAAAGAAAATATTTTTGTATATTTTTTTTAAAAAAACAGTTAGGGTCTAAAAGAAAGGCTTTCTAAAGAAGCAAGTAATGGAAAATATTTTTGGATTTTCTGAAAATTGGGGTTTCAAAAAAAAGAATTTTTCTAGAGAGGAAGTAAAGGAAAATATTTTTAGATTTTTTAAAAATTATGGGCCGGAACCGATGAGGTTTGCCTACGTATCTCACATCCGGTGAGAATCAGACCCGCGTAGTTCGCCCAGTTTTGACGGAACACGGGAAACATAACTTTTGAAAACAATCACTTATTTTCTTTCTATCTCTCTTTTTTGAAAATTCGGGCAGCGTTTCGGACTTGGAATAGCTACCTCTCACTTCTTTTTTTTGATTTTCTTTTTCATTCATTTTTTTATTTTCTTTCCCTATTCTAGAAGCCGGTCAATATACAAATCTGAAGCAAATAAATGCACAAGTAGCAAGTAGAATGCATCAGGATAGTCTTTTCATTTCGGGTACACCTATCCTAGACAGACCCAACCCCTGTGTTGAGTCTCCAAGTCAAATGCACATGATGCAGACAAGCGTTCCTACTAGGGATCCGGCATGAGGCTTTGTTATACTAGGTTTAAAACCTGGGTTTATTGTTCTAGACCTGGCTTACCCGAGCGGACAACTCAAGTCGGGGGGGGGGGGAGCGTACCGGTAACCAACAGATCATCCGGCTTTGCAACTTATTCGAACCTTGTTCTATTTGAGATATGACACTAACAGAAAGAAATCACGCCAGCGTACACTCCTGAGGAGAGAGAAGAGAGGGGTTTCGTAGCAGTTTATATATACAATTCAGATAATATCAAGGCGGTAAAAAGCAACATTTAGCACATTAGGCCCAAACATGTAAATAAAATCAGATAATAAATAAAGCCAAATATAATGATTATTCTAAGCTCGAATTCTTGAATCCTGAACCAGAGATTCTGGGTTCTTATCCTCAGCAGAGTCGCCAGAGCTGTCACACCTCCTTTTTACCTACACCCCCAAAAGGGAGTATATAAGGAGTTTTTTCCAACTTAAAGTGGCAATCGAAACGAGATTTATTTAATTAATGATTCAGAGTCGCCACTTGGGATAATTTTATGGTGTCCCAAGTCACCGGTTCAAATCCCGAATCAAGGGAAAAATTGACTCTGTATTACAGTCCGCGAACACAAAAATCCAGGTAAGGAATTCTGTTAACCCGGGAGAAGGTATTAGGCATTCCCGAGTTCCGTGGTTCTAGCACGGTCGCTCAACTGTTATAATTGGCCTATTTACTTGATTTTAGTACATGTTTTAGCCAATGGTGCAATTTTAACTTTATAACCGCTTTTATTTAATTTTAAGGAAAAATTGCAACGTCATTTAAAATACGTCTTGAACCACATCACTTAAATGCACCCACGACTCTCGACATATTCTATCTAACATTGTTGAGATTTGGATTTGGGTCACATAAATGCGCACCCGAGTTTAGGAAGGTAAATTATTAAATAGCGCGCCTAAAGCAACTACGCATTATTAAATTCACGAGGGCCTTGGAAATTCAACTAAACGGCACGTCTCGAATTCTAAGGATTTAAAAATTAATTAAGCGAGAGCCGTGCATTTTGAGATTTTATTCGGCACGGCACGCCTCAATTATTCCAAAGGGCTTTACTCAACTAAAACAAACTACGGATGTTCAAGATTGTCTCCTAAACTACTTTGAGACTATTGATTGTGAGGCTTTTGAATTACCACAGTGGGAATTATTGAGTTTTTTTTTAATTGTTTTTTGCCATTTCAGAAAAAGGCCAAATAAGGAAAATCAAGGTAATAGACCCAATTCTCTTGTAGCATGTACCCACACCCAACAACTTAAATCAGACCCTATAGCCCACTAACAGTAAACCCAAATCTCTTTTCATTATTTAACTTAAAAAAATAAAATAATCATATCTCAATCTACCAATGAAACTAGACAAGCTTAATACTAATAAATAATTCATCTTAATAAATAAATAACGGTACAAAGCTCATGATTTTTGGAAATTTGATACAACATTCACAAATAAATAACAAATTAATTTATTTTCAAACTATCTTATCATAGGAATTCGCCTAACATCTGACAAAATAAGCCAACCATACTTTTGCAATGGCAAAGCTGGCGTCATCCAGCCAAACAGTAAACAATATACTATCTTTAAAAGTGAAGAGAAACCAATTCATTCATAAAAGGAAGTATCGAAGCATATTCAAGATTTTTACGTGATCTTCTACTAACACTCAAATACAAAGTAACATATTAATGAATAATAGATATTTATTTCATAACAATATCTAGGGAAAAACACAGCAAAACACTAATGAAATAAAAGGAGATCTGGAAATGAACCTTCAAAATAGCTTTCCTCATTAAATGCTCTTTTGGCAAAAAATTTACAGCAGTAGTTATTTGATGCGAACAGAGATCGGAATCGACGCCGGAAAACTCGAAGACAACCTCGACTATTTTTGCGGTGGTTTTAAATCAAATCGGCTTTGGTTTTTGGACTGATTTATAGTTGAGTTTGAGCTATTTTCAATTGGAAGAGAACTCGCCGGAGATGGCGGAACTCCGACGAACAACAACGAGAGGGAGGTTGGGAACAGTGGTTGCTTTTCTTTGGTGTAGAAGAAAGGTTACGACGGCTTGAAGTTTAATTTTTTTTGGGAGTTTTCAAGATGATGAGGACGGCTGATGCTTATTATGGTTGAAGAAGAAGAAACTGAAGGCTGTGCTGAAGACGTTGAGGTCCAGGGTGGAGGGATCGTTTCTTTTGAAAAATGGCGCTGCCCTTTTTAGCTCTCTCTAGGCGTTATTTTGTGAGTATATTTTTAGTCCCCTTCAGCATTAGGCATTACCCCTATTATATAGATCTAGGTCTAAATGTGTATTGTTGTGTTAATTGCTCCTAGGTCTTAGGGTCTTTTTATTTATTTATTTTTCCAAAGAAGAGTCTAGAAGGGTCCCTAGGATTAGCTTAATGGGTATTGGGTATTGGGCTTAAGGAATGTGCTAGAAACTTGGGCCTTTATGACTAGCTATGCTTAAAATTAGCTTAATTAACTAAAAAATATTATCAAAATAATAATTAGCCCTACTTAAACAATTATTAAAATAAGACTGACCGTTAAAACAAAACTATTTTTTGGTATTTGTTTTCAAGGTTAAAAAATGACTATAAACATTAATGAACCTATTTTTTGGAATTTTCATTTTCTTGTAATAAAATAAAAGTAAAAGAGTAAAAATGAGTTGAAATAGCTATATTAGGCCTAAAATAAATATTTACATGCTAAATTATAAAAAACTTGGGTGTGGGGGTCAAAAGTCGCATGTCTACACCCGCAGGTCCACAGGAAACACATCGGGAAACTCCCTCACAACAGGAACATAATCAATACTAGGAGTCTCTACACTGACATCCCTCACAAAGGCTAGATATGAAAGACAACCCTTCCCAACCATACGTTGGCCTTCAAGAATGAAATTACCCTACCGGGAACATAATCAGTCGAACCTCGCCACTCAATCCGTGGCACACCTGGCATAGCCAATGTCACTATCTTAGCATGACAATCCAAAATAGAGCGACATGGAGATAGCCAATCCATGCCCAATATAACATCGAAGTCTACCATATATAACAACAAAAGATCTACTCAGGTCTCCAAACCCCCAATAGTCACCACACATGACCGGTACACATGGTCTACAACAACAATATCGCCCACCGGAGTAGATATACAAATAGAAGAAACAAGAGACTCACGGGACGTATCCAAATAACGAGCAAAGTATGATGACACATAAGAATAAGTGGAACATGGATCAAATAATACATAGGCATCTCTGTGGCAGACTGAAACAATACTTGTGATCACGACATCTGAAGCAATAACATCAGGTCTAGCTGGAAGTGCATAGAAATAGGCCTAACCGCCACCTGATCGACCTCCCCTTCTAGAGCGACCCCTAGCTGACTGTCCTCCACCCCTAGCTGGGTGGGTGGGTGGTGGTGAAGTAACTGACACTGAAGCCGATGGCTGACCCCTCTACTAAAATGGACCCCTAAGACGACGAGGACACTGCCTCCATATATGACCCAACTCTCCACACTCATAGCAACTCCCGAGTGCTGGAGACTGGGACTGAAGGGAACCCCTAGCACCAGAATGACTAGCAGATGCACCTGGATAGAAGAGCCCTGAACTGATGGAGCATGGGATGAACTCTGGGCTAGAAGGGCACTGAGTGATGACTGGCCCTGATAAGAACTGTCAGAACCATGACTCGATGAAGCCCCACGATAACCTAGGCGAGCTGGCTGAGCATGCCTGAATGGACGGCCGCTGCCGTGCTGAAACTAACCTCTCGAAGGAGCACCACCATAACTAGCAGATCCCCGAGGCCTCTTGTCCTCCCTCTCATCTCGCTCCTGGTGACGAACTGACTCGATCTCGCGAGAAATATCAATAACCTCCTCAAAGGTAGCACCAAACACCCTCTCCCTGGTCATGAGAATAGCTGATAAGTGAGGCCATCAACGAACTTCCTGATCCTCTTTTTATCTGTCGGAACCAACCAAACAACATGACGAGCTCACTCTGAGAACCTCATCTCATACTGCGTCACAATCATGTCTCCCTGACGCAACCACTTGAACTGCCTGCACAACTTTTCTTTGCGAGACTGTGGCACATACTTCTCCAAAAAGAGAATGGAGAACTGCTGTCAGGTAAGAGGTGTTGCACCAACAGGCCTACGCCTCTCATAAGCCTCCCACCAAGTGAAGGCAACCCAGAAAATTGATAAGTAGTAAAAGCGACCCCGCTGGTCTCCAGAATACCCACTGTACGAAGCATCCCCTGACACTTATCCAAGAAACCCTGGGTATCCTCGCCCTCTGCACCACTGAAAGTCGGAGGCTGAAGTCTACCAAACCTCTCCAACCTACGCTGCTCATCTTCTGGCATGGCAGGAACTACATAGTCCTGAGCAGCTGCAACTATCTGGGATGGATGTGCCCTCGGTGTCTGAAGTCCATGCATGACCTACTCAGATGTGTGAGCGGTGGGAGTCTGAGTGCCTCCCCCGGCTTGAGAAGTAGCTGCGGCTATAGTAACTGAGACCGCCTAATCTAGGCCAGTGCATACTGATAGAATCTGAGCTAGAGCCTCCTGAAGACCCAGAATCATAATGGGCACAGTTGGTGTCTGAGCTGGTGCTAATGGAGCATCCACAATTGGAACCTGATCCTAAACTGGGGCGACTGGTGGATCTGCAGGTGCTGCCCTAGCTGCTATGCGAGCTATACCCCTTCCCCTACCGCTACCTTGATCACGTCCTCAGCCTCTAGTGGCCATAGCTGATGGTACTGGTGGTCGTCCATCCTGACGGGTAGCACGTGTCCTCACCATCTGTAAGAGAATAGAATAACAGAAGTTTAGTACTTGGATCAACAGATTCGCATGACAAGAATTTCACGAGGATAAATACAGACGTCTCTGTACCGATCCGCGAGACTCTACTAAACCTTCTCATGACTTGTGAGATATATGTAACCTAGGCTCTGATACCAACTTGTCACGACCCTAAATCCGGACCCAGTCGTGATGGCGCCTATCGTGAAACAAGGCCAGCCAACATAACTCTCAATTCATTTTAAACAATTATAATAACACAATTTAAGTCATTAACATGCTAATAATTCCAAAATAAAAGTGAAATAATACAATTTGCGGAAACCAACACAGCCCGACATCGAGGTGTCACCAGTCATGAGCATCTAACGTAAGTCTAAGAGTATGAGAGAGACTACGCAGTCTATTACAGAAAACTAATACAAGGGAAAATAAGATAAGAAGGAGAAGCACTGGGCTGCGAACGCTAAACAGCTACCTAGTGGTCTCCAAACCGCCTGCTGGAAGTAATCAGAACTCGCTAGCGGGACCCGAAGCTCTTGAATCTGCACACATGGTGCAGGGAGTAATGTGAGTATGCCAACTCAGTGAGTAATAAAAGTAAAGGAAGCTGAGCGATAAGAAAACCCGTAAAACACAGCAAGATGGTACAAAGAGTCAATGTAAAACCAATACAGTGCAGTAAAACAGTGAAAACTTATGAAAAACACCTTAGTTCAGTATAAGCTTCTTTAAATCATTTTTTAACAGTTAAATGAGTGAATGAAAAGCAGTGAGAAAAGATAAACACATAAAACCAGCCCCTCGGGCAATATACCAACAGAATCAGCTCCTCGGGCTATCTCACAATCACTCATATCAGCCCCTCGAGCAATAACATAGAACAACATCAGCCCCTCGAGCTATATCACATCTCACACTGGGTACCCGCGCTCACTGGGGGTGTACATATTCCGGGAGGGGCCCCTTACAGCCCAAGCGCAATATCAAGCCATATCGTGGCATAATCACATAGGCTCTAGGCCTCATATCAAGCCACCTTGTGGCGTACAACTCAGGCCCTCAGCCTTATAATCGTGAATCAGTTCAATACCACTGCGGCGAGCAGCTCGATCCCATAATAACCTCACAACACAGGCCCACGGCCCTACTTAGTCAGAAATCTCTAAAAGCCACTCGAGCACAATAAAATATGATGCTCAGCTCAGAATATCATTTAAGATGTCAAAACAGAGTAAACATGGCTGAGGTATGAAAACAGTAGAATATAGCATAACTGAGTACAAGTATAAAGTCAAAGCAATGAGGAACAATAGTAAAAATCCCCTAAGGGTCCAAAACAGTTGTCACAAGGCCCAAATATGGCATTCAGCCCAAAACATGATGATAGCAAATAGTTTTCAGTCAAATACGCAGTAAAACAATTATTCGGGATGGACTATGTCACAATCCCCAATGGTACACGACCCCACGCTCGTCATCTAGCGCGTGCGTCACCTCAAAATAGCACAACGATGTGTAATCCGGGGTTTCATACCCTCAGGACAACATTTACAATCATTACTCAATTCAATCTGGTCCAAACACTAGCCCGCGATGCCTTTGCCCCTCAAATCGGTCTCAACTCGTGTCGAATCTATCAAAAATCAGAATCATGACGTCAAAATATGCTAAGGAAACGAAGCCCATGCGAAAATAATCAAATTACCACATAAATCCCGAAATTAACCAAACCCGACCACCAGGCCCACGTCTCGAAATTCGATAAAATTTATATCAATCAACTCCTTATCTCCCCACGAGTTCATTCATATCAAAATTACCAAAATCCGATCATAAATGGCCCCTCAAATCCCCAAGTCAAGATCTCCAATACCAAGTCCTAATCCCTAATTGTTAACCCTTAATTCTCATTAATTTCAAGTCAAATCGGTGAAATAACACCATAGATGTGAGCACATGATTTTTGCTTCACGAAAACTACTCCAAAAGAAATCGGAAAAGAAATAAAACAAGTTACCTTCGGGTACAATTTTGAGGATTTATGTGACATTTTGATAATTGTTCTGTCCGTAAATGCTCGCCTTGCTATAGTTAGAAAATACAAAAAATAAAATAAAATATATACATGTTGCATACATTTAGGAAAAATGGTACATTTGGGAATTAATTAACCATTATCTAGTGTGTAAAAGCGAAAATCACAAAAATAGGCATTTTATTCTATTTTGTTGTCATGGTAATTTTATTAAATGTTTTAATTCGTGTGATAACTGCTGTTAGGTGTTAATTAATGTTGGTGTAGTTTAATTGTTGGTTTTTAGAAAGTTTTGTTTAATTATAAGAGGGAAAGTATCAGATTTGGGCCAAAAATTCGACTGAAATCAGGCCCAAACCAACCCCACGACCCAGTCCAAAACCAGGCCTTCCTGGCACGCCCCAAAACGACGCCGCATAGGGCGTTTGATCTGATCCATTCATCCATACTTATCCAACGGTCCACGCTCACGCCCGTAACCCGACCTGTTTACTCGGGTCAACCCAGCCCTTCATTAAAACCAAACGACCCCGTTTCTATACCAAACAACCCCATCCTGTCCCTCACCAGTTAATCCAAGCCGTTGAGATCATCTGATCTAACGGCTCAAATCAATTGCCCCGTTTCGTATATAAGCTTCCCATCACACCCCACGCCCCCAAACCAACCCCCCTTCATGCACTGTGCACCATTGTCCCAAACACAAACCTAAATCCCCCGTTCCAAACCCTAGCCGCCCCCATATACTCTCACCGCGAACCCGACGACAACGATGCCGGTGACCACCAAAGTAACACCCCTGATGCACCTAACCACCCTGAACATGGATTTGTTACCCCTTTGTCTCGAATCATCCCCCATTATCTCGAATCTTAATTTGAAGATTCGAGCCCAACCCTGACCTACACCAACCTACCCCAGTTTCACACCAGTCACCACCCTGGCCTCACTCGTGACCAAACCAAGCTTGGTTTGGTCCGAATCTACCCACAAATCCTCAAGCCCCAAATCAGACTGGTTCGAACCCTAGAACACAAGAACCCTGGAATCCGGCCAGATTAGATGGAGGGTTGAGGTCTAATAGACCTTAATCGAAGTGTTCTTGGTTGAGAACACCTCGATTAAAGTCTGTTCGACCTCAAATGGGAAAATCCAGTTCAGGCCTGGGTCGTCTGTGTTTGAGCTTCTAGAGTGAGTTCCATTTCTCTTTTCTGTTTTTATTTAAATGTTATTTGGGTTTCTCAGCATGTTTAATTGGTTGGTTTGGTATTTCTGATATTTCCTTCCAATTTGTTCTCCGTCTTCGTAAGACCTTTTATTTGGTCGATTGTTCTTCTGTTTATGTTTGAATACGTATGATAAGATGCATATTCAATTTGATTAATATTGTCGAACAGATAATTCATATGGGTTCCCTGTATCGTGCAAAATTGTTGAAGGCAGTTGATGCCCTATTCGTTTGTTTGTTTGATCGACTGATTGTTCTATGTTATAATTAGTGTAGTCGATTAGATAAACATCGTCGATTAGTTTTGTAGGACTGAATGTGCAAATATTCTGATTCGTATGGCTTCTTATGACTGATCGAATCATTGTCATTTAGCTGATTGTTTGACATTATCTGTGAATGGTTTATAGCTGCAATGTAATAGCTAGAGTTTAGTTTAGGGCAGCTTGAATTAGAACTTTCAGAAGTCCAAAAATTCCAGCTACTAAAGTAGGGTAATACAGTAATAATCAAGGGTTGACAAAGGTAGTTTGGGGGTGTGAAAAGAGCAGAAATGATTAGTTTAAGTGAGCTGACAATAGGGTACTGAAATAGGATTAAACTAATGCAATAGTGGAGAACCAAACTTGGTAGCATGGGGGTAATTAAATATTATAGGCTGCCCATGCCTTTGGGCAGAAAACACATGCTAAGGGGCTATCAGGAGGATGGGCATTGGGCATTTCTGATTAGTTTAAAGGAGTTATGGGCAGAGTTGAGGGCTGGGGAAACGAGGCAGCCTGGGGCTGGTTTGCATTTAGCCTATAAATAGGCTCATTTAAAGTGGAGAAAGGGGTTAGACATCAGAGGTTAAAAAGGTTAGGAAATCAGAAATTAAGGCAGAACACTAAGATTTCAGAGTTTGAAAAGCTTTCAGCTGCTGTTTTTTTTCTGAACCTTCACAAGTCAGAAATAGGCTGAAAGTTGAGCTAATTTTCCAAAGCTAAAAGAGTAGTTTGAGAGAGAAATAGAGTGTTTAAAGCTAAAACTCCACATCAAGGAGTTGGGGGCTGTTTCTTTTTTTCTGGGATTTTCCTTTTGTTTGTCAGAAACCAGAAATCACTGATTTTCATGTACCAATCTGCTGTTTTGGGACACTGCTGGATTCCAATTTAATTTCTTGGTTCTTTACTCGCTAAAAACTATTTCAGTTGAGTGTCTTGGTTTTCTGTTTGGACTGAAAGTCCATTGGTTGTTGTTGTTGGGTTTTTTTTTTCCTGAAATTTTTGCTGGGCATTCTCTTAAGTTGCTATTGAGTTTTGGTCTATTATTGGGCTGTCCCTGTTGCTGCTGTTGTTGTGTTGTTGCATACTGCCCTGCTGATCATTCCTCATTCTTCTTTTGCTTTCCTATACCAGGTACACGACTGATAAACTGTCAATGTAAGCTGAAATTTGAGGCATGAATACAAAGAAAGTTGGAAGAGTTGAAGTTATTTCGAACCAGCTTTAGAAAAATGTATTGAAACAATAGGTCGCCTGCATGATAGTTTACTTTCCCTAATAGAACTATATGGTTAGCTGTGATGTAGTTGAACTTCTATACCTATCATTCAGTTGGAAAACTATATGTGTTGCTTATAATTGAAAGGGATTGATGTTGTAGTAGCCATGTTCTATTAATTCATTATTGTGTTTGTCAAGAAGCATGTTAGGTACCCAATAGTTCTTTCTTTAAACAAATGGTCTGTTTTAAGTTGTTAGGAATATGGTTTGATTAAGGCAAACAATACATCGCATTTCAGTTTTTTCCCCCCTTTTTTATTTATAAATGTTAAACACATATCAAATAAGTTGAACATGCCCAATTGGAATAAGAGTGGCCCAGGCCGAATTTAACTTCATGCACATTAGGCCTGGGCCCATAACTGCCAAACGGACTACCCGTATCGCGTCCCTCTTTCAACAAATCACGTTCGAAACTTAACTATAATAACTCATAAGTATGTAAATACAGTAGGACCTTTCCATTTTTTAGAGACAAACAAAGATAGGAAATCATAGTTGCTTTTAGGTTTGCCTTTAAATAAAAAGGAGATGAGCCTCGCCCAAATAAAACGCATAAATTGCGGGGCCCTCATTAAATGTATATATTAAATATTTAGATTCTGGGATGGGCTGTTTAGCAAATTTCACGGCTTTTCCCCAAAGTAATAACACTAGTTCTTTAGGACGCGTCTTAATTAATCTTATTTTCTTAAATTCGGGTGCGCATTTCATGCGACCCAAATCCAAATCCCAAAACATTGAATAAAAATGTGTTCCGAATTGCGGGTGCATTTCATGTGACGCCATCCAAAGACATGTTTTTAAACGATGTTCACATTCTTTTAAGAATATAATAATAAAAGCGGTAAAGAGTTAAAATTTGCACATGAGCGCATAATTATATAAAATCAGATAAACAAGCTGAATATGACAGTTGAGCGACCGTGCTAGAACCACGGAACTCAGGAATGCCTACACCTTCTCCCGGGTTAACAGAATTCCTTATCCGGATTTCTGGTTCGCGGACTGTAATACAGAGTCATTCTTTTTCTCGATTAGGGATTAAATTGGTGACTTGGGACACCCTAAATCTCCCAAGTGGCGACTCTGAAATAAACAAACAAATCCCTTTTCGATTGTCCTTTAATTGGAAAAACTCTTTCACTCCTCGCGGGGGCGGAAAAAGGAGGTGTGACAGCTCTGGCGACTCTGCTGGGGAACAGAGACCCAGAACCACTGGTTCAGGGTTAGAAATTGAGCTTAGAATAATTGTTGTGTTTAGCTTTATCTGATTTTGTTACATGATCTGTGTTTAATGTGCTAACTAACTGCTTTTACCGCTTTGATATTTTGTGAATTGTATATAAACTGTGCCGAAACCCATATCCTCTATGAGTCTTCTAAATCATGAAGAAGGGTGCACTTCGTGTGACTTCTTTTCTGTTTAGAGTCAACCAATTTAGAACGAGGTTCGGACAAGTTGCTAAGCCGGTGAAGCTTCTGTATTCCCGGTACGCTTCCCCCCTCGGCTCGAGCTATCTGCTCGGGTAAGCCAGGTCTAGAACAAACACCCAGGTTCTGAACCTACAATAACTCAACTTCATGTCGGATCCCTAGTAGGAACGCTTATCTGCATCATGTGCATTTTTGACTTAGGGGACTCAACACAGGGGTTGGGTCCGTTTAGGAATAGCAACCTGAAACAAAAAAGACCATCCTGATGCATCTTACTCAACGCTGTGCAATTATTTGTTTTGGACTTGCATGACGACCGGCTTTGAATATTGAAAAAAGGAAAATAGCAGTGTATAGGGTTAATCTTCTGTTTTCAAAAAATAACAATGTCCAAATAGTGTCGAAACTCTGACGAAATTTTGAGAAAAATATTTTATTTTTAATATAGTTGTTTTATTAAAAAAAAAGCATCTATCATTTTTAGTTTGTCTGGTCTGTAGAAATGGAAAATGAAAAAAATAATTTGTTCTGTTATGGGAAAAGAGTCTTGATTTTTGTTTTAGTTTATTTGCCAACGAAAGCGAAAATAGGTTTTTTAATAGTTTGTTTAATTGGGCAAACTACGCCGGTTTGATTCTCACCGGATGTGAGATACGTAGACAGCCCTAATCGGGTCCAACTTCCCCTTTTGCTAAGATAACCAAAAAATGTCAAATGCTAATCTCATCAGAAAATAAATCAAGTCAGGCTGTTTTGCCATAAATAACCAAATACTCCCGAAAGGGACGCCGGAAGGCTGAATTTGCACAAACGTCCATTTTTGTGATTTTTGACCGGTATACCCACATAACCTTAAAATCTTCGTCCCTGAAGTGCTGAAAGGCCGTATCTGAAAACCGAGTCCTTCATCGTCAAAATTCAGAAAAAAAATCGAATATAGATAGTTCTGTTTTGAGTCTAATAAAAGTTTTCTTTCTTTAATTACCTTAATAAATGTGCAGGATGACCACAAATCGAAATGAACCGTTCTCAGTCTTTAGCGAGGTACCTCTACAACTCCACATGTGGTGGAATGATCTGGAAAGCCGATAATAAAGAGATAGTGGGAAGAGTATTGAGAGGCTTTGTCGATCTGCTGAATATCAAGCCAAGGACAGATATCCTCGAAGCTCTAATACCGTTTTGGGACCCAACCCGCAATGTATTTCGTTTTGTTGACTTTGAACTTTCACCTACACTAGAGGAAGTCGCCGGATATGCGGGATTGAATGGAAAATTAAGAGGACAGTATTTACTTTCACCAAGACCAGTATCTCCGCACGCGTTTTTGGATTTGCTAAGCATTAGTCGAAAGGTGCAAAATGATGATTTTTCGAGAGGATGTTGTGCTCTCCAATTCTTATATCAATGGTATGGTACTCCCCAGGGTTTTGAAGAACCAAACCTCGGACTAATTCATGCTGGGAACAGAAACAAGTGGGAAGCGAGACGTACTTTGGCATTCATAACAGCATTCCTGGGAATCGTGGTCTGTCCCCGCAAAGATAAGAAAGTAGAGATAGGCCTTGTAGGGATGGCCGATGTTGCAATCAAAAGAACTGACAGTACTGTGGTTCCTTTGATTTTGTCCGAAATCTACCGAGCTTTAACTATATGCCGAGAAGGAGGCAAGTTCTTCCAGGGATGCAATCTGTTACTCCAGCTGTGGATGCAAGAACACCTCTATCACCGAGTAGGATACATGAACCACGGGTTAACCGAGAGAAACTGTATCAGCGGTTTTGAGAAACGAATGACAGGCGTCATATTCCCCGAAGGTGTCGAAGCATGGCTTACACAATTGAGGTCAACAACAGCCAACCAAATTGAATGGGCATTTGGGTGGTTGACTGATACTAAGGTAATATACATGGCGGCCGAGGAATGTCATATTCTTTTGATGGGACTTCGCAGCATCTAACCATATTCTCCTCATCGGGTATTGCGCCAGCTAGGAAGATTTCAAGTAATTCCCACTAATGAGGATCTAAGCAAGCACGCCAATGAGCTGAGCCCAGGAGTCGTATTTCCTGAAGGAAAAATTAGAAAGTTGTGGCATGAATGTAGATTCTTGGAGCCCAAGACTATGATTCGAGAACTGGCTAAGGGTGAGGTAGATCCAAAGTACGATGTTTGGTTCGAAAGAAGGTTCCAGCTTGTCAGAGACCTGCTAAAAGAGCGCACGTCCAACACTTTACGGATGATTCGCAGGAACAGTGGGGCTGGTTAATGAGGGAGGAAGGCTACCAGGCGGAAATCGGGAAACTGAAGCGACAAGTTGAAAGGCTTATATTTGAGAACAACGTGCAAGTCGCCTCGGAACAGGGCGAAAAGAGCAAATTAGCCAAAGAAAATCAGGCACTAAAAGCCCGAATTCGCCAAGTCAGTAAGAGTAACAGTGACCGACAGAAACGACGCTCCGATGAAAGGTTGATAGCAGAGCTAAGGAGTCAGGTCAGCAAAAGCCGAGAGGACTTGGAGAGATCTGAAGCTTGCATGGCAAGAATGAGGGTCAGATGGGCAAAAGGTACAATGGCCCGGAGGAAGCATCTGCAACAAGTCATAAGGGATTCTGAAATGAGCATCGGGATATTAAGGAAAACGAACTCCACTCTTCAGGAGCGGATCTTCAAACAAGCCCAAGATGCCCAAGCTGACAGAAGGCGCTGTTATGATGTGATGACCAGAATGGAAAGACAAATGGAAAGGTTCCAGGATCGACTTGCTAACAATGCTCAAGCACTGGGACTAAAGAACCGGCGAATAGAGCGATTGTTCGTTGAAAGGGACAACATCCGAGGAAGGATTGATGAGATTGGGCACTACATCTACATGAGGTGCCTAGTATGTGAGAAAATACCTCGTGATACCCTTCTTGCCTCCATCATGGGCTGCGTCTACCGGATCATGAA
Source organism: Nicotiana tabacum (assembly GCF_000715075.1). NCBI lineage: Eukaryota > Viridiplantae > Streptophyta > Magnoliopsida > Solanales > Solanaceae > Nicotiana > Nicotiana tabacum. Next base: position 159,853,200 of record NC_134084.1, read on the forward strand.
TGAGTTGAAGAGCTTGCAGAGAGGTCTTACACCAAAGTCCGCGGAAAGGCCGAACGATGCCTCGCGAGCCCCTAAGTTGGAATCTTTAATGTATCCCTAGTTTGAGTCTTGTTTGTTGGCTTTATGGGTCCATTGTCTTCCCATATGTTGTTTTTTCTTTTCATCGAGTCAGGTTAAGAATTTTGGAATCTGTACTATTGTTGTTCTTTGTTTGAAATAAGTAGTTTGTAATAGCAAATTTTGGTGATGAATTGAATGATTCCAAAAGAATTTTGTGTCTTTACTTTGTGGCAGAACTACGCCCGGTGTGATTCACGTGGGGACTTGATACGTAGGCAATCCACATAAGATTCAACCGCCACTAAAAGAAAAAAAAAAGAAGAAAGAAAGAAAAAGAAAAAAAGAGAAGGAAGAAAGAAAGAATAATAGAGAGAAAAACGGGGGTTCCCAAAACACTTTAAAGGCACAAATAAAGCAAGCCGGGATGACGCATGCGTTTGAAGCAAAACATGTTAGAGATGGTTAACTGCCTAGGAGCATTGCATCCCTAATGTGCTATTATCAAAATCTGTTAAACTCTAACGCTAACAAGTTTGTTGTTTTCCACAAATACCAGATAGTTAGTTGTTAAAACGTTCTGGCAACACATCCTTATCAAACCAGATCCAAAGGACCGGTACCGACAAGCATGACTACTTCAGAAAATAGTGCCGAGGAAGAAAGGCCGGTAAGCCAGTTGTTGAAAGAAGAGATGGAGAAGATAGAAAGAATGGTATTGGAGATGAATGCGATGCAGTTAGCCTTGGCTAAAGTACAAAAGAGCCCTGAACTACCCGTTGCTCTTACACCAGGGCATATGCCGGAATACCCTCACTCTGGCCCTTCAACAAGCCTCCCGAATCACTGCTATTATCAGGAGAGAAGCCCCTATGATTCCCAAGCTCCACCACCCCATCAACCTTTCCCACCACCAAATGTTCCCACCTTTATGGGACCCACACCAACCACACTGCAAAGATCAACTAGTGAGCCGTTGTTTCAGGCTCACGATGCGCATTACTATCCCCCTGAACCCACATTCAATGCACCAGAACCCCATACCTATAATCCACACTTGGAGGTACCGGCGGAGATTGAAAAGCTGGTTAAGGTCCTAGAGCAAGATGAGGTAATGAGAAAGTTCAAAAGCCTGGAGCAATCCTTTAGGAGTATGCATGGATTGGGTAACCAGGTCAGCGTGGTCTACAAGGATATATGCCTTTTTCCGGACGTCCAACTCCCGGTTGGGTTCAAGATGCCTAAGTTTGACTTATATGAAGGGCATGGTGATCCTATGGCACATTTACGGGATTTTTGCAGCAAAATGAGAGGCGCAGGCGGCAAATATGAGCTACTGATAGCTTATTTTAGTCAAAGTTTGAGTGGATCGGTATTGGAGTGGTATACCGGCAAGATCCCAGTAGATGGTACACTTGGGATGATCTGGCGCAGGCTTTCGCAGGTCACTTTCAATACAATCTCGAGATAGTCCCCGACCGTCTCACATTGCTGAGGACCGGAAAGAAGCCTGGGGAAAGCTTTTGTGAGTTTGGTTTCCGCTGGAGAGAACAGGCAGCCAGGGTTGATCCTCCCATGAGAGAGGGAGAAATGGTGGACTACTTCTTGCAAACACTGGATCCAACTTACTTTGGTCACTTAGTGACGATGGTTGGAAAATCCTTCAATGAAGTAGTAAAGATGAGGGTTATGATAGAGGAGGGGCTGAGGTCTGATAAAATCCTGAACTACTCAGTGCTCAAGGCAACAACCCAGGCTATTCAGAGCGGCACAAGAGGTACGCTGGGAAGGAAGAAGAAAGAAGAAGTCGCCACGGTTGAGGCAGGCAGTTGGTCCAGGTCCGACAAACTATACTACAACCAACCCAGACCCTACATGCCAAATTATCTATACAGCTCGCCACAACACTACTATCCACCTCAAGAACCACACTTCTCCGTGCACCAAGCCCAAACATACACTCAGCCTCCGGTTCGCCCGCAATGGCGCGTGCCGGCTCCCCAAAACACATATGCACCACCACAAAACACCTACCCTCCACCACAAAATACCTATCCTCCACCAAGGGCATACAGAAACCCTCTAGGGGCGGGTTTTCAAGGAAATCAAGCTGCTAGAAATGACAGGCTACAGAGACATAGAGCTTTTACTGAGTTGGGAGAAACCTACACCGCCTTGTTCCACAAATTGAGGCAATTAGGTTTGGTGAGTTCTGTCGAGCCTAGAGGACCAAATCCCCCACCCCAAAATTTGGACCGATCAATAAGCTGTGAGTACTGCTCAGGAATGCTGGGCATGATACCGAAAAGTGTTGGAAGTTGAGGCATGCAATACAAGATCTTATTGATGCCAACAAAATCGAGGTCCAGACGCCGGAGGCACCCAACATCAACCAGAACCCCTTGCCAGTACACTACGAAGCTCACATGATCGAGTTGGTATACGAGGGAGGAGAGCTGAGGAAACCCTCACAGACAGTGATGACAATCTAAGCCGCTCCGAAAGAGGAATCGACCAGTGGGGAAGTAGGGGTGCAGTCGAGGAGGGAAGATATCAAGCTAGTGGTAATACTAGGGAATAATCTATCCACCGCAACAAAGAAACCAGAGCCAGCCAAATTGGTGGTGTCAGGAACATCATCCCCACCCGTGGTTGTTGTGAAAGGGGTCTGTAGGGAGCTGGTCACCATAAAGCCGGTAGTCCAATTACCAGTGATTGATAGCAAGGCCGTGCCTTGGAAGTATGAAAAGGCAGTGGTAATGTACAAAGGAAAGCAAGTGGTGGAGGATAGTTGTGAGGTGCAGGGACTGACTCGATCGGGACGGTGTTTTGCTCCAGTGGAGTTGAGAAGATCCAACCCAGCTGTAACAAAGAAACCTGTGTCAGAAGAAGAAGCTGAGGAATTCTTGAAAAAGATGAAAGTGCAGGATTACTCCGTGGTCGAACAGTTGAAGAAAACACCGGCCCAGATCTCGCTGTTATCATTACTGATCTATTCAGATGAACATCGCCGGGCCCTGATGAAGATACTGAATGAAGCTCATGTGCCCAATGAAATTTCAGTAAACCACCTTGAAACGATTGCCAACAAAATTTTTGAGGTGAATAGGGTAACATTCTCTGATGATGATTTACCAGTGGAAGGCACGGAACATAATAAAGCTCTCTACTTGACTGTCAAATGTGAAAATTCGGCAGTTACTCGGGCATTGGTGGATAACGGCTCAAGTGCTAATATTTGTCCATTATCCCCCTGAACTAGTTGAATATCGACCACGGAAGAATCCACAAGAACAACATTTGTGTCCGAGGATTTGACGGAAGTGGAACAGCCACCGTGGGGGATATTATACTTGAGTTGACCATCGGACCGGTCCAGTTTACCATGGAGTTCCAGGTATTAGATGCCGCGGTATCTTATAACCTTCTGTTGGGACGACCATGGATCCATGCGGCCAAAGCGGTGCCATCCACCTTGCATCAAATGGTCAAGTTCGAATGGGACAGACAAGATGTCATGCTGCATAGGGAGGATACTGCGTGCACTATGGGAGGCGCCATTGTGCCCTTCATAGAGACCAATGATGACAAAGGTCCCTGGGTCTACCAGATATTCGATGCAGTGTCAGCAAACAAGATTCCTGAGGGTGAAATCATTCAACACCCCAAGGTAGCTTCCGTAACGGTCATGATGGTTTCAGAGATGCTGGGTAATGGGTTTGTGCCAGGAAAAGGCCTGGGGGCTGAGCTGCAGGGGATTGTCCAACCTGTCTCCTTGCCCAAGAATTTGGAGACCTTTGGATTGGGGTTCAAACCGACTGCGGCGGAGGTAAAGCGGGCGCGAAAAATGAAGAAGAGAGTTTGGTCTCTTCCCAAACCCATTCCGCGTCTCTCAAGATCCTTTAATGAGCAAGTGCCAAGGGGTCACCGCTCCCGAAAATTCTTGGGCCATTGATTGGATTGGACAGGGATTTGAATCAGAGCTTCGAAAGACTGTTCGTTGATGTCAATATGGTAGAAGTTGGAGAGGGTTCCAGCGGAGCAGACATACAGTTTGTGGGGCCTGAGGACAATACCAACAATTGGACGGTTACTCCTCTTCCTATCTGGGGGGAGTCCTGGTAGTAGGCTTTGATTTTTCTTTCTTGTTTTTCGGATTATTCCAGGGTGTAATCCAAATCTCATTTTATTTTGTACGAGTGTGAACCCTGTTATCTCGCATTTTAATAAAATTCTCTTTTCTGGTCTCATTTTAATTTTGTTTTGTTCTTTCCTCTTTCTGAACAGTTCTCTTTTTACTGGTTCTAATGACATGCCATGCACAACGGATCTTCGACCTAGTCTAATAAATCAATCTGACTCCGACTTAATTACACAAGAGATCTGTTATGACGATGAGTCTGAATATGACGAGGATAAAGCCTTCGAAGAAATAAACCGAGAACTATGCCAATTTGAGAAAAACCCAAGCCTAATCTGAATGACACCGAGGCTGTAAATCTAGGGGATGCGGATAATGTCAGAGAAACCAAAATCAGCATCCACATTGAGCCAAACATCATGGAGGGATTAATCAAAACCCTCATTGAGTTCAAAGATGTTTTTGCATGGTCATATGATGATATGTCGGGATTAAGCACCAATCTAGTGGTTCACAAATTGCCCACTGACCCGGTATACACTCCGGTCAAGCAAAAACTGAGGAAGTTCAAGACAGATGTGAGTGTGAAGATCAAAGAAGAAGTGACCAAGCAGTTGCAGGCAAAAGTTATCCGGGTCACTCGATATCCCGATTGGTTGGCCAATGTGGTACCAGTGCCGAAGAAAGATGGAAAAATCAGGGTATGCGTCGACTACCGCAATCTCAACAAAGCAAGTCCTAAGGATAATTTTCCATTGCCCAACATCCATATCCTGATCGATAATTGCGCTGGGCGCGAGATCGGATCCTTTGTGGATTGCTATGCAGGATATCATCAGATCTTAATGGACGAAGAAGATGCGGAAAAGACGGCTTTCATTACACCATGGGGAACTTACTGCTACCGGGTAATGCCATTCGGATTAAAGAATGCTGGGGCAACGTACATGCGAGCAATGACTACTGTGTTTCACGACATGATACACAAAGAAATTGAAGTGTATGTAGATGATATGATCATAAAGTCTTGGCGTCAGGAAGACCATGTAGCAGACCTAAGGAAGTTCTTTCAAAGACTACGAAGGTATGATATTAAGCTCAACTCGGCCAAATGCGCCTTCGGGGTTCCATCAGGAAAGCTGTTAGGATTCATCGTCAGTCGACGGGGTATTGAGCTGGACCCATCGAAGATCAAATCCATCCAAGATTTGCCACCGCCAAAGAACAAAACGGAGGTAATGAGTCTGTTGGGAAGACTAAACTACATCAGCAGGTTCATCGCTCAACTCACGGAGACTTGTGAACCCATATTTCGGCTGTTGAAGAAAGATGCTGCAGTAAACTGGACGGCGGTGTGTCAAGAGGCTTTCGACCAGATCAAAGGGTATCTGTCCAATCCACCTGTGTTGGTTCCACCTGAGCTAGGGAGACCATTAATTCTTTATTTGACGGTCCTGGAGAATTCGTTTGGCTGCGTGTTGGGGCAACACGACATTATAGGAAGGAGGGAGCAGTCCATTTATTATCTTAGCAAGAAGTTTACAGTATATGAGGTCAAATACACTCAACTCAAGAAGACATGTTGCGCCCTAACTTGGGTGGCTCAGAAGTTGAAGCACTACCTGTCCTCGTATACTACTTATCTCATATCCCGTTTGGACCCATTGAAGTACATTTTCCAGAAACCTATGCCTACAGGGAGGTTATCAAAATGGCAAATTTTGCTCACAGAGTTTGATATCGTCTATGTGACGAGGACGGCCATGAAAGCCCAAGCGCTGGCCGACCACTTGGCTGAGAATCCCATTGATGAAGAATATGAGCCTTTGAGGACGTATTTTCCCGACGAAGAAGTAATGCATATAGGTAAGCTGGAATTACCCGAGGAACCAGGTTGGAAGCTTTTCTTTGATGGAGCCGCAAACACGAAAGGGGTTGGAATAGGAGCAATACTCATTTCTGAAACAGGACGTCACTATCCTGTTACAGCTCAGCTACGCTTCTATTGTACCAACAACATGGCCGAGTATGAAGCATGCATTTTGGGTCTGCGATTAGCTGCAGACATGGATGTCCAGGACCTTTTGGTCTTGGGAGACTCGGACCTCCTGGTACATCAGATTCAGGGTGAGTGGGAAACACGGGATTTGAAACTCATACCATATTGACAATGCTTGCATGATCTGAGCAAGCGATTTCGATCAGTGGAATTCAGACATATCCCGAGAGTTCATAACGAGGTTGCCGATACATTGGCCACCTTAGCATTAATGTTGCACCACCCCGACAAAATGTATGTTGACCCGTTGCACATTCAGGTTCGTGATCAGCTTGCTTATTGCAACGCGGTAGAAGAGGAAGTAGATGGTGAGCCATGGTTTTATGATATAAAGGAGTACCTCAAGATGGGGATATGTCTGGAGCAGGCCACCGGAGACCAAAAAAGAGCCATCCAGCGTTTGTCAAATGGTTTCTTCCTCAGTGGAGGAGTGTTGTACAGAAGAACCCTAGACTTGGGATTGCTAAGATGTATAGACGCCGGTCAGTCCATGACAGTTATGGCAGAAGTGCATGCTGGAGTCTGTAGGCCACATATGAGCGGATATGTATTGGCAAAGAAGATTCTTCGAGCAGGGTACTATTGGCTCACTATGGAGCATGATTGTATCAATTTCGTGAGGAAATGCCATCAATGTCAGATACACGGAGATCTGATTCATTCTCCAACGATAGGATTGCACACAATGTCAGCGCCATGGCCATTTGTTGCATATGGCATGGATGTCATTGGGCCTATTGAGCCGGCAGCGACCAACGGCCATAGGTTCATTCTGGTGACCATCGACTACTTCACCAAGTGGGTTGAAGCTAAAACTTTCAAGTCGGTAACCAAGAAGGCAGTGGTGGATTTTGTTCACTCCCATATCATCTGCAGATTTGGGGTCCCAAAAGTGATCATCACGGATAATGGTGCAAATCTTAACAGCAATTTGATGAGGGAGGTATGCCAACAGTTTAAGATTACACACCGCAATTTCACCCCATATCATCCCAAGGAAAATGGAGCAGTTGAAGCAGCCAATAAGAACATCAAGAAGATACTGAGGAAGATGATAGAAGGATCTAGACAATGGCATGAGAAATTGCCCTTTGCTTTGTTGGGTTATCGCACTATAGTCCGGACTTCCATAGGTGCAACTCCTTATTTGTTGGTATACGGAACTGAAGCAGTGATACCAGTAGAGGTCAAAATTCCGTCCCTCCGAATTGTCGCTGAAGCCGGGATTGACGACGACGAATGGGTCAAAGCTCGACTGGAGCAGTTGAACTTAATAGATAAAAAAAGATTGGCAGCAGTGTGTCATGACCAGTTGTATCAGAAAAGTATGGCGAGGGCATACAATAAGAAGGTGCGCCCCAGAAAATTCGAAGTAGGGCAGCAGGTATTGAAACGGATCCTCCCACATCAGATCGAAGCAAAAGGCAAGTTCGCCCCAAATTGGCAAGGGCCTTATGTCGTGACCAGAGTGTTATCCAACGACGCTTTATGTCTAACAGATATTGAAGGAAGATGCATTGACATGGCTATCAATTCTGATGCAGTCAAAAGATATTATGCGTAATTTCTTTGATTATGATAGTTATTGGTTCGTTTGTTTGTACTTGGTACCTATTGGATAATGAAATGACGGAGGTAATTCTTTCTTCTATCCAAACACTTTTAACCTTTGTTTCCCCCCCTTTGAGTCTTATTTATTCCTTCATACCCCTCTTTTGGAATCACTAATGGGAAAATATATGAAAAAAAAGAAGAAAAAAAAAGAGAAAATAAAAACGAGATAAAGGTCATAAGAAAATAGAGGAGCCGGTAGGAACTACGTTTGACCTGATTCCTCAAAGAGGATACGTAGGCGCCTCACGGCTCGGTCATAGGGCACCATAGTGTGCGTAGTGTGCATAGTATGCGTAATGTGCATAGCTCCACACAACGTAAATATAAAAATCCCCAAGCAAAAAAAACTGGGGCAGGAGTTATGTTTATGAAGTTCCAAAAATGGGTTGATTCCAGGAGTTGTAATGTTTCACCCGTCAAAGTTATTTTTGAATTTTTTGATAGCCTTTCTTTAAACCCACACAAAACCAACATCGATGTCCAAAAAAGACCTCCCGATCAATATCCGAGAGGTGCCAAGTCAGGCAAATGAAAGTCGAGAATAATACGCTGAACCCCAGCAAGGAAGGGGATCATAAACTGGAAATGAATTGATGGCCGAAAAGAATCTCCGAAAGAGAGAGTCATATCGGCAACACTCCAATCCCCCGTTGAAAGATGAAATGAGAGTGTCTTATCGGTGAAAACCTTCACAGACACCATAAGGCGACGAAAGATGAGAGAAATAAAACGAGAGAGTCTTATCGGTGAAAACCTTCACAGGCACCGTAAGGCGACGGGAGCTGAGAGAAAAGAGAGAGCCTTATTAGTGAAAACCCCTCGGAGGGCACTATAAGGCGACAAAATAGATTGGCAAAAAGGATCCGCATTTGCGAAGAGGTGGGCACCTATTCATCCCCAGCAAATAAGGCCATTAGGAAGATTGATTGATACAAATAGACTGGGTCGGGTAATCCGTAATGCATGACATGATCGTAGGGACCAGTCATACCATCCAGATAAGTTCTTTCCTTTTCTTCTCTCCCAGCATTTGTTCAGAAAGATTTTTCTCTTTTTCTATCTTTTTCATTTCTTTGTCTAAAAAAAAAAATAAAAAATTCTTCCAGAAATTTGTTTGGAGAAAGACTTTTCAGAGTTTACTACCAGGGGCCAAAATGGTACAAAGCAAAATGCGAAGGGCACAGGCCAAAGCCAAGGCAATAGGACAAAAGGCGTTTGTTGCAAAGCCAAATGACAAACTGCCCTAGAAAGTTAAGGGGAACATGAAGAAAAGCGGAAAACGATGTTTGAAGGACTTGTGGAACAAGTTCCAAGAAGATCCCCAGCAAGAACTGCAATAAATCACGGATCAAGGTCCAAGGTGGTCAGACACCACAGAAAGGGGGAAGGAGGAAGAGAGAATTAATCCGCAGCAAGATAACCCTACCAGTCCTATCCTCAATAACGTTATCCCCAGGCGATAAAATGTTATGCCCTGCAGGGCTGGGGAGAAAATAAACGTTTAAGGGAGTAGTTTTGGAGTTGAAGAGGACTCCCACGGCATGTTGTGAAACAAAAGAGCGGGGAAGGGATAAATGGAAAACCATCCCCAACAATAATACCATCCCCAGCAGACATGTCATCCCCAGCAAGCAACTTTATCCCCAACCAGTTGTGGGAGCAAAGAGCAAGGGAAAGGGAAGGGAAAATCATCCCCTGGCAGGAGTGACGCGATCACCCACCATGTTAAAACTAACAAAAACTCTTTTTGATCTCTACAGGAAATAAAGGTTGATGATGGCAGAAAGACACGCCACAAGAAAGGTCACCAAAACCGGGGCAGAAAATTTTCTGCCGTTGTCCAAAATAATTTCTCGAAGGAACAAGAAAACGAATTCATACATTTCTGTCTTTTCATTTCATGTTCTAGGTCGCCCACCAGTATAATGTGGGAATATATTTCTGTCTTTTCATTTCATGCTCTAGGTCGCCCACCAGTATAATGCGGGAATACATTTCTGTCTTTTCATTTCATGTTCTAGGTCTCCTACCAGTATAATGCGAGAATACATTTCTGTCTTTTCATTTCATGTTCTAGGTCGCCCACCAGTATAATGCGGGAATACATTTATGTTTTTATTTCATGTTCTAGGTCGCCCACCAGTATAATGCAGGAATACATTTCTGTCTTTTCATTTCATGTTCTAGGTCGCCCACCAGTATAATGCGGGAATACATTTCTGTCAACACCGACTCATGTTCTAGGTCGCCCACAAGTATAATGCGGGAATACATTTCTGTCTTTTCATTTCATGTTCTAGGTCGCCCACCAGTATAATGCGGGAATACATTTCTGTCTTTTCATTTCATGTTCTAGGTCTCCCACCAGTATAATGCGGGAATACATTTCTGTCTTTTCATTTCATGTTCTAGGTCGCCCACCAGTATAATGCGGGAATACAATTCTGTCTTTTCATTTCATGTTCTAGGTCGCCCACCAGTATAATGCGAGAATACTTTTCAGTCTTTACATTTCATTTTAGGCGCCCACCTGTATAACGAGAGGAATGCTTTTCAGTCTTATATTGCAGATCTTGAAATCAATAACCCACCGGAAGACAGAAGGTTACAACAGGAATCCCCAGCAGGAAACAATAAAAATCCCCAGCACCGGAAAGAGGAAGGTTGCAACAGGCCAGCACAAATCAAGCGCATGATTCAAAAGGAAGAAAAGACGCGTCTTGAAAGAAGCGGCCTGTGAACATTAAATTATGCTTAGCACAACAAATCTGATGAAGAAAGTCGTATCCCCAGTGGAATCACCAAAGAGTTTAATGAAGGAAGCCATATCCCCAGCGGACCGAGCAAAATGATGAAACTGGAATTCAGAAAAGCAAAAGGCCAGTGTCATCCCCAATGTTCTCGGAAGAAAAGCACCGGAAGAAGCACAAGCCGACAAGAAAGCAAGGCAGCAAGAACAAGTTGAAGATAGATGAGATCTCATGATCCGTAGTCTAGCCTAGCTTCTTGTTTTCTTTTAAGCACGGTGTAACAAGGAGATCGGTAAGCAGTGATAACAACATGCAACAGAAGTAACATTGCAGTCCCATGGTAGTCCCAGCTACCAAAATTTCCCGAACTACATTAACCTGATTCCCTTCTAGCCAGGGATATGTAGGAAACCTTTGAAGCAAAGGTTCGGTTAAATCTTTTTCCAAAAAATGCTTCACACGGAGTATTCCAACGGGCAAAAATCGCTCGTATCCGCTCACTTTATCTTTGCACGAAAACTCTTTGTGTTTTCGGCCAAAGAGGGGTAGCTGTGAGCACGTGATTTTTGCTTCACGGAAACTACTCCAAAAGAAATCAGAAAAGAAATAAAACAAGTTACCTTCGGGTACAATTTTGAGGATTTATGTGACATTTTGATAATTGTTCTGTCCGTAAATGCTCGCCTTGCTATAGTTAGAAAATACAAATATATATATATATATATACATGTTGCATACATTTAGGAAAAATGGTACATTTGGGAATTAATTAACCATTATCTGGTGTGTAAAAGCGAAAATCACAAAAATAGGCATTTTGTTCTATTTTGTTGTCATGGTTTTATTAAATGTTTTAATTCGTGTGATAACTGCTGTTAGGTGTTAATTAATGTTGGTGTAGTTTAATTGTTGGATTTTAGAAAGTTTTGTTTAATTATAAGAGGGAAAGTATCAGATTTGGGCCAAAAATTCGACTGAAATCGGGCCCAAACAAACCCCACGACCCAGTCCAAAACTAGGCCTTCCTGGCAGGCCCCAAAACGACGCCGCATAGGGCGTTTGATCTGAGACATTCATCCATACTCATCCAACGGTCCACGCTCACGCCCGTAACCCGACCTGTTTACTCAGGTCAACCCAGCCCTTCATTAAAACCAAACGACCCCGTTTCTATACAAACGACCCCGTCCTGTCCCTCACCAGTTAATCCAAGCCGTTGAGATCATCTGATCTAACAGCTCAAATCAATTGCCCCGTTCCGTATATAAGCTTCCCATCACACCCCATGCCTCAAACCAAACCCCCCCTTCACGCACTGTGCACCATCGTCCCAAACACAAACCTAAATCCCCCGTTCCAAACTCTAGCCGCCCCCATATACTCTCACCGTGAACCCGGCGGCAACGATGTCGGTGACCACCAAAGTAACACCCCTGATGCACCTAACCACCCTGAACACGAATCTGTTACCCCTTTGCCTCGAATCATCCCCCATCATCTCGAATCTTAATTTGAAGATTCGAGCACAACCCTGACCTACACCAACCCACCCCAGTTTCACACCAGTCACTACCCTGGCCTCACTCGTGACCAAGCCAAGCTTGGTTTGGTCCGAATCTACCCACAAATACTCAAGCCCCAAATCAAACTGGTTCGAACCCTAGAACATAAGAACCCTGGAATCCGGCCAGATTAGATGGAGGGTTGGTGTCTAATAGACCTTAATCGAAGTGTTCTTGGTTGAGAACACCTCGATTAAAGTCTGTTCGACCTCAAATGGGAAAATCCAATTCAGGCCTGGGTCGTCTGTGTTTGAGCTTCCAGAGTGAGTTCCCTTTCTCTTTTCTGTTTTTGTTTAAATGTTGTTTGGGTTTGTCAGCATGTTTAATTAGTTTGTTTGGTATTTTTGATATTTCCTTCCAATTTGTTCTCCGTCTTCGTAAGACCTTTTACTTGGTCGATTGTTCTTCTGTTTATGTTTGAATATGTATGATAAGATGCATATTCAATTTGATTAATATTGTCGAACAGATAATTCATATGGGTTCCCTGTGTCGTGCAAAATTGTTAAAGGCAGTTGATGCCCTATTCGTTTGTTTGTTTGATCGACTGATTGTTCTATGTTATAATTAGTATAGTCGATTAGATAAACGTCGTCGATTAGTTTTATAGGACTGAATGTGCAAATATTCTGATTCGTATGGCTTCTTATGACTGATCAAATCATTGTCGTTTAGTTGATTGTTTGACATTATCTGTGAATGGTTTGTAGCTACAATGTAATAGCTAGAGTTTAGTTTAGGGCAGCTTGAATTAGAACTTTCAGAAGTCCAAAAATTCCTGCTACTGAAGTAGGGTAATACAGTAATAATCAAGGGTTGACAAGGGTAGTTTGGGGTGTAAAAAGAGCAGAAATGATTAGTTTAAGTGAGCTGACAATAGGGTACTGAAATAGGATTAAACTAACGCAATAGTGGGGAACCAAACTTGGTAGCATGGGGGTAATTAAATATTATAGGCTGCCCATGCCTTTGGGCAGAAAACACATGCTAAGGGGCTATCAGGAGGATGGGCATTGGGCATTTTTGATTAGTTTAAAGGAGTTATGGGCAGAGTTGAGGGCTGGGGAAACGAGGCAGCCTGGGGCTGGTTTGCATTTAGCCTATAAATAGGCTCATTTAAGGTGGAGAAAGGGGTTAGACATCAGAGGTTAAAAAGGTTAGGAAATCAGAAATTAAGGCAGAACACTAAGATTTCAGAGTTTGAAAAGCTTTCAGCTGGTGTTTTTTTTCTGAACCTTCACAAGTCAGAAATAGGCTGAAAGTTGAGCTAATTTTCCAAAGCTAAAAGAGTAGTTTGAGAGAGAAATAGAGTGTTTAAAGCTGAAACTCCACATCAAGGAGTTGGAGGCTGTTTCTTTTTTTCTGGGATTTTCCTTTTGTTTGTCAGAAACCAGAAATCACTGATTTTCATGTACCAATCTGCTGTGTTGGGACACTGCTGGATTCCAGTTTAGTTTTCTTGGTTCTTTACTCGCTAAAAACTATTTTAGTTGAGTGTCTTGGTTTTCTGTTTGGACTGAAAGTCCGTTGGTTGTTGCTGTTGGGTTTTTTTTTCCTGAAATTTCTGCTGGGCATTCTCTTAAGTTGCTGTTGAGTTTTGGTCTATTATTAGGTTGTCCCTGTTGCTGTTGTTGCTGTTGTTGCTGTATTGTTGCATACTGCCCTGCTGATCATTCCTCCTTCTTCGTTTGCTTTCCTATACCAGGTACATGACTGATAAACTGTCAATGTAAGCTGAAATTTGAGGCATGAATACAAAGAAAGTTGGAAGAGTTGAAGTTATTTCGAACCAGCTTTAGAAAATGTATTGAAACAATAGGTCGCCTGTATGATAGTTTACTTTCCCTAATAGAACTATGTGGTTAGCTGTGATGTAGTTGAACTTCTATACCTATCATTAAGTTGGAAAACTATATGTGTTGCTTATAATTGAAAGGGATTGATGTTGTAGTAGCCATGTTCTATTAATTCATTATTGTATTTGTCAAGAAGCATGTTAGGTACCCAATAGTTCTTTCTTTAAACAATTGGTCTGTTTTAAGTTTTTAGGAATATGGTTTGATTAAGGCAAACAATACATCGCATTTCAGCTTTTTTCCCTTTTTTTTGTTTATAAATGTTAAACACATATCAAATAAGTTGAACATGCCCAATTGGAATAAGAGTGGCCCAGGCCGAATTTAACTTCATGCACATTAGGCCTGGGCCCATAACTGCCAAACGGACTACCCGTATCGCGTCCCTCTTTCAACAAATCACGTTCGAAACTTAACTATAATAACTCATAAGTATGTAAATACAGTAGGACCTTTCCATTTTTTAGAGACAAACAAAGATAGGAAATCATAGTTGCTTTTAGGTTTGCCTTTAAATAAAAAGGAGATGAGCCTCGCCCAAATAAAATGCATAAATTGCGGGGCCCTCGTTAAATGTATATATTAAATATTTAGATTCTGGGACGGGCCATTTAGCAAATTTCACGGCTTTTCCCCAAAGTAACAACACGCTAGTTCTTTAGGACGCGTCTTAATTAATCTTATTTTCTTAAATTCAGGTGCGCATTTCATGCGACCCAAATCCAAATCCCAAAACATTGAATAAAAATGTGTTCCGGATTGCGGGTGCATTTCATGTGACGTCATCCAAAGACATGTTTTTAGACGATGTTCACATTCTTTTAAGAATATAATAATAAAAGCGGTAAAGAGTTAAAATTTGCACATGAGCGCATAATTATATAAAATCAGATAAACAAGCCGAATATGACAGTTGAGCGACCGTGCTAGAACCGCGGAACTCGGGAATGCCTAACACCTTCTCCCGGGTTAACATAATTCCTTATCCAGATTTCTAGTTCGCGGACTGTAATACAGAGTCATTCTTTTCCTCGATTCGGGATTAAATTGGTGACTTGGGACACCCTAAATCTCCCAAGTGGTGACTCTGAAATAAACAAACAAATCCCGTTTCGATTGTCCTTTAATTGGAAAAACTCCTTCACCCCTCGCGGGGGCGGAAAAAGGAGGTGTGACAATAGAAACGAGTTTAGAGTCCAAAAACCTTA
The DNA here is from genome assembly GCF_000715075.1 of Nicotiana tabacum. Lineage (NCBI taxonomy): Eukaryota > Viridiplantae > Streptophyta > Magnoliopsida > Solanales > Solanaceae > Nicotiana > Nicotiana tabacum. Next base: position 159,868,447 of record NC_134084.1, read on the forward strand.
CCTCTATGAAATCCCCTTGAAACCCTCTTCAAAATAGCTCCCTCAAGCTCAATCCCTGATGAAAATGGTGAAGGATAACTCAAAAATCGCAAAGGAAACCTTTTATACCTTCTGAACCAGGTTTTTCGCACCTGCGGTCCCATTAGCACTTCTGCGGTCTTGACCACTGCACCTGCGGTTTTCACTTAAAGTCCAAGTCCTGCATCTGCGATGCAAATCCCGCACCTGCGATAGCGTAGGTGCGCTTCCTTAACCACTTATGCGGTCTCAGCTGATGCCCTCCTTGGCCGCTTCTGTGACTTGCTTCCGCATCTACGGGGGTCACATCTGCAGCCTCCCAACCGCAGATGCGGTTATGACAACAATCCTAAAACTTCAGCTGCACAAAGCCAACTCAAATCTTCCGTCAACCATCCGAAATCACCCCGAGGCCCCCGGGACCTCAACCAAAAGCACCAGCAAGTCATATACCACTATCCAATTTTGTACCAATCTTCAAAACACCTCAAACGACATTGAATCAACCAAATCACATCGAATTCAAGCATATGGTTCTAAAATCTTCCAAATTACGTTTTTGATCAAAAAGTCTATCAAACCACATCCGAATAACCTGAAATTTTGCACACACATCCCAAATGACAAAACAGACCTACTGCAACTCCCAGAATTCCATTCCAACCCCTATATCAAAATCTCACATATCAACCGGAAAACGACAAAAATTTCAATTTCGCCAATTCAAGCCTAAATCTACTCCGGACCTCCAATACACATTCTGATCATGCTCCTAAGTCCTAAATCACCTCAAGAAGCTATCCGAACCATCAAAATTCACATCCGATCCCTTTATCACGTAAGTCAAAATCCGGTTGACTTTTCCAACTTAAGCTTACTCAAAATAGACTAAGTGTCTCAAACCTCTCCGAACCCGAGTCAACCAACCCGATAACATATAATACAACTAAATAAGGGATTAATAAGCAGAAATGGGGGAAACAGAGCGGTAACTCATGAAACGACTGACCGGCTCGTTACAATGAATTGGTCCTTTTGGATATTAAATTGAATTGTTAGTTTATAAATTGAAATTTTTTGATATGAATTAGACTTTTAGTTTATAAATTGAACTTTATGTTTATAAATTGAAATTTTAGGATATGAATTGAACTTTTAGGATTTGTAGTTGAACTTTTGGTTTATGAATTGGACCTTTTGGATATTAAATTGAATTTTTAGTTTATAAATTGAAATTTTTGGATATGAGTTGATCTTTTAGTTTATGAATTGACCTTTTAGTTTATAAATTAAAATTTTAGGATATGAATTGAACTTTTAGGATTTGTAGTTGAACTTTTAGTTTATGAATTGGACATTTTGGATATTAAATTGAATTTTTTGTTTATAAATTGAGGAAATTTGGGAGAGGGTCTAGAATTTCAGTAAAGTTACTGAAACTCCCCCTTATAGATTTCCCGGATATGGTGTTACTCATAATTGGATGAAACAGAGTATATTTTGGGAGTTGCCTTATTGGAAGGATAATCTTCTCCGTCACAACCTTGATGTCATGCATATTGAGAAAAATTATTTTGATAATTTATTCAACACAATGATGGATATTAAAGGTAAGACAAAGGATAACCCGAAGGCTAGAATGGACTTACAAGAATATTGCAAGCGGCCTGAATTATACTTGTAGACAACAAACAATAGTAAGGTGCTTAAGCCCAAAGCAAGTTACACATTCACTTTGGAGGAAAGACGGCAAATTTGTGATTGGGTTACGAAATTGAAGATGCCTGAGGGTTATGCGTCGAATCTTGAAAAAAAGTAGATATGGAGGTAGGGAAGTTGAGCCATTTGAAAAGTCATGACTGTCATGTTTTCATGGAGACCTTAGTGCCTATTGCATTTTGCAGTTTACCTGAAAGAATCTGGAAACCCATCAAAGAGGTTAATTTGTTTTTCAAAGACTTGTGTTCTACCATATTAAGGGAAGAAAACCTACTCCGAATGGATCAGAACATTCGTGTAACTTCTAGTAAAATAGAAAAAATATTTTCATGTGGTTTTTTTGATGTGATGGAACACCTTCCAATCCACTTTGTACACGAGGCACGACTTGGAGGGCCTGTTCAATGCAGATGGATGTATCTCTCATTTGAGAGATAATATTATAAGTTTTATGTAATTTTCTATTTTATTTGAAGGATCTATGGCTAACATGACATTATGTAGGACAATTGGCAAATGCAAACAATTTGTTAAGCAGAGGAATAGGATTGAAGGATCTATATGCGAAGCTTATCTTGCAAAGGAAACTGCTCATTTTTGCTTTTATTATTTTATGAGTAACGTGCCATGTTCTAGGAATAGTCCCAATAGGCACACGATCGAATGTGTGAATGATCCATTATATCCGCCAATGTCCATATTCAATCGACCAGGCCGATGTTCTAAGGATGTTAGAAAGAGAAGTTTGAGTGATATGGAGTACAAGTCAGCTACACTTCATGTGTTGCTAAATTGTCCCGAAGTTGTACTATTTCTCAAGTAAGTATTGATTTATTAGTTATCAAAATATAAAATTCACAGTGATTATATCTTGATGCAACTACTAAAAACATTTGATGTGTCACAGCCACTTCGTGGGTCAATTTGGCCATGATGTTGTATATACGAGATTTGATACGTGGTTCAAACAATTTGTAAGTTTATCCTGATAATGTTCTAACATTATGTAGGTAAATAATATTTGTAAGTTATGCTAACTTATGAAGTTTTTTAACATTATGTAGGTAAATAATCCAAATAATGGTGTAAACCAATTTTTGAAAGATATATCTTGGGGACTTGGGTTTGAGGTCACAACATGTCTAAGTACGTAGTGAATGGTTATAAGTTCCATGCAGAGGATTGCTCTAAAAATAAAAATAGCAACAACAACGGGGTGTGAGTTCAAGGTAATGGCAACCAAGTTGGAGATATTGATTATTATGGTGTTCTCAAAGAAATAATAGAACTAGAATATACAGGTTGACCATTTAAGAAATAGATACTCTTTAGATGCAAGTGGTTTGACTCAAATCCAACAAGAGGTACAAGAGTACACAATCAATATAACATAATTGAAGTTAATCATACGAGGGAGTATGATCGCTATGATCATTTCATAATTGCATATATGTTAGACAAGTGTATTATGCTCCTTATCCATTGCGGCGGAATAAGTCCGATTGGTGGGTTGTAATAAAAACTAAGCATGTAGGTAGGGTGGAAGTCGAGAATGTGTTAGATGTTGCATATCAAAACAATATCTCTAGTGTTCACCAAATAGTGGACGATCAGCTAGAAAATGATTTGGAACATCCTGAACACATATTGCAAGAAGTTGATATAAATGAAGTAAGAATTATAGAAAATGAGGACGAAGAATCAACTGATGAAGCTCAAACAAGTGAGGACGAAGAGTTCTCGGACGAGGAACAATACGTCGATGAGCTTTAAAAAGTTGGGGTTTTAAATAACTCTTGTTTTATAGCTAGTTTCTTACATGTTTCAATCTAAATATGTATTATATTATGCAGATGACAGGCAAGGGTCAAGGTAACAATGACCCAACTGGTTCTCGGGGTCGAGGAAAGGCTAGAAAGGAAAAGAGGAGGGTAGTTAATAATACTCCATCTTTTCCACCCTCTACAGAGATGCCTATGTCTTATCCTCCACCCCACGGCTATACTGAGTTACCACAACATCACGAGCCCTACACCTTCATGCAGACACCAGGTCTTTCATCAGAGGGCCATAGGACTGTACGTCCAACATACAGTCCAACTACCTCACGACCATATGGATCGCAACCATCTGCATCGCATGGATCGCATCCATCCATGTCACAACCACATGGATCACATCCACTCGGGTCACAACCATCAGTATCACAACCACTTGAGGTCCATCTAGCTATATCGCAATCATAGAGATAGCAACAATCTTCATCAACGACTCCATCTATTTCAAGCCTTCGCCTGCGAGGTAGTAGCTCTGACCCCCTACACCGTCCACACATGCCTATGATATACATGGTTCAGACGATGGTGTTGATGATGACGAGGAGGTGCATTATGATCAATGTGGAAGGATCATCATAGTCCCTGAGGGTGATGAGTAAGAGTTATTTGTTATTTTTGCGTTTATTATTTTGTAAAGTTTTTACTAAGATATTAATAGTTATTTGTTATTTTTGCGTTTATTATTTTGTAAAGTTTTTACTAAGATATTAATGTGTTTTTGTTGTTAAATTGCAGATTCATCTCGAGTAATAGGACTACGAGGATAATCACCAAAGCCATTAGAAAGCTTTATGATGGCCTTTATGCGGCTTGGTCTGATTTCCCATTCTCGCTGAAGGAGCAAATTTTCAATCAATTTAAGGTATCAATGTTCTTTTAAGCAGTTTAATAATTTATATTTATGATATTTCTTGTTTAATATTTAACTTTTGAAATACAGAGCAAGTGTGTATGGGAACATCGCTATAGCGCGGAAGTGGCTGTAAATTTTAATCACAAAGCTCGCAAGCGATTGTCGCATACTTTCTCCGAAGCTAGAAAGAAGAACAAGAAGCCTGACTGGTTACTTCAAAATTTATGGGAAGAGTTTGAAAAGGCAATGACTTACCGCAAAGTTCTTTGAGAAGAGCGAAAAAGGAAAGAAAGCTTGTGTTTCTGAGAAGGGAGGCTCCTTGCAGACTAGAGGTACGGTCAGCCTAGGGACAATAAAAAGAAGATTGGTACGTAATTGTTAAATTGTTTTAATGTTCAAAGTATATATATTCAGTTTATTAACTAAATTAATTTGTTTTCAGGAAAAGAAGTTGGGGCGTCCAATTAACCATGATGAGCTATTCAAGGAGACGCATATTGTAAAGAAGAAGAAAGAGAGGATCGAGAAAAGTGGGTCGAGGACCGGGCCTCGACTGTATATGTAAGCTTTCACTTTTCTTTAAGTATTTTAATTTACTTTTATATAAATTTTAAAATACTAATTTAATTTAAATTTTCGTATAGGATCACTACCAAACTAACGTGGAGGAGTTCATCCGTACTCAGCCAACTGGTGAATCGGGCGAGCCAATCCAACCTTCGAACGAGGATGCTGAAAGAATATGGATGGAGTCTGTTGGCGGTCCAAAATGGGGGAAGGTATATGGTCTTCCTACTAAAAAGTTCCATCGCTATAAGTGTGGAATGCAAGTAATAGAGACTTCCTCGCAAAGCGAGCAACTTGATGGGGAGAACCTCTCCGCTATGCGGGAGACTGTGACAAAGCTCACATCCGAGCTAGAAGTGGCCAAGGAAAGAGAAAGGGTTAGAGATGCCCAATTCCTTGCCATGCAAGCTCAAACCAGAACTCTCCTATCTACTGGAGTTTTTCCGTTGACCCGGTCTCATGAGTCATCGCCAGAGGCTCGACTTGAACGTGAGCGTTCCTTCCGTCCTCCCCGTGATCATTACTTCTGTCCACCCTGGGATCGTTCTTCACGTCCTCCACAAGACCCTTCTTGACACCGTCTTTTAGATGAAAGTTCATCAGAAGGTGATGATGAATCTATACATGTCACGACCCATTTCCATAGTAGGTTATGATGGCGCCTGACACCATTGTCAGGCAAGCCGACGCGGAAGTATAATTAAGTTCTCATTTTACCTTTCCCAAAACTAAGCACAACAGATTCCTCCGATTTAAAGTTGAGGTCAGAAATATTAATACTGTATCAAAGTGATAATACAACACAAAAGTAAATGTCTACTCGAGTGTGTGCCAAGACCTGGTGTCACAAGCTATGGGCAACTAGTAGAATATACAAAAGAATCGCACTGTCCTACTGTCCTAATCAGGATAGACAACAAAAGTAAATACATAAGAAAGACTTCTTCAGGCTTCTAAACGACATGGAAGGGAATCAACTTGCCGTAGAAGTCTCAGGTCCGCTCAAGGATGCGCACCAGACTGGTAACCAGATCCACCTGCCTCAGATCCCGTATAATTAAGTACAGAAGTGTAGTATGAGTATATAAACAACATGTACCCAGTATGTATCCTGTCTAATCTCGAAGAAGTAGAGACGAGAATTCGACTCGATACTTACTAAGGTCAAATAATATGAGGAGAAATTTTAATTAGCAGGAATAACACGAGGTATTAGTAATAATAAGCATGGAATGACAGTTCTTTTCCAAATATCATCATGCGTATCCATATATATATATTAAGCAGATATGAAGTCCAGTTCACAGAAAAGTGCTAAGCAAATCATGCACAAATAACACCGAGGGACGTACGGCCCGATCCAACATAAAAATAAATTATGCACTGTCGAGGGTCGAACGGCTCGAACCATAGATGCATCTATTACCCTGCTCGTGAATCACTCGTGCGATGTGGTCAAACAAAAATAAAATCATCATGAGCAGACAATAACGTATGTCTACGGAGTAGTCATTCACAGGAAATTCCCAAATTCTCTTTTAAGGACCAAATAGAATAAGGTTCCCTCACTAGTTGCATTTACCTTAATCAAATAATTTATACAACTCCGAATTTAACAGCAAGTTAAAAGAATATCACGTAAAGCATGCTTTTGGGCCCTAGACTACCTAAACTTAACATAATAGTCGCTACGCACGGACTCTCGTCACCTAGTGCGCACGTAGCCCCCGCATATGATGACAATTACTTCAATTATTACACCTATGAGGACAATTTCCTCTTACAAGTTTAGAAAGGAAACTCACAAGATCGAATCTAGCTATTTAAGCAATTTCCCAATCATTAACACAAGTTTCCTAAATTCTGACCCCGGGCCCACGTGCCCGGATTCCGAGATTTTTCAAAGGAAGCTGTTCTATACAACCTAAGGATCAATAATATATGATTTCTAATTAATTCCATAACAATTTTCATGGTTAAATCTAAGTTTTATTAAATCCCTAGGTCTTGCTCTAACCCTTTGATTTTACGTAATTTCAAGTGTTTAATCTACCTAATACGCAAGTATTAAACTAAGTATGAGTGGAATAAACTTACCTCACAATGCTAAGTGAAAGTCTTCTCCCCAAAGCTCCCAAAATCGCCAATGGAAGAGTGAAAATGTGATGAAAATGACTTAGAACCCGTATTAAATGAACCTCACTGCCCAGCGATTTCTGCATCTGCGGTCAGGGTACCGCATCTGCGAGAATGAGACCGCATCTGCGAAAAGGGGAGGGAAGGCTGGGACCGCTTCTACGGTCTGAAGCCCACATCTGTGGAGCCACTTCTGTGGTCTGAAGCCCGCATCTGCGGAGCCGCTTTTGCGGCTAGGGAGCCGCATTTGCGGTTCCTGGCTTGGCTTGCCATGGGATGCTTCTGTGATGCACATACCACTTCTGCAGTCTCGCACTTGTGGTCCACCAACCACAGGTGCGGTTATGACAGAAGCAGCAACCTTTAGCCCTTTCTCAAATTTTCCACTTCACTCGAGCCTCGTCCAATTGACGCTCGGGGCTTCCGAGCCTCGCCCAAACATACTGACAAGTCTGAAATAACGAGACGGACCTACTCGAACCTTTGGAACACCCGAAACAACGCTAAATCTAGGAATCACTCCCTAAAACCAAATGAATCGAACTTATGAACTTCAAGTTCTTAATTTTCCTCTAACGGGCCAAATCGCCCTAAAACTACTCGGATTGACACCAAATTTTCGGGGCAAGTCTTAAATGATATTTTGGACCTGTACCAGGCTTTGAAACCAATATACGAGCCCGATACCCATGAAATCCATCATTACTTAGTTTCTTTGAATCCTTAAAACTTCAAATTAACAATTTCTAATAAAAATTCATTACTCGAGCTAGGGACCTCGCAATTCGATTTCGGGCATACGCCTAGGTTCCATATTTTCCCATGGATCCTCCAGGACCGTCAAATCACGAATCTGGGTCCGTTTTCTCAAAATGTTGACCAAAGTCAAACTTAGTCTTTTAAGAAAATTCTAAGAACTCAAGTGGGCATATATCACTCAAAATTCCTCCAAACCTCGAACTAACCTCCCCGCAAGTCGTAAATTAGCCGAAGCAAGTGTGGAAAGTTTTATTTAGGGGAACAGGTTCCAAAAAGGCAGAACGACCAGTCGGGTCGTTACATTCTCCACCTCTTAAACAAACATTCATCCTCGAACGGACATAGAAAAGTACCTGAGCTGCTGAATAAGTATGGATATCTGCTCCGCATGTTCTCCTCGGACTCCCAAGTCGCCTCCTCGACCGGTTGGACCCTCCACTGGACCTTTACTGTAGAAATCCTCTTAGACCTCAACTAGCGATCCTGTCTATCAATAATGGCAACTGGCTCCTCCTCATAACCCAAACTCTCATCCAGCTGGATAGTACTGAAGACACATGGGATAGGTCGGCATGATACTTTTGAAGCATCGATACATGAAAAACTGGATGAACTCCTGATAAGCTGGGGGGTAAGGCAAGCTCATAGGCAACCTCCCCAACTCGCCTTAACACCTCAAAAGGACCAATAAAACTTGGGCTCAACTTGCCCTTATTCCCGAACCTCATAATGCCCTTCATTGGCGATACCTTCAAGAGAACCTTCTCGCCAACCATAAATGATACATCACGCGCCTTCTGATCTACGTAACTCTTCTGTCTGGACAGAGTTGTGCGAAGCCTTTCCTGAATCAACTTTACCTTATCCAAAGCATCCTGTACCAAATCTGTACCGTACAACTTAGCCTCACCGGGCTCAAACCACCCGATAGGAGAACGACAACGTCGACCATATAAAGCCTCGTATGGAGCCATATCTATGTTGGACTGATAGCTATTGTTGTATGCAAACTCTGTTAAAGGCAAGAACTCATCCCACTACCTTCCAAAGTCAATCACACATGTTCTAAGCATATCCTCTAAAATCTGAACTGTCCGCTCCGATTGTCCGTCGGTCTGAGGATGGAATGTTGTGCTAAGCTCTACATGGGTCCCCAACTCACTCTGAACGGCTCTCCAGAAATGGGAAGTGAACTGAAGGCCTCTGTCTGATATGATGGAAACAGGAACACCGTGCAACCAGACTATCTCCCGAACATAAATCTGAGCATACCTCTCCGCTGTATAAGTAGTCGCCATTGGAATGAAGTAAGCCGACTTGGTCAACCTATCCACAATGACCCATACTGAATCAAACTTCCGCAAAGTCCGCGGCAACCTAACTACAAAATCTATGGTGATGCGCTCCCACTTCCACTCAGGGATAGACATCTGCTAAAGTAGGCCACCCAGCCTCTGGTGTTCATACTTGACCTGCTAGCAATTCAAACATCTAGCTACATACACTACTATGTCTTTCTTCATTCTCCGCCACCAGTAATGTCACGATCTAAACCGATGGGCCGCAACGGGCACCCGGTACCTTACTCAACCGAGTACCAATGTAGCGTATCTTTCTTATTACATCATTATATACACGTGACATACGGGCCTAGTAGGCCAATATAATCATTTATAAACTCAAACATAGGCCGACAAGGCCGTACAATCTTTCACGTATACGACATATGTCTACAAGCCTCTAAGAATACATAAATGTCATAGAGGTTGGGATAGAGTCCCGCCATACCAAACAATACATGTCTAAATTATACTAACCAAACAAGCAACTCCGAAGCAAATGGAGCGCACCAACATCTTCCACTGAGCTGATAGCCTACTTAGAGGGCTCTCGACCTGTCTATCGGGACCTGCGGGCATGAAACGCAGCGTCCCCGGGCAAAAGGGACGTCAGTACGAATAATGTACCGAGTATGTAAGGCACATAAGTAAGTACATCAGAGACATGGAAGAAATATAGAGTACATGACTCAACCTGCAAGTCTGAATAACTTTGTAAATCATAAATTACTTTTAGCATCATGCATGTGTGTATGAATGTCATGTCATGCATAAGTACATGTTTCATAACATCATCAGCCTCTGAGGGCATTCCATTATATCATACCAGCCACTGTGGGCAAAATCATTATCGTATACCAGCTGATCAGGTGGTGGTGCGTATATAATGCCATAACCTTTCCCATATCCCATGTACATATATATATACATACATATATACGCGTATATAATGCCGTTTGAATATATACATATATATGCGTATATAACTCCATTTGAATACATACCCATATATGCGTATATAACGCCGTTTGAATCATATTTCAGCCACTGTGGGCAACATCATCATCATATACCAGCTGATCAGGTGGTGGTGCATATATAACGCCGTAACCTTTTCCCATATACCATATACATATATATACATATATACGCGTATATAACGTCGTCTGAGTCATGGGTCAATGTACATGTATAAATGCATGAAATGCATATGAAATACGATAACAAACTCTCTCGGTACGTCATAAGACCATTATATCTCTGATTAATATCATAAAATCATTTTACATATTTTTTGAGACCCATGAACAAATGATGGAATAATAAGACATATGGAAATTCAAGAAAATAGGCACTTCTAATACTTCTATGAATAGGATCATATATGGAACTTGTGCATTTGCACGTTTCGTTCGTATCGTATGGATCATGCCAAAAGAAAGAAGGGATAGCCTTAACATACCTGGAGTAGGAAAAACTCCGTATAATATTCTTGAAGATTGCATCGTACTCTTTTAGAACCGAAAAATTTGTATGTTGTTAAGCTTCCAATAATTCTCGCTGGGCTTTTGATTGGAAAATGTTTATTGAAGCTTTCTATATTCTGAATTTAATCATTTTTGGTTGAAGATAGATAACAATTCTTTTGCAAGAATGATAGTGTCTTTCGCTATCAAATGTAAAGTATATAAAGTGAAGTCTTCTTATCTCAAATGAAGTGGCTAACGTCTGTTTTGTATAGGTAAAGTTTTCCTCTACAAAGTATAAAGGTAAGGTTTTGGAGTAAGTGTAGTAAAGGGTCAAGATAAGAATAATCATATCCCATTAACGTGGATCACAACATGGTTAGCCACCTATGTTTAATTTTTAAGAGTCAAATTCTTGTGACACTATGGCTGCCACGTAATTCTTTTGGGTGGGGGATTTAAACTTTATCCAATAATTAATCAATTAATTAGGTAATGTCCCGCTATCCGGTAATTAACCAATTACCCAAATATTAAGAATTGTCTCAAATTACTTAAAATTCTACTTATTATTATTTTTAATACATTTTATACATCCTACTATCATGGTCATATGGTATATTTTATGGTACTAATCCATAAATACCGAGTATTTTAGCTCGAGCCATATTTAATCTCAATATGCCAAACTTGGACGAAAATTCGTTTTCTTTTACTTGCTTCCCCTTTCACCTTTACGAATTTACTAATCACTTGTGAAATAGCATAATCCTTATAATTCCCAAATAATCTTTTTCTTGGATTGATGTAAATTACCTTACGACAAATTCAACATAAAATATTGCAGGGTGAAACATTGTCGTAACTTATTACTGCAGAGCATAACATCGTCGTAATATAATATTGCCGGAAGTAATATCGACGTAATATTGCGGGGCGTAACAAGTAATGCTGCCTCAAGTCACGATACATTTTCGTGGCACTCGGATGAATGGAATACCGCAAACTGTGAGCCTTTTCTAGAATCCTCTCCCTCAGACCATCAATATTAGGAACACATAGATGGCCCTGAGGCTGCAAAGCACCATCCTCGCCAATAGAAACCTCCTTGGCACCTCCCTGAAGTACCATCTCTTTGAGAACCGCCAAATGTGGATCATCGAACTGTCGGGCCTTGATCTGCCCCAATAATGAAGACTGAGCAACTACACATGCTAGAACTCGGCTAGGCTCTGAAAGGTCCAACCTCACAAGTCTGTTAGCCAAGGACTGGATGTCCAAAGCTAGTGGCCTCTCCGCTGCTGGAATGAATGCCAAGCTACCAATACTCTCCGCCTTTCTGCTCAAGGCATCCACAACCACATTTGCCTTGCCCGGATGATAAATAATGGTGATGTCATAATCCTTTAGTAACTTAAACCACCTACGCTACCTCAAATTAAGATCCCTCTGCTTGAATAAATGCTGTAAGTTACGATGATCAGTATAAACCTCACATGACACCCCATACAGATAATGCCTCCATATCTTAAGAGCATAAACAATTGCGACCAACTTTAGATCATACACAGGATAATTCTTCTTATGAACCTTCAGTTGATGCGACGCATATGCAATAACTCACCCCTCCTGCATCAATACACATCCCAAGCCAACGCGTGAAGCGTCACAATATACCGTATACATCCCCGAGCCTGAAGGCAATACAAGGACTAGTGTTGTAGTCAAAGCTGTCTTGAGCTTTTGGAAGCTCTCCTCGCAATCATCAGACCAACAGAATGGAGCACCCTCCTGGGTCAATCTAGTCAGAGGTGATGCTATAGATGAAAAGCCCTGCACGAATCGTCTGTAATAACCTGCTAACCCCAGGAAACTCCTGATCTCGGTCACTGAAGTAGGACGTGGCCAACTCTGAACTACCTCAATCTTCTTGGGATCCACCTGAATGCCCTCTCCTGACACTACATGCCCCAAGAATGCCACTGACTCTAGCCAAAACTCACTCTTGGAGAACTTAGCATATATCTTCTGCTCTCGTAAAGTTTGAAGAACTACTCTCAAATGCTGCTCGTGCTCCCCCAAGCTACGTGAGTATATCAAGATGTCGTCAATGAAGACGATGACAAACGAATCAATATAAGGCATGAATACCCTGTTCATCAAATCCATAAATGCCACTGGGGCATTAGTCAAGCCAAAGGACATCACCAAAAACTCATAATGGCCATATCTAGTCCGGAATGTAGTCTTCGGAACATCTAAGTCCCAAATCTTCAATTGATGATACCCTGACCTCAGGTCTATCTTAGAGAACACCCTAGCACCCAGCAACTGGTTGAACAAATCATCGATACGAGGCAACAGATACTTGTTTTTGATGGTGACTTTGTTCAGCTGGTGGTAATCAATTCACAAATAATACCTGGGCACCCCATGGCGATACACTGGGCCTAACAAACCCCTTTGACAACAATTCTTCATGCTGCTCTTTCAACTCCTTCAATTCCTTAGGAGCCATACGGTACGGTGGAATAGATATAGGCTGGGTGCTTGTAGCCAAATCAATACAGAAATCAATATTACGATCCGGAAGCATGCCAGGAAGGTCAGAAGGAAAAACATCGGCGAACTCTTGAACCACTGGAACTGAATCAATTGTCGGAGACTCTACGGTGGTGTCTCGGACATAAGCTAAATAAGCCAAACACCCCTTCTCGACCATATGTCGAGCCTTCAGGAAAGAAATAACCTGACTAGGTGTATCGACTGTGGAACCCTTCCACTCTAACTTCGGCAACCCTGGCATCACTAGTGAAATAGTCTTGGCATGGCAATCGAGGACGACGAGATATGAAGATAACCAATCCATGCCCAGGATGACATCAAAATCGATCATATCAAGCAACAAAATATCTGCTCTAGTCTCGAAACCACAGAATGTGACCACATAGGACCGGTAGATCCGATCCACAACCACAGAATCGCCCACAAGAGTGGACACATAAACAGGAGTGCCTAAAGGCTCAGGAGAAATAACCAGGAAATGAGCAAACAAGGATGATACATATAAATAAGTAGACCCTGGATCAAATAATACTGAAGCATCCCTACTACCGACGGAAATAATACCTGTGATGACGGCAGTTGAGGCCAATGCATCTGGCCTGGCCGGAAGGGCATAGAATCTGATTGGAGCACCGGATGGCTGGCTTCCACCTGACTGAGTAGTAATTGGCTGACCTCTCCCTGCCTGACCTCCACCTCTAGGACGGCCTCTACCAGCCTGCCCTCCACCTTTAGGTGGCTGGGCAGCTGGTGCTGATATCATGGGCTGCTGACCCTGCTGCACTGCCTTGCCCCGAAGTCTGGGGCAGGTCCTCTTCATGTGACTCGGATCACCACACTCGTAGCATACTCTCGGTACCATAGCCTGCTGCCCTGAAGTCTAAGCCTGTTGGCCCAAATACCCACTAGAAGAGCCCTGGATGGCTGGTGGGCGATATGAACTCTCTGGCACGGCACTGAAGGGAGCACTGGAGGGACCCTGATATCCAAAATACCCACCGGAGGAACCCTGAACAGCTGGTGGGTGGTAAGAACTCTCTGACATCGCACTAAAATAAGGCCTCACTAGAGCACCTCGGGGAGGGGGTGGTGGCGCTGAATGCGGGGGCCTGCTGGGCTGACCCCTCCTGAAGTGACCTCTACCCTAGCTGGGGCACTTCTAAACTCTCCCGAAAATCTAGCCCTCTTATCATGCTGCATCTGCTCTCTACCCCTCTGGAAATACCCCTCAATCCTGCGAGCAATCTCAATCACTAGCTGATACTCAGTACCCATCTCCACCTCTCAGGCCATGCCCAATCGAATAGTGGGGTGCAACCCCGCAAATAATCTCTGCACTCTCTCTGCATATGTGGGAAGTATCATGAGTACATGGCGAGACAACTCGAAGAACCTCGCCTCATAATCGATCACCAACATCTGACCCTGCTCAAGATGCTCAAACTGATACCGCACATCTTCCCTCTCAGAAGGTGGAATGTACCGATCCAGGAATAACTGTGTGAACTAACCCCAAATGAGGGGAGGAGAACCTGTTGGTCTGCCAATAACATAGGACTGCCACCATCTACGGGCCCTACCCTCAAGCTGAAAAGTAGTGAAGTCAACTCCATGCGACTCCAATATCCTCATGTTGTGTAGTCTGTCCCTGTACCTATCGATGAAGTCCTAGGCATCCTCATGTCGCTCGCCCCCGAAGATGGGAGGGTTAAGCCTAGTCCATCTATCCAATAACTTCTGCGGATCGCCATCTGTAGCTGGCCTAGGCTGGGGTGCCACTACAGCAACTGGCCGAGCCCTATCCGCGGGTAGTACACCCGGAGTCTGATACACTGTAGCTACATGTCCTGGAGCCTGAGCAGTAGGGGTATGTGCTCCCCCTCCTACCTGTGAGGTAGTTGGGTTTGCTGGAAATAAACCAGCCTGAGTCATAGAATCCATGAACCATAGCATACGACCTATGACCTCCTGAAATCCCGGTGCTGTCATGAAGTCTGCCGGGGCAGGCTCAGCCACGGGCAGCTCGCCCTGCTCCTCGATAATAGGATCTCCCGCAGGATCCGCTGGTGGTGCTACTGGAATAACTTTGGGACACCCTCATCCCCTACCATGGGCCGGTGCCCTCCCCTGGCCTCTACCTTGGCCTCTAGCAATGGGGGAAGCAGCTCCTCCCGGGTCCGGAACATCAGCCGTGTGTGTCCTCACTATCTGTGAGAGAACAGAAGAGGGAATTTAGTATACCAACCACTGCACGATGGGAAATGAATAAAGAATAGCCCTTCCTAATACCATATAGCCTCTTAAAGATAAATACAGACATCTCTGTACCGATCTACAAGACTCTATTAGGTTTGCCCATGACTTGTGAGACCTACGTGAACCTAGTGCTCTGATACCATGTTGTCACGACCCATTTCATAGTAGGTCATGATGGCGCCCGACACCATTGTTAGGCAAGCCAACGCGGAAGTATAATTAAGTTCTCATTTTACCTTTACCAAAACTAAGCGCAACAGATTCCTCTAATTTAAAGTTGAGGTCAGAAATGATAAATACTGTATCAAAGTGATAATACAACACAAAAGTAAATGTCTACTCGAGTGTGTGCCAAGACCTGGTGTCACAAGCTATGGGTAACTAGTATAATATACAAAAGAATCGCACTATCCTACTGTCCGAATCAGGATAGACAGCAAAAGTAAATACATAAGAAAGACTTCTTCAGGTTGCTAAACGACATGGAAGGGAAGCAACTCACCGTAGAAGTTTGGTGTCCGCTCAAGGATGCGCACCAGACTGGTAGCCAGATCCACCTGCCTCAGATCCTGTACAATTAAGTACAGAAGTGTAGTATGAGTACATAAATAACATGTACCCCGTAAGTATCTCGTCTAATCTCGAAGAAGTAGAGACGAGAAGTCGACTCGATACTTACTAAGGTCAAATAATATGAGGAGAAATTTTAATAAGCAGGAATAACACGAGGTATTAGTATTAATAAGCATGGAATGACAGTTCTTTTCCAAATATCATCATGAGTGTCCATATATATATTAAGCAGATATGAAGTCTAGTCCATATATATATTAAGAAGATATGAAGTCCAGTCCACAGAGAAAGTGCTAAGTAAAGTATGCGCAAGTAACACCGAGGGATGTACGGCTCAATCCAACATAAAAGTAAATTATGCACTGCCGAGGGTCGAACGGATCGAACCATAGATGCATCTATTACCCCGCTCGCGATTCACACGTGCGATGCAATCAAATATAAATAACTCATCCAGAAGTAGACAATAATGTATATCTGAGGAGTAGTTGCTCACAGGAAATTCGCAAATTCTCTTTTAAGGACCAAATAGAATAAGGTTCCCTCACTAGTTGCATTTACCCTAACAAATAATTTATACAACTCCGAATTTAACAACAAGTTACAAGAATATCACGTAGAGCATGCTTTTGGGCCCTAGACTACCCGAACTTAACATAATAGTCGCTACGCACGGACTCTCGTCACCTAGTGCGCACAAGATCGAATTCTAGCTATTTAAGTAATTTCCCAACCATTAACACAAGTTTCCTAAATTCCGACCCCAGGCCCACGTGCCCGGATTCCGAGATTTTTCGAAGGAAGTTGTTCTCTACAACCTAAGGATTCAATAATATATGATTTCTAATTAATTCCATAACAATTTTTGTGGTTAAATCTAAGTTTTATTAAAACCCTAGGTCTTGCTCTAACCCCTTGATTTTACATAATTTCTAGTGTTTAATCGACCTAATACGCAAGTATTAAACTAAGGATTGGTGGAATAAACTTACCTCACAATGCTAAGTGAAAGTCTTTTCCCTAAAGCTCTCAAAATCGCCAATGGAAGAGTGAAAATGTGATAAAAATGACTTAGAACCCGTATTAAATGAACCTCACTACCTAGCGATTTCCGTATCTGCGGTCAGGAGACCGCATCTGCGAGAATGAGACCGCATCTGCGAAAAGGGGGAGGGAAGGCTGGGAAAGCTTCTACAGTCTGAAGCCCGCATCTGCGGTTCCTGGCCTGCCCTACCCTGGGCCGCCTTTGCGATGCACGGACCGCTTCTACAGTCTCGCACCTGCGGTCCACTAACCGCAGGTGCGGTTATGACAGAAGCAACAACCTTCATCCCTTTCTCAAATTTTCCACTTCACTCGAGCCTCGTCCGATTGACGCTTGGGGCTCCCGGGCCCCGCACGAACATACCGACAAGTCTGAAATCATGAAACAGACCTACTCGAACCTTCGGAACACCCGAAACAATGCTAAATCTAGGAATCAGCCCCTAAAACCAAATGAATCGAACTTATGAACTTCAAGTTATTAATTTTCCTCTAACGGGCCAAATCGCCCGAAAACTACTCGGATTGACACCAACGGGCAAGTCTTAAATGATATTTCGGACTTGTACCATGCTTCAGAACCAGTATATGAGCCTGATACCCATGAAATCCATCATTACTTAGTTTCTTTGAATCCTTAAAATTTCAAATAAAAATTCATTACTCGGGCTAGGGACCTCGGAATTCGATTTCGGGTATACGCCTAGGTCCCATATTTTTCCACGGACCCGCCGGGACCATCAAATCATGCAAATCCGGGTCCGTTTTCTCAAAATATTGACCAAAGTCAAACTTAGTCTTTTAAGAAAATTCTATGAACTTAAGTGGGCATATATCACTCAAAATTCCTCCAAACCCCGAACTAACCGTCCCCGCAAGTCGTAAATTAGCTGAAGCAAGTGTGGGAAGTTTTATTTAGGGGAATGGGGTCCGAAAAGGCAGAACGACCAGTCGGGTCGTTACAGTACAAAACACTCCTTGACTTGTATATATTTTCAACTAGACAAATAGAACCGGTTCTGAACTAGTTGTAATAAGTATTAACCTGGTTTTGAATTTTTTTAGTTCTATTGAACTTTAATTTGTTAGTTTTAATGTATTTATTAAATTGTGTTGTTGTTGTTGTTGTTGTTATTATTGTGTTGTTGTTGTTGTTGGCATAAAATACCTGTTTAGGAATTTTGGTATGCTGGCAGGTGGTGTAGCTACCAAAACAAGCATTTTATGCCAAAATTAAAACCCAAAAAACCGACCAAAGTTGGTCGGTATTTAATTAAAAAATTCTTCTGATTAGCGACCAAAGTTGGTCGCTTAATCTTAAAAAAAATAAGAAATTAATAATTACCGACCAAAGTTGGTCGGTTAATGAACAAGGATTACCCAGATTTCACATTTACCGACCAACTTTAATCGCTAATTTTTAAATTTTAATTTTTTTGAAAAATATATATTTTAATTTACCGACCAACTTTGGTCGCTAATCTTTAAATTTTAATAATTAATAATATAACGTAATTTACGTACACCGACCAACCTTGGTCATTAAAATATGTTACCGACCAAAGTTGGTCGGTATGTGCTTTAAATTGCACAGTTGGTCCTTTTACCTGCGCGACCAACTTTGGTCGGTAATTAGCGACCAACTTTGGGCGGTATACAAAAGCGACCACTAAAATAGCGACCAAGCCTGTTTGGACGGGTTTTGGTCGGTATTTTGCATAAACAAATCAACGTTGGTCGGTTTTTGTGGTTGTTAAAATTCGGATTTCTAGCAGTGCTTGGGATTTGATTTGTGTGAAAGAGATTAGAAATGCAATTTTCATTTACAAAACTCAAAAAATATTAGACTGCTAAATGACTAGTCTGCGGACAATCTTATTCGAGCCTTCATCAATTTCTAAAGCATTATCTTTAGAAAATAATTTTAAATTTTGAAAAGCGCAAAATTTAAGGTCAAATTTCTTTTATCGGACTTTCTCACCTTTTTTTCTTCCTACAATAATATTCCCTTCAGCTTATTTGGCAAGAGACTTGCGCAGAGATCAGTATAAATAGGAGCAAAAAATTGCATCTTACCAATAACTTAGTTTTAATAATCCGTTATAAATATGCGTTTAGTGATATTATATTTTTCACAGAAGATTAGTAAATAAAACACATAATATCTATGTATGGGTCAAAAATCCTCCTAATGGTATTCAAAATAAGATTACCCAAAACGGAAGAATTCTCGAGTCATCATTGGCCGAGGAGATCCAGGAAGCAGAAATACTCGTAACCGAAGAGTCGACGGGAGCCGTCGCCGAGATGACGACGAATGGTCAAGGTCGAGCATTACTGATAAAGCTGTACCGGCTAGTTTTCAAAATAAGATACTAAAAGGAATATTCTAGCAAATATTCTTTGTGGTTCGTACTATTAGGGTTTATTAGAAATATGTGTCATAACTCATATATATAGAAAGAGGGACCAAAAAGAAAGGGGGATTCATTTTTGTAAGTACTGACTTTTGACAAAATATTCTCTTTCTCTATTGCTAAGAAACAAATATTATCTTTTTATCAAGATCCTTGTCTAAATGATTCCAGACCTTTCCACACGATCCAAGAGGGATTCGAACACTCAAGAACTTATCTGTCATTCGTCATTGTCAGAAGAAGTGGCCGTCTAATTCATCCTTTTTTGGGTGAATCACTCCCTTATTTATTTGAATGCCATTTATTATTATTAATCGTCATTAAATGCTACATTGATGCTCATGCCTTTTGGAATAGTTATTGCATGCTGTCATTCTTCCACCAGATTCACTTAATGCTAATCATATTTTCGACACTCACATTTAAAAATATTTTTGTTAACTATGTTTAACTTCTTATCATATAAATTTAATTATTTGAACCAAAGATTATACCTTTTTGGTCAAACAATCTATAGTATCATATCATTCTTTTCTATTCAAATTATAATTAATCATAACATATTATTTATTCAAGACTTATTACCGGTATTTAAAGTATACAAATAGTTTTGTTTTGATCCCTGAATGCAACATGCTAAAATACAGTTTAGAAAAACAAACAATGAGAATAAGGGGTTCGATTGTAACATCACAAATCTGCATAATTAGATTCTTACAATCGAAAAAAACTGAACAATAACAATAAATTAAATATTACTAAAACTTCAAATGGAACTTCTAACTATAAAAACTTACTTACCCTATAGAAATCCTGATCTTAGAATCTATATCTATATCTATACTATATTAAAAGCACGAAGGCCCTTAGTGAAATGTCGTTCGCCTTTTTTACCCTTTAAAATATAGAGTTCACATTAGACAAAATAGTAATTTAAGTATTTCATTAATATTTTGAAATAATTATTTAATTAATTCTCCTATAATTTAGGAATAGCTATTTAATTATTCTCCTATTATTAACCGTCTAGGAAAGGTAATAAAATTTTGCCTAAATTTTTTCCTATTCGTTCTACTCCCTACGTATGTTGGAGTAGTTTATAGCTTTAAGGTTTTGGAGACCTTTTTTGTAGTTAAAAATTCTGCCTAGCCTAAATTTTCGCCCCTATGTTGGATTATTGAATGCGTTTATTTTGTAGTTAATATCTTTTAGGTTTAGGAGATCTTTTTGGTTAAATTATTTTGCCTTAAATCACACACACAATTTTCTTTTTGGTTAGGAGACTTTATTATTTGGTAAAATTCATATTATGTGCGTTGCGTGTGCACCTAATCTCAATATGTAAATATACTTACTAAAAGTTATATTCGAGTATAAAATAAAAACTTTAAATTTTTAAAATTGATGTATATTCAAATTCTATATATTCAACTTTTCAGTTTTAGCAAGAATACATAACTTTTAAAGATCTAAGAGCATTTCTAAAATATTTGAAAAGCTATTTTCAAGTTCATTTTAATAGACAGAATGCAATATTTTTCTTTCTTGCGAGCAGAATACATGTTGTTATATTTTTTTAATCAATATATATATCAACTATTATAAAAGCACAAAGCCTCATAGCGAAATATTATTAAACCTTTTTACCCTTAAAAATAAATTTCAAATAGGATAACATTGGCATTTAATTATTTTTCGTAATAATTATAATTTTGAAATCAATTATAATATTATGATAAAATTATTAACCTAATTGTCCATTTTTATTGTTTACTACCTAACGAATCATAATATACATGGTTATTAAGACAAAAGCAATATTCATAAGATATTCTAATTTCAAATTACTTCCAAGTTTAGGGTCCTGACATTAACTTAATTTGTTACTTAAATAAATATTATTAGAAAAGGTCATGAATAAATGAATAAAATTCTTTATATATGTATTAATTTCATGATCAATATTTATCATTTTCAAGAACTCAAACTTTTACTTAATATTATTTTTGTGACTAAAACCATGTTTGAATGTTATTTATATATTTTTTAAAAATAATTTTCATCAATATAGGGTACACGCGCAACGCGCGTACCGTAAGACTAGTATGTCTAATAATGTGAACTGTGTGTAGACTTGAGCATAAATTAGTCACCATATTTAACTTCAAAATGCTATAGATGAGGTTCATCAATAATTGTCATGTACGTGTATTTATGAGTAAAATCCACCTAACCTCTTTAATTTTTAAGTATTGGAAATTGATACCCTTTCTATCTGTTGAAAGGGAATGATAAACCCCATATGCAATATTTTCCGGTGAGATTTAAGATTTTAATACAGAGATATATTAATGTCTTTTTTTGTCACGACACTACTCAAAATTCGGTAAAAAGCAATCAGAAAAAGCGACCAAAGTTGATCGCTTATAGGTCAAAAAGCGATCAAAAAAGCGTCCAAACATGTCTGGTCGCCATATTACTGGTCCTTTTACCTTAGAGACCAAAGTTGGTCGCTATTTAATACAGAGATATATTAATGTCTTTTTTTATCACGACACTACTCAAAATTCGGTAAAAAGCAATCAGAAAAAGCGACCAAAGTTGATCGCTTATAGGTCAAAAAGCGATCAAAAAAGCGTCCAAACATGTCTGGTCGCCATATTACTGGTCCTTTTATTTTAGGGACCAAAATTGGTCGCTAATTAGCGACCAACTTTGGTCTCTAAGGTAAAAGGACCAAATATTCCGGGTAAAGACTATAGCGACCAACTTTGGTCGCTTTAATATTTTAATAATATAATTTTGGCGACCAAAGTTGATCTCTACATGTAAATTACGTTTTTTTTATTTATTATTAATCAAAATATAGCGACTAACTTTGGTCTCTAATCTAAATATTATATTTTAAAATCTGAAAAATAGAGACCAAAGTTGGTCGCTTTTTTTATTAATTTTTTTTAATTTTTTTTTTTAAAAAATATAAGCGACCAAAGTTGGTCGCTATATTTCCAGAAATTATTTTTTTTAATGGAATAGCGACCAAAGTTGGTTGCTTTTTGAGAAATCTGGGTTAATTAGCGACCAACTTTGGTCGCTATTTCCCAGAAAATAATATTTTTTAATAGAAAAGTGACCAACAAGCGACCAAAGTTGGTCGCTTTTCTGGGTATTATTTTGGCAGAAACTGCCTGTTTTGGCAGCTACACCACCTGCCAGCATACCAAATCCCTATTACAAGCAACAACAACACAGCAACACAACAACAACAAAAACACAAAAACAACATTAAAACCAACAAAGTATAAAGTTCAATAGAATAACCACATTAAGCTAACCAAACTAAGTTAACTCTTATTACAAGCCCATTCGAAAAGCGATTCTATTTGTCTAGTTCAAAGTGTATAAAAGTCAATGAGTGTTTTGTACATCATTATCATCACCGTATGATGAGCTTTCATCAGCAAGACGATATCCAGAAGGGTCTACTTGTCGAGGACGGGAAGAACGATCACGGAGAGGACGGGAGGAACGAGCACTTGGAGGACGGGAGGAATGAGCACGGGGAAGACGAGCCTCTGGCGATGAGTCATGAGACCTGGGAATCGGAAAACCTCCAGAAGCTAGGAGAGATTTGAGCTGCTCTTGCATGCCCTGCCACTGAGCGACCACGCCGATGTACTAGCATCTCTAAGCTTTTCTCTTTCCTTGGCCGCTTCTAGCTCGGATGTGAGCTTTGTCACAGTCTCCCACATAGTGGAGAGGCTCTCCCCATCAAGTTGCTCGGCTTGCGAGAAAGTCCCTATTCCTTTCATCCCACACTTATAGCGATGAAATTTCTTAGTAGGAAGCCCATATACCTTCCCCCATTTTGGACCGCCTGCAGTCTCCGTCCACATTCTTTCAGCATCCCCGTCGTTGGATTGACTCGCCCGACTCATTAGGTGGCTGATTGCGTATGAATTCCTCCACTTCAGCTGTGAAGCGACCCTATAAGAAAAATTACATTGAATTAGTAATTCAAAATTTATATAAAAGTAAATCAAAATACTTAATGAAAAGTGAAAACTTACATGTACAGTCGAGGCTTGTCCCTCGACCCACCTTTCTTGATCCGTCTCTTTCTTCTTCTTCATAATATGAGTCTCCTTGAATTACTCATCTTGGTTCATCGGATGCCCCAACTTCTTTTCCGGAAAACTCATAAATTTTAGTTAATAAATAGAATAGATATACTTTGAAATTTAAAATAAATTAAGCAATTACGTACCATTCTTCTTTTTATTGCCCCTAGGCTGATCGCACCTCCAGTGTGCAAGGATCCTCCCTTCTCAGATACGCGAGCTTTCTTTCCTTTTTTGCTCTTCTCTAAGAACTTTGCAGTAAGCCATTGCCTTTACAAATCCTCCCATAAATTCTGAAGTAACCCGTCAGGCTTCTGGTTCAACTTTCTAGCTTTGGAGAAAGTATGCGACAACTGCTTGCGAGCTTTGAGATGAAATTTGCAGCCACGTCCGCGCTATAGCGGTGTTCCCATACACACTTGCTATGTATTTCAAAAGTTAAATATTATATGGAAATATCATAAATATAAATAATTATACTACTTAAAAGAACATTTATACCTTAAATTCATTGAAAATTTGCTCCTTCAGCGAGAATAGGAATTCACTCCAAGACGCAGGCCATCATAAAGCTTTCTGGTTGCTTTTGAGATTATTCTCGTAGTAATATTACTCGGGATGAACCTACAATTTAATAGAAAAAATACATTAATATCTTAGTAAAAACTGTACAAAACAATAAACGTAAAAATAACAAATAACTCTTATCCATCACCCTCAGGGACTATGATAATCTTGCCATATTGATCATAATGCACATCCTCGTCAGCATCAATATCACCGTCCGAAACATGTATATCAGAGGCATGTGTGGAAGGTGTAGGGGGGTCAGAGCTAGTATCTCGCAGTCAAAGGCCTGAAATAGATGGAGTCACTAATGAAGGTGGATGCGATCCCTGTGACTGCGACATAGCTGTATGGACCGCTAGTGGATGTGATACTGATTGCTATGACCCGAGTGGCTGTGACACTGATGGCTATGATCCATGTGGATGTGACATGGATCGATGCGATCTATGTGATGTTGATGGGTGTGATCCACATGGTAGTGAGGCAGGTGGACTGTATGTCGGACGTATAGTCCTACGGCCCTATGACGAAAGACTTGGTATCTGTACGAAGGTGTAGGGTGTGTGATGCTGTGGCAGATAAGAATAGCCCTTGGGTGGAGGCAAAGACATAGGCATAGGCATAGGCACATCAGAAGAGGGTGGAAAAGATTGAGTATTATCTTCTACCCTCCTCTTTGGTTTCCTAGTCTTTTCTCGACCCCGAGAACCAATATGGTCATTGTTACCTCGACCCTTGCCTGTCATCTACATAATATAATACATATTTAGATTGAAACATATAAAGAAACTAGCTATAAATGAGAGTTATTAAAGAAACCAACTTTTTAAAGCTCATCGACGTATTGTTCCTCGTCAGAGAATTCTTCTTCCTCACTAGTTTGAGCTTCATCAGTTGATTCGTCTTCCTCGTTTTCTATAATTCTTACTTCATTTATATCAACTTCTTCCAATATGTGTTCAGGATGTTCCAAATCATTTTCTAAAAGTTCTTTCACTATTTGGTGAACACTGGAGATATCGTTTTGATATGCAACATCTAACACATTCTCGACTTCCACCCTACTTACAGGCTTAGTTTTGATTACAACCCACCAATCAGACTTATTCCGCTTCAATAGATAAGGAGCATAATACACTTGCCTAACATTATGTGCAATTATAAAAGGATCATAGCGATCATACTCCCTCGTATGACTAACCTCAATTATGTTGTATTGATTGGGTACTCTTGTACCTCTTGTTGGATTTGGGTCAAACCACTTGCTTCTAAAGAGTATCAATTTCTTAAATGGCCAACCTATATGACTTTTTGACCAAAATAGCGACCAAAGTTGGTCGCTATTTCTAAAAAAAAATTAAATTACTTTTAATTCAATTTAAAATTATGTACATATGTAGTATAAATTTAGGATTTTAATTCAATTTAAGCTATATATATATATATATACATATATAAAAGTTATATTCGATATAATATTAGCTAATGCACTAATACTTAGTGCATAGTTGTGATGACCCAAAAGGTCATCACTTGTTTTAAAACAAAACTTCTGTGTTCTGGGGCCTTGAAAACCTCACTTAGAGTTACCTCGATTTGCGTGCATAGCCGGAAAGCTTAAATATGAAAATTTGTGAAAAATGATAAGTTTTAATTATAAAATGAGCTAATTTAACTCCGGTCACCGTTTTGGATAAACGGATCCGGACCCGTGATTTGACGGTCTCGGAGGGTCCGTAAGAAAATATGGGACTTGAGCATATACCCGGAATTGAATTCCGAGGTCCCGAACCCGAGAAATGAATTTTTAAAGGAAATTGTTTTCTGAAAATTTTTAAGGAAATTTGAAATGAAGTTTGATTAGAAAGAGATGGTATCGAACCCGTATTTTGGTTTCGGTGCCCGGTACAGGTCTTATATATGGTTTGGATCATTTATGTAAAGTTTGGTTTAAAACGAACGTCGTTTGACGTGATTCGGACCTAAATTGCTAAGTTTGATACTTGATGAAGTTTGAGAAAAAAAGTTCTTGATTTTGAGGTTTGATTCATTGTTATTGAGGTTATTTTGGCGATTTGATCGCACGGATAAGTTCGTATGATGTTGTTGAGTTAGTACGTGTGTTTGGTTAGGAGCCCCGAGGGCTCGAGTGTGTTTTGGATGTGTTTCGGCAAGTTTTGAACTTAGGAAAAAGTTACAGATTCAAAGAAGTTGTAGATCTCTGAAGCTAGGTCTCACGGTCCGCGGTGGAAACTTCACGGCCATGGTGGGGGCTCCGCGACCGCAGTGGAATTTGTGCGGTCCGCGGTGAGCAAGGCCAAGCCTTCGCGGCCGCGCACGATTTCTTGCGGTCCGCGATGGAACTCCGCGGCCGCAGTCCTTTTTATGCAGGTCCGCGATGGAACTCCGCGGCCGCAGTCCTTTTTATGCGGGTCCGCAGTGGAGCTCCACGGCCGCAACCCTTTTTATGCGGTCCGTGGAGAGGGTCTGAGAGAGGTATAAATAGACGGGATTTTCAGTTATTTTTCAAAACCCCAAAAACATAAGAGGCAATTTTTCAAAAAACCTTTCTTCTCCAAATCAATTGTAAGTCATTTTTAACTAGTTTTCTTCAATCATTAACATCTTTTAACATGATTTCAACTTCAAATCAATTATTTTCATGGTGGAATTGGGAATTTTGGGTAAAACCTAAGAATATTGAAATTTGGGGATTTAGACCTCAAATTGAGGTCGGATTCCAAAACCAATTATATAACCATGCTCGGAGGTAAACGGGTAATCGGATTTTGGTCCAAATTTCGGGTTTGGACCAAGCGGGTCCGGGGTCGATTTTTGACTTTTTGGGGAAATCTTTATAAAACCTATTTTCATGCATTAGAATTGATTCATTTAGCGTTTATTGATGTAAGTAAGTAACTTGTGGCTAGATACGAGCGAATTGGCGGAGGAATCGAGGGGTAAAGCTATAATTGAAGCTTGAGTTGTGTTCGAGGCATCGAGGTAAGTATTTGGTCTAACCTTAGCTTGAGGGATTAGGAGTTGTGTCCTATTTGCTATTTGTTTCTTGTCGAGTACGACGTATAGGCATGGTGACGAGTATCTATGCGTTGGTGTCAAGCATGACCATGAGTCTTATCTTGTGATTTTCATGATCTCGTTGTATTATTCATACCTTGGTGAAGATTTCTATTTGTAGTGTAAAGTTGTGGAAAGAATTGTGACCTATGAATATTTAGGAGCGTTGGTTCCAGTTGTATAACGAATTGTGAAAGTATAAGTGATAATCGAAACTCTAGAGTATTGGCTCGAGTTGTAAAGTGAATTTTGAAGTAAAAGTGAGAAAGAAAAGAGATCATTATGTTGCCCCTTGCCTGGCTATTGTTGAGTTGAGGTTCCCTTGAATTGTGTTATTAATTGATATTACTGACGCTTAGGTTGATGATTCTTCGTGCTAGCTGTTGTAACAAGTTTGGTTATAGCTGGGTAGTTAGGTGTTGTAACAAGTTTAGTCATAGCTGAGGTAGTTAGATGTTGAAACTAGTTGAGTTATAGTTGAGATAGCTAGGTGCTGGAACAAGTTTGGCTATGGCTGTTTCTCCCTCACCGGGACGTATATACTTGTACTGTGGAGTTCCCTTGCCGGGATAGTGTAGTTTATTGTTGATCCATTGCTGGGACGGTTAATTATGATTATTGTGGACTGTATAGTTGGAATGGGTTGCACGCCGCAACAAATATTATATTGGATCGGGTTGCACACCGCAACAGATATTATATTAGATCGGGTTGCACGCCGCAACAGTTATATATGTGGATCGGGTTGCACGCCGCAACAATGTTAAAGTAGATCGGGTTGCACGTCACAACAATGTTAAATGATAGGGGATCGGGTTGCGCGCTGCAATAGTATTGTTATTGTATTGATTGTAGACATCGAGTGTTCTTTCATACTTTATTAAGTTTCTGGCAGAATTGATATGTTTCCCCGAAACATGTTCCCCCTCCCTTTCAAATTGTTATTACCTGTTTATATTTCTGTTATATATCATATAACTACACAGGTTTATCTGGAGTCTGGTCCTAGCCTCGTCACTACCTCGTCGGGGTTAGGCCAGACACTTACCAGCACATGGGGTCGGTAGTGCTGATACTACACTCTGCACTCTGTGCAGATACCGGAGCGGCACTTGATCAACAATAGTAGGGGAGTCAGCCTTCAGTCCACCGAGACACCGAGGTAGCATTGCATGCGTCCGCATGCCCGACATCTCCTCTATCTTTTATGATGTTCTGTTATCTCATGTATCCTAGACAAACAGTGTTATTTTTCCTTCAAAACTGTTGTATGTAGTACTCTTAGTAGTCCGTGGACATTGTGACACCAGTTTCTGGGTAGAGGCATGTGTTGACTTTCGAAACATTTTGGTTTATTATTTATTTAAGACTTCCGCTTAAATCTCATATTCCGCTGTCATGTAGGTGTTTATCACTTATTAAAATGTGTTGTAAAAAGGATTAACACAGAAGAGTTAAAGATTTCTAAGTTCGTGGCTTGCCTAGCTTCTACGAGTAGGCGCCATTACGACTCGCGAGGGTGGAAATTTCAGGCCGTGACAATAGTATAGTGTGTGTGTGTGTGCTTATATATATAAGCTATATTCGATATATATATATATATATATATATATATATATAGTATAGTGTATTATAAATACTACGTGTATTATATATACTAAGTGTATAGTACATATATGTAGATATAGTATAGTCTATTATATATACTACGTGTAGTATAGTGTATTATATAATACACTATACTATATATATAGTATAGTGTATTATATATACTAAGTGCATAGTATATATATGTAGATATATTAATTAATATGATATATATATATATATATATATATATATATATAAAGCTATATTCGATATAATATTAGCTAATGCACTAATACTTAGTGCATAGTATAGTATATATATAGAGTATTGATTAAAAACAAAACGTCTCGACTTATATCAATTAATATGTTATAATTGATTCATCGATTTTTTGTAACAGAGTTAATGAATTACATTCATTCATCACTAGGTTATAAGTCGATGAATCAATTATAACATACTAATTGATATAAGTCGAGACGTTTTGTTTTTAATATATATACATGCATCGTTGTACTATTTAACTGCATATATAGCATGTTAAGAATATATATATATATATATATATATATATGTATATGTATATATATATATATATATATATATATATATATATATATATATATATATATATATATATATATATATATATATATAGACACACACACACGCTTCGTTGTACTACTTAACTGCATATATAGCATGTTAGAGTATATTTTAGTGTATTCATCCCTTGTATTACAAAAGTGTTAACGACTTACATTTATATTATTTAGATAGTAAGTACAAAAGTGATTTTTAATTTTGACTAATGTTGACCTGAAAAGAGACCAACTTTGGTCACTATTTTTCCAGAAATTATATTTAGCGACCAAAGTTGATCCCCAATTATCCAGAAATTAAATTTACTTTGGTCGCTAAATTTAAATCAGATTTATTTATATTTTATATAATATTTAAAATAATAATATAATTGTTAAACGTTAGAACTGGGTCCTAGATTAGCGACCAAAGTTGGTCTCTATTTTCATAAACGACCAACTTTGGTCGCTAACTTTGAATTATATTTATTTATATTTTATAATTTTTTTTAAATAATAATATAATTATTAAAATTTTATAACTGGGACCCATATTAGCGACCAAAGTTGGTCTCTATCTGCTTATCCTTTAATGAGCGACCAACTTTGGTCGCTAATTTTAAATTGTATTTATTTATATTTTATAATTTTTTTAAAATAATATTATAATTATTAAAATTTTCCATGTGGGTCCCACTTTAGCGACCAACGTTGGTCGCTAATCTCAGTATTTTTTTGACCAAGCAAGTCTGACCAGTCCAGCCAACATTTTGACGAAATTATCGACCAAAAAGCGACCAACCTTGGTCGCTAGTGTATTTAGAATAAGTTTTTAATTATTTTCTCCAATTTAGCGACAAACTTTGATCGCCGAATTTTGGTCGCTTTTTTTTCGGATTTCTAGTAGTGCAACCAGGAATTCCCACGTTTGGGACAGTGATGGCGCCTAACACTTCACTTGCTAGGCAAGCCAACCTTAGAGAATCATTAAGTCCATTTTCATTCAATTTCAATAAATAAAGTCAATTAAGTCAAAATGAACTAAAACTGAGTGCGGAATATCATAACTACCCATAATATCTACTACAATACAGATGTGGAATCACAATTTACGAGCTTCTAGAATTTTCTACAAACAGATTCTGAAAGAAATGCCATTGTTTTGAACGAAAAGAAACAGTAAAAATAAGGAAAATGGGAGGGGATTTCAAGGTCTGCGGACGCCAGCAAATCTACTTCAAATCTCCAACGAGCAAATCCAAGCTGCTACGCCTCACGAACAGCTGGGGCCAGTACCAAAGTCTGCACAAGAAGTGCAGAGTGTAGTATGAATACAACCGACCCCATGTACTCCGTAAGTATCGAGCCTAACCTCGACGAAGTAGTGATGAGGCTATGACAAGACACCCACGTAATAAACCTATGCAGATAACAATATACGTACAAGATAACAACAAGTAAAAACTAAACATGTACTATTGGGAGGGGGACATGCTAAAGGGGGATACAAGATATGAGAAATACGGAAATGATAACCAGAACGGTCAGTATACCTTTAACCAGTAAAAACAATTAAGCACAATGAAGAAAATTGCACGGCATCACCCTTCGTGTTTTTACTCTCAACCTCACAATGAACAAGAATACTGCACGATATCACCTTTCGTGCTTTTACTCTCACTTTCAGTATAAATCAATGGATACGATACGACATCACCCTTCGTGCATTAATTTTCATAATACGACACGACATTGCCCTTCGTGAATTAACACTCACAATATGGCACGGCATCACCCTTCGTGCATTAATACTCTTCCTTACCATATAACAATGAACAAGTAACAACAGGGAGATAGAATAACAAGATCAAGCTTTACGTCAACAATGGTGCCACAATACCAATCTCACTTTAGAAACAATCCTCAATTATAAAAAAAAAAACCATAAACGCGGTAACAACGATCAATATAATAAGTAACTAGTCTAAGCATGGATAATATGATCAAAGTAAACAACTAATTACAAGGAGCAATCTCACCCGCATGCTTTAACCCAACACTAACGCATAAGTACTCGTCACCTCACATATACGTTGTACCCAACATCTAAACATGTAGCACACAGATAAACAAGTCCTAATCCCTCAAGTCAAGGTTAACCACGACACTTACCTCACTCCAAGAATCAATTCAAAGCTCAACCACAACTTTGCCTTTCAAACAAGTCTCCGAACCAATAAAATCTAGCAAATTACCAACCAAACGATTCAAATTAAGCCTTAGGAACTACCCACGATTGCAAAGGATTCAATTTAGGTCATTTTTGAAAAAGTCAACAAAAGTCAACTCCCAGGCCTGCTTGGTCCAAATCCGAAATTCAGACCAAAACCCGATTACCCATTCACTCCCGAGCTCGGTTATGTAATTTGTTTTGAAATCCGACCTCAATTTGAGGTCTAAATCTCAATTTTATAAAAATTCCTAATTCTACCCAAACCCCCAATTTCCACCATGAAAACACTAGATTTTTGGTTGAAAACTTGTGACATGTAATGAAAGATTGAAAGAAAATAGGTTAGAATCACTTATCAATGATTTGGGGAAGAAGGGTGCTTGGGAAAATTGCCTCTAGGGTTTTCTTGTTTTGAATATTTGAAGAATGAACAAAAATTCCGTTTCTCAACTATTTGATCAGTCGCAGGTATCGCATTTGCGACCTGGGGTTCGCAAATGCGAACCCCACAAATGCGAAGAAACAACCGCAATTGTGAAGCTCTCCTATTTTTGCTGTCATCTCATTTGCGATGATTTGTTCGCAAATGCGAACATTGATCTTCTGCAAATGCGACCATTTGATCGCAATTGCGATCACTATACTCCCCTGTCCCACTTTTTCGCAAATGCGAACTTAAGGTGCCCAACTACTCTTTGCAAATACGAGGAGTTGCTCGCAAATGCGAACCTATCAGAGGTCGCAAATACGAAGCCTGACCTCGCAATTGGGATTTGCGAGGTCTGAGGCCTGCACCAGAATTGGAACACACCAGCACATTCCTAAGTCCAAATTTCACTCTATAGCCTATCTGAAACTCATCCAAGCCGTTGGGGCTCTAAACCAACTATGCACACAAGTCTAAAAACATCATACGAACTTGCTCATGCGATCAAATCGCCAAAATAACACCTAGAACTACGAATTGAACATTAAATCAAAGAAAATTTTCAAGGAAAACTCATGAACTTTTATTTTCACAATGGACGTCTGAATCACGTCAAACCAACTCCGTTTCTCACTAAATTTGACAGACAAGTCATAAATATAATAATGGTCCTATATCGGGTTCCGAAACCAAAATATGGACCCGATATCAATAAAGTCAAACATTTGTCAAACTTTTAAAGTCATTAAGCTTTTAAACTTTCAAATTTCAACAAAGTATGATAACTCGGGTTAGGGACTTCCGAATTTGATTCTGGACATACATCCAAGTTCAAATCACGATACAGATCCACCGGGACCGTCAAAATATGAATCCGGGTCCGTTTGCTCAAAACGTTGACCGAAGTCAACTCAAATGGATTTTAAGGCAAAAATTTCATATTTTCTCAGTTTTTAACATAAAAGCTTTTCGGAAAAACACTCGGATTGCGCAAATCGATGAGGGTTAAAATGAGGTATTGAAAGCTTCAAATCATAAAATTAGGTTCTACAACATAAGATGACCTATCGGGTCATCATATTTTTCTTTTTTTCCCTTAAAGATTTCTTTTAGTCCAAAGTTTTTTTTTTTAAAAAAAAAAACCGAGCAAAACTCCCAAAAGCATGCTAGTCACCTTGGTTACTGTCCCTTTCTTTCACCCATTTAAACAGCTTTTTAATTGGTTTACTTGCTCAGTGAAGTGATTTTGGTCAAACACACTAACATCTCTTATTAAAATATTTTTGGTCAAATTACAATCAACATCCTTATCGACTTGCTTAGCACCTGGCTTTGCTCCATTGGATAAGCTTTAGTCAATCTCATAGATTCAATAAACAAAAGATGAGAACAATTCAATACATGGAATATGCAGAATTGGAATACATTCTTAGACTGAAAATGATGTAAAGTAATATCTATTGCTTGACTACTTTTACTTTCACAGTGAAACATGTAAATTGACAAATAATAAGATTATATATACGAGTATATAAACATTGAAACTTTCAAAAAAAGTAATTAGCATGCTTTTGGAAATTTTGCTCGTGTTTTTTTTATGACTTTGGATTAAAAGAAATCTTTAAGAGAAAAAAGAAAAAATATAATAATACGTTTTTTTAGGTTAAAATTCTAAGTCTTACCGGAAAATATTATATAAGAAGGTTATCGTTCCATTCAAAAGGTGAAGGAGGTATTGTTTCTCAGCCCTTAAACGTTAAAGGGGTAAAATGAATTTTACTCTGTATTTATTTATCGTAAAAATCGGATCTAAAATCAGGTCAACCCATTGCAAATATTGGAGGCAATCAATGCATATTATCCTCGGATCAAGATCGATCTCATTCTAAGAACTTGAATGCATTTTCGATTTTGGAAGGTGTGAGAGAGAAATTGATTTAAAATAATATGTTGCATTATTTATAGAGGTAGAATAGCCCGGCAAGACTTATCTTGAATATGAAGCAAGTTAATAAATAAGAAAACAATTATAATCCATGGAAGAGAATTTTATAAATTCAAGCCTCTGAAAAGAATAGTTTAATCACCATATTTAATTAAGTTGCAAAATGCTATAGATAAGGTACAACGTTAATCATGTATCTGGAGTAATAATCGGATCTATAAATCAGGTCAACTCCTTTTAATTGGGACAATAATTGGAAGCACTAATTTAATACTACACATTATGTCCTGATCAAGATCTCAGCCTATCTATTTGAACAACAATGACAACCCATTAAAATCCCACGGGTAAGGGTCTGGGAGGGTAATGTGTACGTAAATCTTACCCCTACTCTGATGGAGTAGAGACGTTGTTTCCGGTAGACCCTCGGTTCAAGAAACGAAAAAGACAAAAAAATAATATATCAGTACTATCATCAGAAACAATAGAAATAATAACATTATTATAAAAACCAGAAAATAGTTGAAATACAAAAATAATAACCAGTAAATAAAGCCCAGTACTATGAAAAACGGGAGAATAGTGTGAACATAACATTAACCACTAGCGATCTAGGACAAACCCTATCAGACTAGCCTTATACCCGAAACGAAGTAGAAAAATGCTCAACTACCTCCTAACGTACAACCCTAGTGCTCGATCTCCACACTTTCCTATCAAGGGCCATGCCCTCGAAAATCTAAAGTCACGCTAGGTCCTGCCTGATCACCTCTCCCTAATACTTCTTAGGCCTCCATCTACCTCTTCTTGTACCCGCCAAAGCTAATTGCTCACACATTCTTACCGGTACATCAGGGCTTCTCCTCCGCACATGCCCAAACCATATGAGTCTCGCTTCCCGCATCTTGTCATCTATTGGAACCACGCCCACCTTCTCCCAAATATCTTCATTCCTAATATTATCTATCCTAGTGTGCCCGCACATACACCTCAACATCCTCATTTCTGCTACTTTCATCTTCTGTATATGTGAGTTCTTAACCAGCCAACACTCTACCACATACAACATGGCATGTCTAACCACAACTCTATAAAACTTACCTTTGAGTATCAATGCCATTTTCTTATCACACAGGGCTCCAGATGCTAACCTCCATTTCATCCAACCCACCCCTATACGGTGTGTGAGATCCTCGTCGATCTTTCCGTCCTCTTGGATAACTGACCCAAGTTACTTAAAACTGCTTCTCTTGGGGATGACCTATGATCCAAGCCTCACGTCCATGCCCTCTTCCCTCGACTTGGCGCTGAACTTGCACTCCAAGTATTTTGTCTTAGTCCTGCTCAACTTAAAACCTTTAGACTCAAGGGCCTGTCTCCAAACCTCCAGCCTCTCGTTAACACCGCCTCGCGTCTCATCAGTCAGAACTATGTCATCAGTGAATAGCACACACCATGGCACCTCCCCTTGAATATGTCATATAAGTGCGTCCGTCACTAGGGCATATAAGAATGGGTTGAGCACAGATCCTTGATGTAACCCTATAACAACCGAAAAATGCTCTGAGTCGCCTCTCACTGCTCTAACCCGAGTCTTAGCTCCTTAATATATGTCCTTGATCGCTCTAATTAAGTTACTGGCACACCGTTTACCTCCAAGCATCTCCAGAGAACCTCCCTAGGGACTTTGTCATACGCTTTCTTCAGGTCAATAAACACCATATGCAGATCCTTCTTCCTATCCCTGTATTGTTCCACCAACCTCCTAATAAGGTGGGTAACTTTTGTGGTTTAATGACTCGGCATGAACCCGAACTGGTTGTCAAATATAAACACCGTCCTCCTCACCCTCACTTCCACCACCCTATCCCAAACTTCCATAGTATGACCTAGTAACTTGATACTCCTATAGTTGTTAAAACTCTGGATATCACCTTTGTTCTTGTACAACGGTACCATCGTACTCTACCTCGACTCATCCAACATCCTCTTTGTCCTGAAAATAACATTAAATAGCTTAGTCAGTCATTTCAAGCATGCTCTACCCACAAACCTCCAAATTCTACTGTAATTTTGTCTCGCCCGATTGCTCTTCCCATACTCATCTTACACATAGCCTCCATGACCTCCTCAACCTTAATACTCCTACAATATCTAAAGTCTCGGTGACACTCCAAATTCCCCAAGTCACCTAGCATAATATCCCGGCCCCCCTCTTCATTTAGAAGTCTATGAAAGTAAGTTTGCCATTTTTGCTTAATCTGAGCCTCCCCCATCAATACTCTACCGTCCTTGTGTTTGATACACCTCACTTGATCCAGATCCCTAGCCTTCCTCTCTCTCCCCTTAGCCAGCCGAAATAACTTTTTATCCCCGCCTTTGTCCCCTAATTCCTCGCACAACCGGCCAATCACTGTAGTCTTGGCCTCCGTGACCGCCAACTTCGCCTTCTTCCTCACTACCTTATACCTCTCCATGTTCTCTCTCTTCTCCTCCTCGCCTGAGCTCCCTATTAGCTTCAAGTATGTCGCCTTCTTCACTTCCACTTTGCTTTGGACCATATCACTCTACCACCAGTTGCCTTTGTGCCCGCCAGAGAAACCCTTCGAGACCCCTAACACCTCTCTCGCCGCCTCCCTTAAATAGTTTGCCGTCGTCATCCACATAGCGCTCGCATCCTTACTACTCTTCGAGGCTCCCATAGCTGATAGCCTCCTCTCCAACTCCTAAGCTTTATCCTTAGTCAAGGCTCCTCACCTGATCCTCGGTCGTCCTCGAACAGACCTCTTCTTCCTCCTTATCATGATACCAGCGTCCTTCACCAAGAGCCTATGTTGCGTTGGGAGTGTCTCGCCCGAGATAACCTTGCAATCCTTGCACAATCCTCTATCGCACCTCCTGAGGAGGAGATAATCAATCTGAGTCTTTGCCACCGTACTTTGGAAAGTAACCATATGCTCTTCCCTCTTCGGAAAATTAGAGTTCGTAATCACCAGTTCAAATACCTTAGCGAAATCCAATAGCGAAGTTCCTCCTCCGTTCCTATCCCCAAAAATGAAGCCTCCATGTACCTCGCCATAGCCACCAACAGTCGACCTTATATGTCCAGTGAAATTCGCTCCTATAAATAACCTCTTAGCAAGCGAAATACTACGCACAATCTCATCGAACCCCTCCCAGAAGCGCCTTTTAACCTCCTCATCCAAGCTCGCTTGCGGCGTGTAAGCGCTAACGATATTTAGGGTGCACTCTCCGACCACTAACTTAATAGGCACCATTAATCTATCATTCACCCGCCTAGCTACTAACGCATATTTTTATTTTTATTTTATTTTGGGAGGTCAGAGAGAGAAAGAGAGGTTAAATAATAGGGTATATGTTATATTTTTTAGGGAGGATAGCTTGGCAAGACTTGAACATTATTGTAGTTAATTCTTCTAATACCAATGATCACAACTTCCAAAAAATGTTATTTGAAATATAGAGTTGTGTTTGGAATAAATTCCAGTTTGGGTTGTTTTTGAAGTTTTGTGAGTGATTTGAGTGAAAATTTTGAAAAACAGTTTTTTAAAGTTTTTAAAATTTTCGAAAACTTTCAAAATGTTTTTTTTTTTTTTTTATGTCCGAACGGGCTCTTAGTATCAGGCACCGCATATTTTCACAAAAAATATTTACGTTTAAGTTTTTAGCTTCTTGATTATGAGCAAGACCAAACTAACGAATTCGACTAATTAAATTAGACGGACAATTATGTTCTTTTTAAAAATGTAGGTTATAAATGTAAAATGACAACTTGAAATTAGAATATATTTGTTATTAAAGCTTGATTAGATCGTTTACAAATTTTAATATAAAGCTTGATTTACCCAAAAGTATTGTATAAAGATAAACCATTAGTGTGCGCAATAATATACATTTCAAGCAATTGAAACACTGAATAATAACTTTTATATCCTTATAAAACTAAGTAATACCTTCAACTTAGTACAAAAGGTATAAATTACAAGGTTAGTCATGGGATTTTTAATTGATTTTGTAGATACATATATTTACTGTAATCACATTATACAAAGTCAATGTCTAAATTAACTAATACATGTATCACCACATTATTCCATCATAAGCGGATGCATTAACCAAGCTTTTCTTCTTTCCTCTCATGAAGCTCGCAATCAAGGAAGTGAATAATCCAATACAATAAATAATATTTTTCAGGATATAATAACACTTGCTCTCTTCAAATTTCCTACAATTGTTATGCTCGATCAAAATCAATTTTTTACAAATTACTAAAGTTTTTTCAAAATCAATCAAGATCGCTCATGTCCAGAAGATGAAGGTAGTAGAGATGAGGATGTTGAGATGGATGTGCGGGCACACCAGGTTAGATAGGATCAGAAATGAAGTTATTCGCGACAAGGTGGGTGTGACCCCTATTGAGGACAAGATGCCGGAAGCGCGGGTTAGGTGCTTTGGTCATGTGAGGAGGAGGAGCGCAGACGCCCCGGCGAGGAGGTGTGAGAGGTTGACATTGGAGGGCCTACGAAGAGGTAGAGGTAGGCTAAGAAGAGGTGAGAAGAGGTGATTAGGCAAGACATGGCACAAGTTCAGCTGACCGAGGACATAACCTTTGATAGGAATGTATGGAGGTCGAGGATTAGGATGATAGAGTAGGTACGGTAGTCTAGAGTGTTCATAACAGTAGTATTGACGTGCAGTATCGCTTTCTGTTGGTAATAAATTTTTATGACTAAGTTGTTTTCTTTCATTGTTGATCATCTTATTGGCTTGTTGTTTTTATTCTACTTTTTATATGGCTTTTTGGTACTGTCCCTTCTTGTCTATAATTTTATTATTGTGGTGCTTATGCTTTCTTGAGCCGAGGGTCTATTGGAAATAGCCTCTCTATCCTCACAAAGTAAGGTAGGATCTGCGTACATACTACCCTCCTCAGACCTTACGGTGTGGGATAATATTGGATATGTTATTGTTGTACTAAAGTTTTTTCATTTATTAAGGCCCAATATCCATTCTTCGTCTGAACATTGTTCCCTACTTCCCTTTGACTCTTGGATATATTTTATAGTTAATTAGAGTATGCAATCTTTTCTTTCTTTAGGACGACTCTGCAGTTTAATTTTTTTACTTTTACTTTTTTAACTCATCGATTGAAATAGATATTTTTAGCGTGAGATCCAAATGGTAAACTCTTACCAAGACATTAGAACCTATTATTGATTTTCACATTTTTTTATTATCTTAGTAAGGGGGTAATTTCTTACTAGACTAGCATAACATTTTTACGTATTTTGAGTTTTCATTTGGCTAGAAACTTGCAAGTCAACTAACTAAGAAGGCATGGGAGAACAAAACTAAGAAGGTGACATTCATGCCTTTTTTTTTAAGGTAAACATTAAATATAATATGTGGATAACTCAATAAGGCTTCTAAGGATTTCTGCGGAGTATATTTATATATTTTATTGTGTTAACTAAATAATAAAAAATATTCATCATTTTTAGGTACCTAATTTAAGTTTTATTTTAAACTCAAATATACTTTTTAAATAATATTTGTGATTTAAAAAAAAACTATACTCACTAATATCGATACACGAATGACGCGTGTAACCCGAAACTAGTTATTTTAATTGAGACAATTGAAAGCACTAATTAATGCACATTACTTCTTGATCCAGATGTCTATTGTCTAATTCTAACTATTTTATTACAATTTTAAATTTTGGGAGGTTGGAGAGAGAAAGAAACATGAAACAATATACTATTGCATTATTGGGGTTTGGAATGATAGCCTGGCAAGACTTTAACATAAAACAAGCTGAAAAATAGTATCAAAACAATATAAAACAATTATATCCCATGGTTGAGAGGCCTATAAATTCAAGCCTTTGGAAAGGAATGAAAACTCAAAACAAAAATTTCAAGTAGGCCTGAAGTACTATCTTACTATGGCGATGTTTAAACTTGGTTTGGTTCTCACTATTCTTCTCGTGGCAACTACATGTTAGTATCCCTTTATCTTTATCTCTAAATTATTATTGTGTTGTCATTAACTCGTTCTGTATATGATATAAAATAAAAGGGACAGTCCAGTGCACAAAGTATCCCGTATATTTGCAGTATTCGGGGAATGGCCGCATTCCAAGGATTGTGATGTAGACAGTCTACCCTAATGCAAGCATTAGTGGTTGCTTCCATCGCTCGAACCTCTGACCTATATGTTACAGGAAGACAACTTTACTGTTGCTCCAAAACTCTCGTTCTAAATGATATACAATATACACATATTTGATATGTATGCATGAATATGCATGCGTTCCTATGTCTTGCGATTGATTGTTTTGCTTTTCATGTTATACTTGTCATCATTTAATTTTGATAATATATGTTGGTAAAATATTTCAGTCAATATGGTGTGGTTTTCAAACACACATGTGGATGCTGCACGAAATGCTGATATGGATATCTCAGGACTCGAGAGGAGACTACTGCCACAACTTAATTCCTGGATTACCTGTAACAACAAATGTATCGTAAATAGTGATTGTCATGGTTGCTGGTTTTGCTGCACATGTACAACTTGGAAGTTATGTGGGTATATTGCTTGAAAGTAGTATATTACTGATTAATTGCATGCAACAAACTCTGCAAAATCCTCGCTATGGGTCTGTGTTTCCGTGTGGTTTGATTACTGTTTTTATTTTGTTTTCATGCTTTGTATAATAATGAAGTCAAGTGAAGTGCTTTCTCTATTGTAAGGAATAATAATGTATTACCGCTTGTTTGGATGGTTGCTACTGTATTACACCTTGTTTGTTTTGATTGTTACTTAAATTTTATATATTGTATTGTATCGTTAAATCCATCATTACGTAACAACAAAAAGTGTCACCTTACAAAACGACTGATTTGGTGAAGTCGTATCGTTACTTTATTTTTTCTCTCAATCTTGCATTTCCTTATTATTAAATAATTATATTTTATCTTTTACCCTACCTTTTCATGTAATAAGTCTACCTCGTTACCTTATTTTTTCTTTATAATATTACAAGTTTATTATTCATATTGTTGGTGCATGACAATCTATCTAAACATACTTTTTTTATACAATTATTTCACATTGTACCTTACTCTCTCTTTTTTGTAGTTATAAGTTTATTATTCATATTGTTGGTGCATAACAATCGATACATAACAAGAATCCAAACAAGCTGTTAGCTGTGAAAGTTGATTGGATTAGCCTTTAATTTTATCCTTTTTTATGACTGATCATATATTTGCCGGATTGTTTAATGAATTTACCGCATTTCAAAAGTCACTCAAGATTCGTTTAATGAAGCCAAGAGTTCCTAAAATTATTTATAATATTTTTATTAATTTGAAGTAGTAGTTACTCTAACAACAATAACAACGACAAACAAATAGTATAGAAAATAAGTTAAAGACTAAAAGCTGAAAACTTAAAAGAGAAACTTGTGGTTTAATTCAAAGACTAAAATTAAGTTGGTTTATGTTGTGACAAATAGAGAAAATTGTGCGCTATTTTATAATTTACTCTCTAAATAAACGATAAAAAGGTCATTAACTTCCGCTGGCGGTGGTATTATGGATTAAAAAATAGTTATTCATCCATATTATCTATTAAAACTGATCGGATAATGAATTTTTTAAAATTGGCTAATCAATTGATTTAACTTTTACATTTGTAAAGAGGGAGTTTATCAAGTTTGGGAGATTAGGAATTCTTCCAAAAATGATCATATTCAAAAAGCCATGGGTGATAATATGGATATCCATATTATCCGTCGGTTAATCCATTCTTTATTTATATTAAATATGAGTTAGGTCGAATATTTTATCTGTTTTTGCATTATTCATTTTTACCCTCCCATATCCGTCCCGACGTGTTCGTTCGCCACCCCTAATTTCTACTAAAGTTCTATTGACAGCAAATGAATTTAAGCTTATTTCTTCTTATTAAAAACACGTTAGCTAATAGAGTAGAACAAGAAATCATAGAAGCATGTTCAAAACTTAGTATATAAAAGTAAATTGAACATATTTTGTTCAATTAGCACATTCGAAGATCAAATCCAAATAAAGCAAAGTGCAAAGATAAAGATTAATTAATAAAAAGAAGATGGCCTAAGAAAAATAAAATTTCTTTGATTGTGTAAGTTTAAATGTCGATGTGTACATATTTCTTTGAACTAATTTTGTTTGTCAAGATGAATAAGAGAGATGTTAGTAATGCGTCCCCTTTAGTAACCAGGGAAAATTGGTGGTGGTGGTGATGCGTAAATTGATCCCAAGTTTGGAGGAAGGATAACATCCTCGAAAACAGGTGGAGGGGGAGATGCCAATGGAGCAGGAGGTGGTGATTGAACAGGTTTAGGCGGAGGCGGGGAGTGGACTGGTGGAGGAGGAGAAAAGACGGGAGGTGGTGGTGAGTGAACTGGTGGCGGTGGAGAATGAACTGGAGGAGGTGGGGAGTGAACTGGTGGTGGTGGTGGAGAGTGAACTGGAGGAGGTGGTGAATGAACTGGTGGTGGTGGGGAGTGAACTGGAGGTGGAGGTGATGGTACTAGCGGTGGAGGAGAGTGGACTGGTGGTGATGGGGAGTGAACTGGAGGAGGAGGTGATGCCACTGGTGGTGGAGGAGAGTGGACTGGAGGCGGTTGTGGTTTTGGACTTGGCACTGGTGGTGGAGGAGAGTGGACCGGAGGCGCCTGTGGTTTTGGACTTGGCACTGGAGGTGGAAGTGATGTCACTGGTGGTGGTGGAGAGTTGACCGGATGTGGCTTTGGTTTTGGACTTGGCACTGGAGGTGGAGGTGATGCCACTGGTGGTGGTGGAGAGTTGACTGGAGGTGGCTTTGGTTTTGGACTTGGCACCTCTGGAGGTGGAGGTGATGTCACTGGTGGTGGTGGAGAGTTGACTGGAGGTGGCTTTGGTTTTGGACTTGGCACCTCTGGAGGTGGAGGTGATGCCATTGGTGGTGGTGGAGAGTTGACTGGAGGTGGCTTTAGTTTTGGACTTGGGACTGGTGGTGGAGGTGATGCCACTGGTGGTGGTGGAGACTGAACCGTAGACGGCTGTGGTTTTGGACTTGGCGCTGGTGGTAGAGGTGATGCCGCTGGTGGTGGTGGAGAGTGAACCGGAGGTGGCTTTGGTTTTGGACTTGGCACTGGAGGTGGAGATGATGCCACAGGTGGTGGTGGAGAGTGAACCGGAGGTGGATTTGGTTTTGGACTTGGTACTGGTGGGGGCGGTGATGCCACGGGTGGTGGTGGAGAGTGAACCGGAGGTGGTTTTGGTTTTGGACTTGGCACTGGAGGTGGAGATGATGCTACGGGTGGTGGTGGAGAGTGAACCGGAGGTGGCTTTGGTTTTGGACTTGGCACTGGAGGTGGAGCTGATGCCACGGGTGGTGGTGGAGAGTGAACCGGTACTGGTGGGGGCGGTGATGCCACGGGTGGTAGTGGAGAGTGAACCGGAGGTGGTTTTGGTTTTGGACTTGGCACTGGCGGAGGCGGTGATGCCACGGGTGGTGGTAAAGGTGAAATCTTGGGTGGATTAGACTTAGGTGGTTTTGGGGTTGAAGGAGTTCTTTTGGGTGGCATAGGGGGATTTGGATCCTTTGGTGCTGGTCCTTCTTTATTAGCTCTACATTTATCTTTACTGCAATCCACAGGTTTGCTCAAAACAGATTGACAATCTTTCTCTTTTCTTTGGTCTGGTCTTCCTCCTAAACAATTTTCCTTATCTTCTACCACAAGATTTTTCTTAAGCGGTGGTGCACAAGTTTTGTCCAAGGCATCAAAATAATTGTAAGAAAATGTGAAATTAGCCAAATTTGGTAAGGTGCAAATAGCCTCTGGAACTTCTCCAATAAACATGTTTGATGCAATATCAAGAACTTGAACTTTCTGCATGGATTTCAAACCCTGAGGCAAGGATCCAACAAACTTATTTCTGCTGATATCGAAAATCGTTAAGCTCTTGAGCTTAGCGATTTCGTCTGTAACACAACCAGAGAGATTGTTGTTGGTGAAAACAAGCTCATCTAATGTGTTTTCCATTTTGCCAATACTATGAGGGATACAACCATGGAATTTATTGTTAGCCAAAACCACAACTGAGGCATTGGAATTGCCAATATTTGGAGGAATGGTAGAATGGAAACGATTATTGTTTAGGAAAATAGCATCAAGATTCTTGTCAAATAATTCAGAAGGCACTGATCCTTCAAAATCATTGTACCTAAGATCAAGATATTTAAGATTTGGCAACTCTAGCACAACCTTAGGGAATGGCCCCACGAAACGGTTGTTACTGAAATCAATCTCATCTAAAAGTTTAAGATTCGTAATACTCTTAGGGACAATTCCACAGAATCGATTAGAATTAATGTGAATAAGACTAACATCGGCTAGGAACCCGAGCTCAACAGGGAGATGCCCCGCGATGTCTGCATGATTAAGATCAAT
Source organism: Nicotiana tabacum (assembly GCF_000715075.1). NCBI lineage: Eukaryota > Viridiplantae > Streptophyta > Magnoliopsida > Solanales > Solanaceae > Nicotiana > Nicotiana tabacum. Next base: position 159,913,053 of record NC_134084.1, read on the forward strand.
ACCAGCAACAACAGAGATGTTGGGATCATCTAATGCATTGTCACAAAAGACACCATTATATGCACAAACATCAGGACCTTCCCAATTATTAGTAAAATTTGATGGATCAGAGTAAATAGCTTTTTTCCAAGCTTGAAGAGCAATGTAAGCTTTCTTTAGCCTACCATTTGCAAATGTCAACTTAATGTTCTTTTCATATTCAACTAGATTTGGAAGATCACCCGTGCCAGCCGTGAGCTGACGACGAGCGATGAAAGCGGCTTCATTATCAGTCAATGCAAAAGAAAAAGATGAAAAAGATACAAGATTGAGGAGAAGAAGAAAGCAACCTAAGGCCTTTATGTTTGGTGGATTAGCCATTTTTGTTTAAGATCCCCTAAGTCAGACCCAAGGCTGCTTATAGGAATCATGTTGGGAAGGAAAATGGATGGTGTTATATGGAGGTAGAAGGAGGATGGTTCAAGGTTGAGAGTTAGTTGATGTTTTTTGAATTAGCTCCACAAAATTTTGAGGGTTGTAAAGAATTTGATAGACAATTTTTTAGGAGATAGAATTTTTGATGACCATCTTTTAACCTATTGACAGGGAAAATCACCAATTATGTTTTTACTATTTACCGTCTCAAACTAGTGGATATTAATATTTAAACAACTTGATTTAATTTTTTGTGTATGGTAATATTTTCTTATTCTCTTATCAAAACTTAGAAATATTGATGGCATAATAAATCATGGAATAATACATAAACGTTTGACAATGCAGTACCTTTTTTTTGGGCAGACTTTGATTCTTTTCTACTTTGTTTTCTCTTTTTTGTCCACCCTCGAAGTGACTAGTTGGACTTATAACTATAATCAACATTATGTACTATTTACTAAAATAAAAAATATTTCACTTTATACTCTTACATAATTTATAAGTAATAAATGGGATGAAGTCGATCACTTTAGTAAATTTTCTGCAACAGATTTCAGTAAGCGGATTCAAAAACTGGCATTTGCTTGTTTTTAAGCCTCCAACAATTTTGCAAAGTCATCAAACAGAGAAGGTATATAGCTAGAAAATATAACTTTGAAACATCTTTTTTTGAGGAACTTTTAAATTTTATACTAATAAATATTACATAGACATAAAGAGAAATTTGGTGCACTAAGCTCCCGCTATGAAGCATTTTGTATTTGTTTTGCACATTATACAGGACATGATAGGCATTTATTTGACTTAATTAATGTAGGGCAGCCCGGTGCTCTAAGCTTCCGTCATGCGCGGATCTCGGAAAAGACCGAATTACAAGGGTCTATTGTACGCAACCTTACCTTATAGATTGGAGTTAGGCATGAACACAACATAATATATGATCATACCCCATACCATATTGTCGAATAAAGGGGTTGAAAGAGCTATGGAACTCAACTAATTAGCATATTAAAAACTGTAAGATGTTATGTTCTCTTTTCTTTCAATGATTTGGCCAAACCAGTCACATGCCTCTTCTTCATTGATGGTGGCCAACACTTTAGGAAGTAGGCGCTTCACCACATTTACAAATTTTGAAGGAGCAATTATTTACTTCTGTTGCAATTGATCTTCTTTGATGGTGGCCAAATATTCTTAGTGTTATCTTGACCTAAAGACTTATCCAAATTGAACAAGGAATCAAAGTCGCACGTAGTAGTGGCAAAATGAATAAAAGAAATAATTATCCATCCATATTATTTACTAAAAAATAATTTGAATAATAAACTTTTTAAAAATTGGTCAAATATGGATGAGATCCATATTATCCACTTAAACAATAGATAACCAATTGGTTTAACTTTTACAATAGCAAAGACTAAATTTGCAATTCCTCAAGTTTGGGAGACTTGAAATTCTCCTAAAAGTGGTTATATTCAAGAAGTCATGGATAACATGAATATCCATATTATTCGTCTGTTAATCCATTTTTTTATTTGTATTAACTATGAGCAGATCGGATATATTATCAGTTTTTGTATTATTCATTTTCGCCCGCACATATTCAATCCAACCTGCCCGTTTGTCACTTCTAGTCACACGTGAGGAGCGTGCTGAAGATAAAATTAAGGAAATAACTTAAAGTGTACTTTTTCTAACCGTTCAAACTTTTAGATAATACAATTACACAATTTAACGTTCTTTATAAACTACCAAATTCTCGAAAATAAATCGGAAGAAGCTTGTTCCAACGGTGTTCTTTCAGTTTAAACGGAACACGTGCTTTTCACGAGCCGATTTCATTAAAGATAACTATCGTTGTGTGTTATAAATATACCAGAAACCAAAAGTGCTCAGTTTTGATAAGATTAAAGGACTAAAACTGTTCAATTGCATATCTCATGGACTACTTTAGACCCCTCGTATATAAGGGATCGTAGCTTTGACATTTTCTCCATGGTATCAAAAATTTCTAATCTATTAGGACTCTTTCTTTTGAAGTGAGGGGAAAAGACTTTTAAAATGATTAAATCTCCTTCATATGCTTTATCTTTTTCGAGAAGTCTTGCACTTCTATAAATTGAGGATATCTTCTCACACAACAAAAATAACTTTTACAACGTAGCCTTTATGAGAATCACGTTTAGGGGAGATTATTCTCTCAAAAATTTTATTTTCTCTTTTTATATTAGTGATAGATCATGTATAGGTTGATTGACCAAATAATTAATAATAAATTATTATGCCTAATTTAGTATATATTTTTTTCATACTCTAATTTATCGTCCATCAAATTTTGCATTGTTAGCTTCCGCATGCACCATGTTATTTCGATCCTAACATATCTAATATTGTATCAAAGAAATCCCAGTAAAAGGAGAAAAGAAACAAAAAAAAAAATAAAGAAGAGACATACATTATAGCACCACAATCAAAAGAACGTGAACTGTTGATAGACTCCATGCATTTTTTCGATCGAAAGAGTTTACAGACTGCATAACAATTACTCCTAAATATTCTTGTGTATAACACATGATCAGTTCATATCATAGTACTGCTAAATCATTCATCTACTATAAAATTAACAAGTAGATGTCATGTCACCTCTCCCATCCCATACAAAATATATACATACATATAGTCGGAATTAAGGTGTTTGATATGTAACTCAATTAGCATATCAAAAGGTGTAAGATGTTATATTGTTTTCTCTTTCGATGATTAATGGCAAAAACTAGGCCTCAAGCATAAGCCTCTTCTTCATTAATGGTAGCCAACACTTTAGGAATTGGACGCTTTACCACTTTTACAAATTTTGGTGGAGCAACTTCTTTTGCAAGTAATATTAAGACTGTCGCAAACTTGGCCATTGTGTTAGTAATATCTTAAGTAAGGAGGAGGAAGGAGAAAATGAAGAAGTAATTGAGGAATAGAAATATGAGGAGCTGTTGTAGAGAAGTAAACATAAAGTGCGATGAATTTATAGGGTAAGACTAGTACTAACCTGTTCAATACGTTGTTCACTTTACATTAAAGGTAAGGTCTGGTTTGTCCTAATTTGCCTCCTCCTTTTTCTATTAAATGCATTAAGTTGTCTTCTTTATTGAGAAAAAGACATGGCACTAGAACCATCATGAGTATTAGCGGAGCCAAAGTAGTTTCATAATGTATTAATTGCATTGTATTGTTTGATGAATATAATGTTTGGACATATTGCATTATTTAACGTCATTTCATGATATCACACGCCAACAATATGAGAAAAAAGCAAGCTAACAATGTCATCACACCAAATTCGTCTTTCCATAAAGTGGAACTTTTCAACATTACGTAATGACGGATTTAACGGTACGATACAATAAAATTTAAGTATCAATCAAAACAAACATTATATTTAAAGTAACAATATGATAACAACCATCCAAACAACATCTAAGGGATGTAAAAATTTAAAGAAATAAATATAGGAATAAGTTAAGGGGATTCTATGAATAGTATATATATACTTAAAAAATAATTTTTACCGATTTAAGTAATGTAATTTTCCGGTAAAGGGATGTCAATATGTAGCTCCGCCAATGAGAACCATGACACCCATAGCTCAAGCATCACCATCTTTGGTAAGAAGTTTAATGACCTTATCCAGAAAGTATTTAAGTTATATACACATATAGTGTAAAAAATCATACACTAATTTTAATCTGTAATAACAAGTTAGTTATCGTATTTATCGAATTACAGATTAATGTTTGTCAAGAAATTTATTTATAATTATTTAATAAATAATCTGATTATATAAATAAAATTTTCATTATGAGCGCGTAGAACTTAAATTCGTCCAAAAAACAATACATGGTAATTCTTTCCAAGCAAAAAATTTCAAAGTTTCGCACATCATTCTTGGTTCTTGGGAATTTTCCTGTATATGTATACCAGTGAAGTCATTTCTTTAGTAAAGTGAATATTCTGGTTAACTTCGCATTCCCATTTTGATGAGTCCAAAGTTCTTTTATTAGTATTCATTAAGTAAATCTCTCTTAATATTGTTCTCAACAACAACCACGGCCCAATGGGATCCCACAAGTGGGGTCCGGGAAGAGTAGTGTGTACGCAAACCTTACCGGCCTACTTCGGAGAAGTAGAAAATCTGTTTCCGATAGACCCTCGGCTTCTTAATATTGTTCTCAATAGTAAGAAAAATTATAGCCATCAATTAACGTCATTTATAGCATGAAGTGAAAAGACTGATCAAATAACTCCAACAAAGGTTGCTGCGCATATAATGCAGGACCATATTGAAGATGTGGTTGAAATCTTAGTGTTATCTTGAACCTCCAAACTTATCCAAATTAAGCCAGGGGACCAGATCCCCTGTCCTTATTTGTAACTTTCATATCATAAAGTCTTAATTTGTCTACCAATATATACTCTCCAGACAAACTTGGTTCTGTTTTGCCAGAGAGTTATTGCCGATAAAAGTTGCTATCTTTTACATTTACTAGGACAAGCCTGATTTTGCTCTTTATTCTACTAGAAGAATAATGCATTTGTATACGGTCAAAACCAACCTTGCCCTTTGTGTGACTAATCGAGATCGAAATATGATAGGTCAAGATTCGACCTTGTGTTATATCGAACCGTGGTGCAAAGATAGGTCGTCGAGCTCGTGACCCAGAGACAGATCAAGATCGAGATCGGCCAAGATCGAGGCCGATCAAGATAGAGATCAAGCAAGATCGAGGGAAACTTACCGAGCCAAATAACGAAAAGCCGAAATATCCGCAATCGAGCGAGGATCACGGCGAAAATCCCGGCACGTATCAAGAAGAGGCCGATTAGTTAGCTAATCATGAGATTTCTTACCTCATATAGAATTGTATCAAGAGTAGGACTTCCCTACTATATAAAAGGGGTCTAATTATTTGTAAAACACATTATTTTTTCGTAATACAAAGCAATATATTGTCATTTTCTAGCTTCATTATCTCGATACTCTGTTCATATGTCAGCGGAAACATTACTTGTTTCAAGGGTGACTGAACTCGAGGGCCAAGGCAATTCAATTTGTGTGGTTTGCATTTATTTTTTTTATCGTCAATTTCAATATTAATTTATTCTTCTTAATTTGTACCAAGTTATATCATGTATCCTTAAAATCGCGTATAAATTCAATTGTTGTCCGATTTAAAGGTAAAGAGTTTGGCGTCCACCGTAGGTCTAAGGATAATAGTGGTTACCTGGTACAAACTTCTATGACACACACTATTTTACACTTGTTCTTTGGAGTATCTTTGATTACAGGACTAAAAAATGTCAAACTCTCAGTCAGCATCTCTACACGTTGACAATGATCTCGGACACCACAACGAAAATGATAACATAGCACTAGGGAACGATGTACCCCCGGTTGGCCTCGATGGAGTCCCGGCTGTAGATCCAATCGATGATAGAATACCCGGCTGTTACTTGAGCCGATGTACATAATCGGTATCAATCAAAGATCAGGATTGAGGACGATCAACTTGGGGCTCCTTCAGGGTTCGTTTACCCTATCAAACCCATCGATAGAATCAAGAGGGATATTGACCGAGAACCGAGGTCGAGCAGAGATCGATATCAGTCATATAATGGAGATCGTAGGAGTAGCGGATCTAGGCGAAATTTTGCACGAAATAAAAGGAGAAGTGATCGAGGTCAAATCTCTCAAGGTCTCATGAGCAAGAACGATTTCGAAAAACCTATCGGACCAAAGAGGTACCACGATTATCAGAGTATAACTTTAATGTTGATGAGGCTGTCATCATATCGGCTATCGGGTGCATCAAAGAAACCAAGTGACCTCGACCTTTACAAACTGATCCAACACAAATGGATCCCAACCAAATATGCAAATATTATGGCACACATGGCCACAAGATGGAGGATTGTCGACAATTGAGGGAAGAAGTAGCCCGGTTATTCAACAACGGTCACCTTCGAGAATTTCTGAGTGACCGAGCTAAGAATCATTTCAGAAACAGAGATTCCAATAAACAAAGTGAACAAGACGAGGCCCAACACGTCATCCATATAATCAGTGGAGGGGTCGATGCTCCTCAAGGTCCAATCATAAAACGCACCAAAGTATCAATCACAAGGGAAAAACGAACTCGAGATTACCTAACAGAAAGGAATCTATCTTTCAACGATGATGATGCAGAAGGAATCATGCAACCCTATAATGATGCATGTGAGCACCTAATTTTTGACCATATTTCAATTTTCATATATTTTTAGTATAAATATTTTAAATTTTAATTTATATATTTTAGTCATTATTTCACCTTTGTAGGTTTTATTTAAGAAAATTAAAAATCACAAAAGGAATTATTTTTTTAGAAGTACATATTTTATTTTTGTTTATAAAAAAAATCCACAAAAAACAAAAAAAATTTTTTAAACTTTTTAGTGTTAAATTAGCTATTGGTTTTATTATTCTTCATTAGTGACTTTATTTATATGTTCTTGATTTTAAAATATATAGCTAGTATCTTTTGCTTTATCCTATTAAAAGAAATAATTAAAGCAAGAGCCATTAAATTTTTATGTGACAAGATTTTTCCATATCTTCTCTTTAACCAACCTCACATTTTGACTCACAAAAAGACAATGCACAACATACACTTTTTGACTAAAAAGAAGACAATGCACAACATACTTTTTGATTAAGAAAAAAGATATTGCACGACACACATTTTCTTTGGACTCTTGCTCTCCAATTCAGATCCCCAAAAAAGACTCTATAAAAAATGCACACAAGTGTCACGTCCTTAGTTGTTAATAAGTACACGTGCGACACTTGACAACTCGCTCACGATCTTGCACAACTTGCTCACTTTCTTGCTATGCCAAGTCAGCCTTACTACACTCAAGATCGCTAAGAGAATGGAAGAAAGAACACAAGAGAATTGTTAAAAGAAGCTTTGTATTAAAGAGAACTTGAATTGTTTGCTTGATGAATTACAAATGAATGGCCCCCTTTATATACTAGTTTCCTAGGGGCTAGTGTGTAAATAATAATTGTTCTACAAGTCCTTCCATATTTACAACTAAGTCCCTTCTCTAGAATATTCTACACATCTAGATTCTTCTAAGGACTTTCCTAACAATTCTATAGGGTTCTAGGGTCTTCCTAAGAAACCTCTATATTTCTCTAGAACCTTCCTACAAATCCATAAATATCTAGAACTTTTCTAAGGAAATCCTCCATAGTTCTAGAATATTCCACCAAGATCTTTTCCCTAACTTATCTAACCCTTCCATATGACAAAATATATGCCAAGTGGCACCTATGTGGCATGATGACATGGCAGGTCATCACACTCTCCCCCACCCAATATTGCGAAGACCGCGGTGCAATGCTGCTGCATAAACTCTCGGATCTTATCTTTGAATTGCCACAAGTCTTCATATAGTTCCCACGTGGCCTCTTCCGGTGATTGCCTTTTCCAATGGACGAGGAACATAGCGGTGGCTTTTTGCCCTTATTTTCGCCTGGCCTGGTAATCCATGATAGCCTCAATCTCCCGATCATGCAAGGCGGTGATAGTCATTGGCGCCCGACTTGATTATCCCCTACTCGGATCATCCTTATCTTCATGATATGGCTTAAGCATGCTAGCATGGAAGACAGGGTAGATCTTGAGATACGATGGCATGTCAAGCTTGTATGAGATCTTGCCTACCTTGGCGACGATCTTAAATGGCCCCTCATACTTGTGAATCAGATTCTGATGCATGCCCCGTAGTGCCTTGAACTGTCTTGGGTTAAACTTCACCATGACCATGTCCTCAACTCTATAGTTCGTGGGACGCTGCTTACGGTCCGCAAACTTCTTCATCTTCTTAGCTGCCTTATCCAAGTAAGACTTAGCAGTGTCGAGCTGCTCCTTCCATCCTTTGGCCATATGATAAGCCCCCAAACTCTTTCCCTCGAACGCGACTGGTAACGAATGTGGAGTTTGTGGCTGTTGGCCTGTGGCTAGCTCAAATGGTGTCCGCCCCGTGGACTCACTCCGCCGCAAGTTATAAGAGAATTGGGCAATGTCTAGGAGCCTTGCCCAATCTTTCTGATGCGCGCTTACATAATGCCTCAAGTAGCATTCTAGTAAGGCATTGACCCGTTCTGTTTGTCCATCCATCTGTGGGTGGAAACTAGTAGAAAAGTGCAGTTCTGTGCCAAGTATGCCAAACAACTCTCTCCAAAAGTTCCCAGTGAAGCGGGGGTCTCGATCACTGATGATATGCCTTGGTAAGCCCCAATACTTTACCACGTTCTTAAAGAATAGCTTGGAGGCTTCCTTAGCTGTGCAACCCGGTGAGGCGGGCATGAAGGTGGCATATTTGGAAAATCTATCCACGATCACCATAATAGTACCATAACCATCAGACTTTGGTAGGCAAGTAATAAAGTCCATAGTCACGCTCTCCCATGGACGCTCTGCAACTGGTAGTGGCTCCAAAAGTCCTCCGGGCTGTTGTTGCTCCACCTTGTCCTGCTGACATACAAGACAAGTCTGCACATAACATTCTATACCATCTCGCATGCGTGGCCAATAGTAGACTGACTCAACCAAGGCCCTGGTGCGATGTTGGCCTGGATGACCAACCCACATTGTATCATAACTCTCCCTTATGATCCGCCGTCTAATGTCTCCAAACTTAGGCACGTAGACCCGCCGACCTGTGGTAAGTAGTAGGCCGTCTTCTATCCAGAACTGTCTCGTCTTGCCTTTGTTGGCTAACTCAATAAGTTGTTTGGCTGCTAGATCATGTTGCATGCCCCCTTTTATAGCCTCCCGAATGTCCCATCTCGCTGAAGTGATTGCAGCAAGCTCGGCTTTCCGGCTCAAGGATCGGCTACAACATTACCTTTTCCCGGCTTATACTCCAGCGCACAATCAAACTCGGCCAAGAAATCCTGCCACCTAGTCTGCTTTGGTGTGAGCTTCTTCTGTGTCTGAAAGTAGCTAGTAGCCACATTATCAGCCTTGACCACGAACCTCGACTCGAGCAAATAATGTCTCCATGTACGAATGCAATGCACAATGGCAGTCATTTCCTTCTCTTACACAGTGTAACGCTGCTCCGTCTCATTTAACTTGCGGCTCTCAAATGCTATGGGATGCTTATCCTGCATCAGGACACCCCAAATGGCGAAGTCTGAGGCATCTGTGTGCACCTCAAATGTCTTGGCAAAGTCAGGTAACGCTAAGACTGGCTCCTCTATTACAGCTGTCTTAAGGCCTTCAAACACCTTTTGACAATGCTCCGTCCAAACCCATGGCTTGTTCTTCTTTAGCAACTCAGTCAATAGTGCGGCCTTTGCTGAGTATCCACTGATGAACCGACGATAGTAGTTAACAAGGCCAAGGAAGGATCTCAACTCAGTTACCTTTATGGGTGCCTCCCACTCCTGGATAGCACGTACCTTAGCCTCGTCCATGCGTAGCTCGCCATTGCTAATGACATGGCCCAAGAAGTGCACCTTTGATTGCGCGAACTCACATTTCTCCCTCTTGATGTATAGCTCGTTCTCTCGCAAGACTTGGAAAACCTTCCTTAAGTGCTCCATGTGCTCCTCCAAGGTGTTGCTGTAGATGACTATGTCGTCTAGGTAGAGTACCACGAACTGATCAAGGTAGGGATGGAAGATCTTGTTCATAAGGGTACAAAATGTGGTCGGTGCATTGGTAAAGCCGAAGGGCATCACCAACCACTCAAAGGCTCCATATATCGTGTCACATGCTGTCTTTGGCTCATCCCCTTCTGCAATGCGAACCTGGTAGTAGCCCTTTCGAAGATCCACATTGGGAAAGTACTTGGCTTGCCCAAGTCTATCGAACAAATCAGCAATGAGTGGGATCGGGGTACTTATTCTTCACTTTAACCTTATTAAGTGCTCGGTAGTCTATGCACAAGCACAGCGATCCATCCTTCTTCTTCTGGAACAATGCCGGTGCACCGAAAGGTGCCTTTGATGGGCGAATGTGACCAACATCTAGCATCTCCTTCAATTGTTTCCTAAGTTCCTCTAGCTCGGGAGGTGCCATACGATATGGGGCAAATACGGGTGGTTTAGCCCCTGGCTCCAACTCAATCTTGTGATCCACCTCTCGCCTAGGTGGCAGGTGCTTTGGCAACTCCTCGGGCAAGACATCTTTGTTCTCCTCAAGCAACTTCTCTATGCAAGGCGGCACTGTCTCTTGAAAATTCTTGTCTTCCTCTATACTTGCAATGGTTGCCACGAACATGGGCTCCCCCTTCTTGATCCCCTTGACAACCTGCATAGCTGAGAGTTGTGCTTGGATCTATCCGTGTGGCATAGTCACTGTAGGTATCATGCAAGCTCCTTCTCGCTCCATAACCAAGAGACGTTGGAGGTAGGGGTCGATTAAAGTATGACAATGTATAAAGAACTCTTGCCCCAGTATGATGTCAAAGATATCCATAGCGGTTGCGGTAAAGTTTGTCATACCTTTCCAAGTTCCCAATTTGACATCAACTCCATTAGCTACCCCACGAGCATTCTGTATCTCGGCATTCACAGTCTTGACGCGAGAGTTGGTTGGAGCAAGCTTCAATTCCAGTCTTTTGCGGCAGCCTCACTCACGAAATTATGAGTTGCTCCAGTGTCCACCATTGCACGAGCGGGCTTGTTATTGATGGTGAGATCCACGTACTGATTGCCATTCTCGGTAGGTTGGATAGCTTGCTTCGTGACAGCACCACATAATCTGATCATACCCAACTGTGCGGTTCCCGGACTCTCTCCTTGTGGCTTCTCCTTCCGCTCACGTACCATGGCATTGAGTCTCTTGAGGTCAGGACAATTCCTGAAGCCATGTGGCCCTCCGCATATATAACATCCCTTCTTCTCGACCTGTGCCTTCTTCTCGGCGTAGCCCTGACGACCACTCATCTTTTTGAAATCTTGAGTCTTGGAGTATTGTTGTTGTATCTCCTTGCCTTTGCCATGGTCTCCCTCACCTTTGACATTATTAACCTTTGACTCCTTGCCATTGCCATTGCCTTTGTCGTGCTTGTCATGCCTGAAGTCCATCAATGATTCGGCCTCCACTATGGCTTGGTCTATATCAGTGACTTGTCGGCGTTGCAACTCCTGCTTAGCCCAATTTTGCAACCCGTCCATGAAGTGGAAAAACAAGTCATCGTTGGTCAGGTTGGGGATTTGAAGCATAAGGGTAGTGAACTCCTTGACATAGTTACGTATGCTCCCTGTTTGCTTCAATTCCCTAAGCTTGCGCCTTGCCTCGTACAAGACATTGTTTGGAAAAAAACTGTCGCTTGAACTCCGTTTTGAACTGATCCCATGTGGTAATAGTACATAGACCTTTATCCACGTCGGCCATCTTCCTTCTCCGCCATAGCATGGCAGTCTCTGAGAGGTACAATACCACAGTGTTGATCTTGGCCTCGTCGTCCCTCACTTTGTCGTGCCTAAAGTAGTTCTCCAAGTGCCAAAGGAAGTTTTCCACTTCTTGTGCATCACGAACACCTTTGAACACTGGGGGTTTGGGAGCCTCGATCTTGGCCTCCCTCGTCACCACAACATTGCTGGCTATCTCGGTCACGCCAGCATTGACATGCTCCTCGAGTGACTCTATCTTTGCCTTCATAGCATCGATAGTACTCAAAGCCTCCATGAGTCTGCACTCTAAGGCAGTGATGGTTTGCCTTAATTCCATCTCAGTCTGTGTACGTCCCTCCAAGTCATTTCAGATACTCTCAATCTCTTCAAGAGTGTGCCCCTCAAGAACGTTAAGGGTGCCTTCCACCTTCCCCAAGCGTTGGCCAAAGATCTCCATGGCGTCCATCCCTGCGTTCATCTTCATCACCCACTCGTTACCGAGCGAGACGTCCTCTGGAAGGACCTCCACTTCATCCTCGCTCACCTCGGTGGCAGATGGTTCTTGGGATGTAAGCCCTTCGTTTGACACAACCTCAGGTGGCACCTCCTGGTTCTTGTTGGTGGCATTCCTCTTTTTGCTACGGCCGATCTTGCCAGCAGCATCCTGGATGACATTGGCTTGGGTGTTGGCAGCGTTAATTTCTCCGTCGTTCGCCATTCCCTTAGTTGAAACCTTCGCTCTGATACCACGTTGTCACATCCTTAGTTGTTAACTAAGTACACGTGCGGCACTTGACAACTCGCTCACGATCTTACACAACTTGCTCACGTTCTTGCTATGCCAAGTCAGCCTTACTACACTCAAGATCGCTAAGAGAATGGAAGAAAGAACACAAGAGAATTGTTAAAGGAAGCTTTGTATTAAAGAGAACTTGAATTGTTTGCTTGATGAATTACAAATGAATGGCCCCCTTTATATACTAGTTTCCTAGGGGCTAGTGTGTAAATAATAATTGTTCTACAAGTCCTTCCATATTTACAACTAAGTCCCTTCTCTAGAATATTCTACACATCTAGATTCTTCTAAGGACTTTCCTAACAATTCTATAGGGTTCTAGGGTCTTCCTAAGAAACCTCTACATTTCTCTAGAACCTTCCTACAAATGCATAAATATCTAAAACTTTTCTAAGGAAATCCTCCATAGTTCTAGAATACTCCACCAAGATCTTTTCCCTAACTTATCTAACCCTTCCATATGGCAAAAATATATGCCAACTGGCACCTATGTGCCATGAGGACATGGCAGGTCATCACACAAGCCTTCATTAAAGAGGCCAAGAGGAGAATATCTTTAAAAACCAGCTTTGTTCCTCCATGAAACCCAGCAAAAAATTTCACTAAACCAGTTCTTAAAACCAGCAAAACACCAGCTCATATCTAAGTGACGTTGCACTAGAGTTCTGTCCGTCGAGTTTGCCACCGTCGTTGGAGTCTCGGTCATGGTTCTGTGATGATTCAATGCTCATCGGCTCTGTGTTGAAGCTTTTTTTTGTTGCTATATAGTTTGCCTTGGAGATAATTTTATCACAAGATCCATTTTTTATCCATTGTTTTTATATTAGTTTCATGCTCTATTATCATATTGTGAATGTTTTATGACCAGCTTTGACATTGATTTTATTGCTTTGTTCTCTAACTGATTTGGTTTGTTTCACTGGTATGGAAGTCAAGAAAATTTAGTACATTTGTTTTCCTTTCGTAATCAAAATTCAAAGTTATAAGATTATGTGGATTATTAGATAAAGTTAGAAAAGTTAGTTAAATGTTTAGATATATTCTGTTAGTATCACCACACGATTTTTTCACGGGCCTTACATAGTTATCAAAATTATTATCTTATTTATTAGACTAGAAGTGAAACTTTTAGTTTTAATGTACTACTGAAAATTACATAGCATGAATGACTCTCTTAATATTAGTAATGGTAGAATCATACTATTTCATCCACAAAGTAATTTCCATAATCTTTAGCCTTACAATAATCTCAAAATTAGTTTTAAAAAAAAATTCTTAAAAATCGTTAGTATGCTTTAGGCGCGTATTGATAAATAAATTATCGTGATTATGTACACGTTCACGTGACACAATTATGACTTCCAAAATTAAAATCGAAGTATGCGTTCGACAACTTTGGGCAAAAGAATCTTAATAAAAGTATTATTAATTGTGTACACTCATGTGTGACATGATTTTTAATGCGCCGAACAAAATGGGTACACATACGAGTGACTCGTTTCAAGATAATCCCGTAACGCCTTAATCAAGCAATAAAAGCGGACATAGGAAAAGCATAAAAATCATAAAAATTACAATTTATCCAAAATTATTTTAAGCCAAATGTAGTCAATAAAGCGACCATGCTAGAACCACGAGACTCGGGAATGTCTCACATCTTCTCCTCGGTCAACAGAATTCCTTATCTAAACTTTGTTTTCGCGGACCGATAAAAATAGAGTCAAAACTTCCTTTGACTAGGGATTCAAATAAAAGGTGACTTGGAATACCGAAAAATCAATTCCAAGTGGCGACTCTATAAGTAAATAATCCTTACTCAAATTTGTCACTTCAATTGGAAAAACTCTTTAACCCACAATTCACAATACATAATATTTACGTTTATCTTTTGGAGAGGTAAAAAAGGGGTGTGACAGTTCTGATGACTCTGCTGGGGACTTCAAGAATTCGAGCCTGTACATTGACTTTTTTTGTCTTTATTAATTTTTGTATATAATGTGATGTTATTTGGGGCTAATGTGCTACTTGTCTGCTTTTTACCGCTTTGATATTGTTGAACTGTACATTATAAACTGTCTTCTTACGCACCCCTTCTAAGTCTTCTTGAAATTAAAATTGGGCATTTGCTTGGCATAGCCCACTTTCTTTGAGATAGCCGAGGTACTTGCCACCTAGTGAAGGATTTTTAGTCACACGTGTTCAGGCGGGGAGCACTACCAGTTAAGCCGGAAAGCAATGCTACCGGTACGCTGACCCTACTCGGCTCGAGTTGTCCGCTCGAGTAAGCCAGTCTAGATACCTCATCCATCAGGATTTAAACCTAGATGAACAAACCTCATGTCGGATATCCCTAGTAGGTTCATTTTATTTGCATCATAAGCATTTGACTTAGCGAAACTCAGCACAAGGATCGGGTCCGTATAAGACAGGTATCCTCTTTGAGACCATCATATCCACTTATGTGCTACTTGCTACACTATTTGGAAGGCTTGCTTACATTGTTGACCGACTTTAGAAAATTAGTTGAGCGAAGAAAAAAAAACCGTTCCCCCGTTTTTGGTATAAATAATCCGTTTTTCCATGTCTTGGACTGAACTATACGGGTTTGATTATCACCGGATGTGAGATACGTAGGCAAACCTCATCGGTTCCGGCCCCTAATTTTCAAAAAAAAATATATTTTCCCTTTCCTTAATTTCTTCTTAGAATTCTTTCCTTAGAAAAACAAAAAAATTCTTTATTCTCTAGAAGTCTCTCTTGTGAAATTTTTTAAAAAAAGAAGTAAAATCTAAAAAAAATTATTTTCTTTCTTTCGAAAATTTTAAAAAAAACGAAAAAGACAATTTTTTTTAAAACTCTCAAAAGAAAAGTTGAATTCCAAAATATTTTTTTTAGAAGTTTTTCTTTCGAAAATTCAAAAAAAAATATTTTATTTTTTTCTTTTAATGAGTTCTTTCTTTTAAAAATTGCAATAAATAAATAAATAATTTTTTTTAAAAAAAAAAAAAGAAAAAAATCAAAATTCAGAAAAAAATCTTTTTTCTGTAGACCTCTTTCTTTCAATAATTCCAAAAAAATCAAATAAATTAGAAATAAAAATAAAGAATTCAAAAGTTCTTTCTTCTGTAGAAGTCTTTCTTTCTACCAAAAAAATATATTTTCCTTGTTAGGAGCTTTTTGTATTTGAAAAAAAAGTTAGTTTATTTACTTTATTCCTGATCCTCTGAACTACGTAATGATCTAATTCATGCGGCGTCATGATACGTAGGCAATCACCATCGGATTCGATCATATCCATAAACAAACTGAGTGGAAAAAAAGGAAAAAAAAAAAAGAAAAATATTGAGTAAAAAAAAGAAAAAAAAGACGGACAAAAATAGGAGAGAAGAGGGAGCCATGATAGCTTCTAGGTCAAGGGGGCCCACAGGTCATTCCACCAATCATATATACTTTCTAAGGTCATTCCACTTGGCATATATGTCGTGGTATCGCCTCCCTATCCGGTGATGAACGTACAACCTTACACGCGGCCACAGTATTATACACAATACTAAGCTCTATCTTCCAGAAATGTCCGTTCCTACCAAGCTCCATATAATTCCCAACCAAATGATCCCCAATACAATCCTCGCCCAAGAGAGTCTCTCAGAAGGAATTAGTTCACCCCTATTGGTGAATCATACTCGAGCTTGTTCCAAAAGCTAGTCAGGCTGGGTCTGCATCAACCAGTTGTCCCGAACCGACCAAATCCCGAGTCCCCCTCGCACCGGGCTAATGCTAAATGTGAATACCACTCTGGAGCTGTGGGACATGATACAGAAAGTTGTTGGACTCTTAAAAGAGCAGTGGAAGACCTCATCGAGGTCAAGGCAATAGTGTTTAGTGATGAAGAGACCCCTAATATGATGAACAGTCCTTTGCCTACTCACACCATTGTGCCAGTAGTCAGAATAATTTGTGAAGATGAGAAATTTGATCCGGCACTGAAGGCCATTGCAGTCATTGCCGAGGTACCTATCAGATGAGAGTCTTGGTAACCGGTCTTGCTATCCTTTATGCATTTAGATTATTTCAGAATACGATCCGGATGTTTTACTTTATTATCTTACTTTCCAATGTAAACCCTTCTATCTCATTATCCAGGAATGTCTTTTTTCTTAATCTTGTCACTCTTCTTATTCTCTTTTCAGTTCTGTTAATGCAGATTTTAATAACATGACATGCTTGCGGACTTCATGCCCAGATCCTAAAATGTTGTCAGACCCCAAAATAATGAATTAAGTAACAGAATGTCTTGAAGACAAGGCTTGTAAGAAAATAAATAGAAAATTGGAATGAAGTTGAGATTTCCTCTCTTCAGATCATTGTTGAAGCTGAGATTGAGGATAAAAATTGGGTCAAGAACCCGATTGAAACAATTGACATTGATTGATGAAAAGCAATTGGCCACAGTCTGCCATGGGCAGTTGTACCAACAAAAATTGCCCATGCCTACAACAAGAAAGTGCGGCCTAGGAAATTTGGATTGGGGCAACTCATTCCGAGACGTATTCTCTCGCATCATGAAAAAGCTAAAGGAAAGTATGCTCTAAATTGAAAAGGTCCATACATTGCAACAAGAGTACTTCCAAAAGAGAGCATTGTACCTCAGAAGCATCGAAGGAAATTTTCCTAAAACAACCGTCAATGCGGATGCAGTCAAAAGGTACTATGTTTGACCCTCTATGTGGCATTACTGTTCTCTGATTGGGATGACGAAGGCTTTCATTCTCACTACCCAGCATCATTAACCTTTTTGCTAACCATTTTGAGCCGATTATCTTTCTTTGATTACCCTCTTTAGAACCTGAAAGTGAAAAAAAAACAAAAAAAAACGAAGAGGACACAAATAAAATGAAATGAACAATGAATAAAAAAAGAAGAAAAAAAATAAAAACAAAACAGAATAAAAATAAAACAAAAATCAAAATAAGTTCATGTTTTTGAACTACGTTCGACTTGATTCCGAAAGGATACGTAGTCAACCTCTCTCTGGGGTTCAATCGCACCAGAACAAAAATCTACATTCCTCAAAAGTGAAAACTGGGGCAGATATTACAATGGTTCGGCGATGATTTTGCCTGAAAGGTTCCAAAGTTGTAATTTAATCCAAGTTCTTTTTACCCAAATCCTTAAGTCCTTCTGATCAATCGACGAGAATGTTCAAGAATTGGAGGATACAGTTACTTGGATCTTATACAACCAAATGAGAGAAACCAAAATGAGAGAGTCTTGTTAGTGAAACTCACAAAGAGCACTATAAGGCAATAGTGAGAAGAGAAATAAGAGAGGTCAGTTGGTGAAAACCCGCAAAGGGCGCCACTGATCGAAAAAATGATCCTCACAGCCATTGGCATCGACACAGTCCTCGGCAAGGTTTCTCGATTTTGAGGCAAAAATTGTGATGAATTTTTGAGAGTCGGGCGATTTACACAGATCAGGCATCCAATCCAAAAGGCATGTCATGTTCATTGAAGTGTGCATGTATTCCAGATAAGTCCTTTTCTTTCCCCGAAAGGGAGACCTCTTGCCTAAATTCATTATCAATTTTATTGTTTGTTTTTCTTTGAATCCCTTCGGTCTAACTCTGTTCCAAAACTAAGGCAAATAAGGGATGACAAGACTGATTTATAGGGCTCTAGTTTAAAGCAAGGAGATACATTGAAAAGGCATCCTGCCTCGGTAAGGGCATCAAGTCCCCAAACCGACTACCACTTTGAAAATTTACAATTTTTCTTTGTTTGCAGCAAGAATAAAGCTGTGCAGAATGGCGATTCCCAAAAGATGAATATCACTGAAGGTAAATTCCTCAAAATCTCCATTTTATTTTATTTTCAGCATGCATAGTACTGTCCATATCTCTCATTTTCTTAGCTTAAACCAGGAAGAACCTTTTCACCTAGGGGGATCTAGCTCATATTTTCGAGTAAAACTACTCTTCGCCCAGGCTTAGTTTTCGTAGCTTAACCCAGGTAGAACCTTTTCGCCTAGGGGGATCCAGCTCCTATTTTCGGTAGAAGTACTCTTCGCCCAGGTTTAGTTTTTGTAGCTTAACCTAGGTAGAAATTTTTCGCCTAGGGGGATCTAGTTCATATTTCTAGGTAGAAGTACTCTTCGCCCTGGCTTAGTTTTCATAGCTTAACCCAGGTAGAACCTTTTCGCCTAGGGGGATCTAGCTCATATTTTCGGATAGAATTACTCATCGCCCAGGCTTAGTTTTCATAGCTTAACCCAGGTAGAACCTTTTCACCTAGGGGGATCTAGTTTATATTTTCGGGTAGAAGTACTCTTTGCCAAGGCTTAGTTTTCATAGCTTAACCCAGGTAGAACCTATCCGCCTAGGGGGATCCAACTTATATTTTCGAGTAGAAGTACTCTTCGTCTAGGCTTGTTTTCCGTAGCTTAACCCAGGTAGAACCTTTTCGCCTAGGGGGATCTAGCTCCTATTTCTGGGTAGAAGTACTCTTCGCCCAGGCTTAGTTTTCATAGCTTAACCCAGGTAGAACCTTTTCGCCTAGGGGGATCAAGCTCATATTTTCTGGTAGAAGTACTCTTCGCCTAGGCTAAGTTTTCATAGCTTAAACCCAGGTAGAACCTTTTCGCCTAGGGGGATCCAGCATATATTTTCAGGTAGAAGTACTCTTCGCCCAGGCTTAGTTTTTGTAGCTTAACCCAGGTAGAACCTTTTCACCTAGAGAGATCCAGCTCATAGTTTCCAGGTAGAAGTATTCTTCGCCTAGGCTTAGTTTTCATAGCTTAACCCAGATAGAACCTTTTCGCCTAGGGGTATCCAGCTCATATTTTCGGGTAGAAGTACTCTTTGCCTAGGCTTGTTTTCTATAGCTTAACCCAGTAGAACCTTTTCGCCTAAGGGGATCCAGCTCCTTTTTCCAGGTAGAAGTACTCTTCGCCCAGGCTTAGTTTTCATAGCTTAACCAGGTAGAACATTTTCCCTAGGGGGATCTAGCTCATATTTTCGGATAGAAGTACTCATCGCCCAAGCTTAGTTTTCATAGCTTAACCCAGGTAGAACCTTTTCGCCTAGGGGGATCTAGTTCATATTTTCGGGTAGAAGTACTCTTCACCCAGGCTTAGTTTTCATAGCTTAACCCAGGTAGAACCTATCCGCCTAGGGGGATCCAACTCATATTTCCGAGTAGAAGTACTCTTTGTCTAGGCTTGTTTTCCGTAGCTTAACCCAGGTAGAACCTTTTCGCCTAGGGGTATCTAGTTCATATTTCCAGGAAGAAGTACTCTTTGCCCAGGTTTAGTTTTCATAGCTTAACCCAGGTAGAACCTTTTCTCCTAGGGGGATCTAGTTCATATTTCTGGGTAGAAGTACTCTTCGCCCAGGGTTAGTTTTCATAGCTTAACCCAGGTAGAACCTTTTCGCCTAAGGGGATCTAATTCATATTTCTGGGTAGTAGTACTATTTGCCTAGGCTTAGTTTTCATAGCTTAACCCAGGAAGAACCTTTTCGCCTAAGGGGATCCAGCTCATATTTCCGGGTAGAAGTACTATTTGCCTAGGCTTATTTTCTATAGCTTAACCCAGTAGAACCTTTTCGCCTAGGGGGATCCAGCTCCTTTTCCAGGTAGAAGTACTCTTCGCCCAGGCTTAGTTTTCATAGCTTAACCCAGGTAGAACCTTTTCCCTAGGGGGATCTAGCTCATATTTCCGGGTAGAAGTACTCTTTGCCCAGGCTTAGTTTTCATAGCTTAACCCACGTAGAACCTTTTCGCCTAGGGGGATCTAGCTCATATTTTCAGGTAGAAGTACTTTTCGCCTAGGCTTAGTTTTCGTATCTTAACCCAGGTAGAACTTTTCGCCTAGGGGGATCCAGCTCATATTTCCCGGTAGAAGTACTCTTCGCCCAGGCTTAGTTTACATAGCTTAACCTAGGTAGAACCTTTATGCCTAGAGGGATCCAGCTCATATTTCCAGGTAGAAGTACTCTTCGCCCAGACTTAGTTTTTATAGCTTAACCCAGGTAGAACCTTTTCGCCTAGGGGGATCCAGCTCATATTTCCGGGTAGAAGTACTCTTCGCCTAGGCTTGTTTTCCGTAACTTAACTCAGGTTGAACTTTTTTGTCTAGAGGGATCCAGCTCAAAGTTCTGGGTGGAAGTACTCTTCGCTTAGTTTGTTTTACATAGCTTAACTTAGGTAGAACGTTTTTGCCTATGGGGATCCAGCTCATATTTCCGGGTAGAAGTACTCTTCGCCTAGGCTTGTTTTCCGTAGCTTAACCCAGGTAGAACCTTTTCGCCTCGGGGGGTCCAACTCATAGTTTCCAGGTAGAAACACTTTTTGCGTAGGTTTAGTTTTCGTAGTTTAACCCAGGTAGAACCTTTTCGCCTTGGGGGGGGCAGCTCATAGTTTCCAGGTAGAAACAATTTTTGCGTAGGTTTAGTTTTCGTAGCTTAACCAAGGTAAAACCTTTTCGCCTAGAGGGATCCAGCTCATAGTTTTTGGGTAGAAACATTCTTTGCCTAGGTTTAGTTTTCGTAGTT
The DNA here is from genome assembly GCF_000715075.1 of Nicotiana tabacum. NCBI lineage: Eukaryota > Viridiplantae > Streptophyta > Magnoliopsida > Solanales > Solanaceae > Nicotiana > Nicotiana tabacum. The sequence continues at coordinate 159,934,266 of NC_134084.1, forward strand.
TAACCCAGGTAGAACCTTTTCGCCTAGGGGAATCCAGCTCATATTTCTAGGTAGAAGTATTCTTCACCCAGGCTTAGTTTTCATAGCTTAACCCAGGTAAAACCTTTTCGCCTATGGGGATCCGCTCATATTTTTGGGTAGAAGTACTCTTCGCCTAGGCTAAGTTTTCATAGCTTAAACCCAGGTAGAACCTTTTCGCCTAGGGGGATCCAGCATATATTTCCAGGTAGAAGTACTCTTCGCCCAGGCTTAGTTTTTGTAGCTTAACCCAGGTAGAACCTTTTCACCTAGAGGGATCCAGCTCATAGTTTCCAGGTAGAAGTATTCTTCGCCTAGGCTTAGTTTTCATAGCTTAACCCAGGTAGAACCTTTTCGCCTAGGGGGATCCAGCTCATATTTCCGGGTAGAAGTACTCTTTGCCTAGGCTTGTTTTCTATAGTTTAACCCAGTAGAACCTTTTCGCCTAAGGGGATCCAGCTCCTTTTTCCAGGTAGAAGTACTTTTCGCCCAGGCTTAGTTTTCATAGCTTAACCAGGTAGAACCTTTTTCCCTAGGGGGATCTAGCTCATATTTCCGGGTAGAAGTACTCTTTGCCCAGGCTTAGTTTTCATAGCTTAACCCAGGTAGAACCTTTTCGCCTAGGGGGATCCAGCTTATAGTTTCCGAGTAGAAGCACTCTTCGCCCAGGCTTAATTTTCGTAGCTTAACCCAGGTAGAACCTTTTGCCTAGGGGATCCAGCTCATATTTCCGTGTAGAAGTACTCTTTGCTCAGGCTTGCTTTTTGTAGTTTAGCCCAGATAGAACTTTTTCACCGAGGGGGATTCAACAATTTTTTAGTAATACAAGGCGCCATCCCCTGGTTACATTTTTTTTGTAATGTAGGGTGCCAACCCCTAGTTACATTTCGTTTTCCAGTAATACAGGGCACCGACCCCCGATTACATCCTTTTTGCCGTAATATAGGGTGTCAACCCCTAGTTGCAGAAATAGGGTCATCACTCCCTAGTATCCTTGCCAGTATAGGGTACACCAATCCCTAGCCGAGCTTTCCAGTATAGGGTACACCAATCCCAAGATGAGTTTTTCCAACATAGGGTCATCATTCCCTAGCTGATGATATTTTAGACATAGGATCGCCATTCCATGATCTCCTTATCAGTATAGGGTACACCAATCCCTAGCTATATTTTCCAACATAAGGTATATTAATCCTTAGTTGAGACATCTTTTTGACCACAAAGGAACATTGTTCCAAAAATAAAAATAAAAATCATCTTTATTGTTTTCAATAAAGAAGTAGTTTAGAAGTTTTTGTTACATATAACTGACGAAATTTTCCTAATGAAAATTGGGGCAGAAAATTTTTGTTCGTTTGTTTGTTTTAATGTTTGAGTAGGTCTTACCTCGAGGCACATGGTTTGAGATGACCAAGAGAAGTATCAAAATGGAAAAGCAGATGAAATAATGTGGACTGCTTAAGACATGACTGAAGTCATGAGTATTGCATTTTCCTGTTTTGATCAGAAGAAGCCATAGAAGAATGAACTAGCACCTGCAGTTGGCAAGCATCAAGGTTCAAATCAAAAGTCTGCATGAAGAACCAGTCAAGACTCAAGATCAAGTTTTAGAAGACTTATAGATAGGAATTTTGTAACTCATAGCTGATAGACTTGTTTAGTTTCTTTTGATTTTGATGTAATAACAAGACCACGGACCGGACCCTCGACAGAACCTTACTCAACCATGTAACTCATCATTCCTTCATTTTTCTTGAACTACACGCGACCTGATTCCCCGATAACTTGGGATATATAAGTTGTCCAAAACTAGGACTCGGTTGCACTCTTTTCACTTTTATTTCTTCCCTTTTAAATAGTGATATAGTAAAAAACTAGTCACATAGCTCACCTTAGGTCTAAGGATAATAGTGGTTACCCGGTACAAACTTCTGTGACACACACTATTTTACACTTGTTCTTTGGAGTATCTTTGATTACAGGACTAAAAAATGTCAAACTCTCAGTCAGCATCTCTACACGTTGAGAATGATCTCGGCCACCACAGCAAAAATGATAACATAGCACTAGGGAACGATGTACCCCCGGTTGGCTTCGATGGAGTTCCGGCTATAGATCCTATCGACGTCAGTTCACATGTAGCCATCAATGGAAATTTGGCCGTCGATCCCGAAGGCAGCATTCGTGGGGATGCTTGATCAGCCGCTCAAAGCGCACGTAGTGGTGAAGATGGCGGGATCAGCCTGCAGGTAATCTTCAAAATGTTACAAGCTCAGCATGCGGTAATAGCCTAGCTACAAAACCAGAATCACCCACCGAGCAGGGTCGAGCTCGAGCCATCCCAAGAAGTTGTACACAAGGTCGAATGTCTCAAGAAAATTAGACGAGAAAGAATAGGAGATCAATCCTGCAATCATGAAGATGCTCGAAGAACTGACAAAGCGCATTGAGTCGGGGGGAAAAGAAGATCGAGGCAAACGGCAAAAAGGTGGAAACTTATAACTCCAGGGTCGATCATATCTCGAGGGCACTGCCAATTTTGAAGGGACTGAATTCCAAAATGTTCGTACAAAAACCTTTCCCCCCAAGTGCGGCTCTGAAGCCAATCCCCAAGAAGTTCTGCATGCCCGATATTCCAAAGTATAATGGAATGACCGATCCGAACGAGCATGTCACCTCTTACACATGTGCTATCAAAGGGAATGATTTAGAGGATGACGAGATCGAATCCGTCTTGCTAAAGAAATTCGGGGAGACCTTGTCAAAGGGAGCTATGATATGGTATCATAATTTACCATCTAATTCTATTGACTCATTTATTATGCTTGTAAATTCTTTCGTAAAGGCACACACCGGGGCTATCAAGGTAGAAACCAGAAAGTAAGACCTTTTCAAGGTAAGATAGAAGGACAACAGAATGCTCAGAGAATTCATGTCTCGATTCCAAATCGAATGGTTGGACTTACCACCGGTCACCGAAGATTGGGTTGTTCAAGTTTTCACTCAAGGACTCAATATTCGAAGCTCAGTGGCTTCACATCAATTGAAGAAGAATTTGATAGAATACTCGGCTGTTACTTGGGCCGATGTACATAATTGGTATCAATCAAAGATCAGGGTTGGGGACGATCAACTTGGGGCTCCTTCAGGGTCCGTTTATCCTATCAAACCCATCGATCGAATCAAGAGGGATATTGACCGAGAACCAAAGTCGAACAGAGATCGATATCAACCGTATAATGGAGATCGTAGGAGTAGCGGATCTGAGCGAAATTTTGCACGAAATAAAAGGAGAAGTGATCGAGGTCAAATCTCTCAAGGGCTCATGAGCAAGAGCGACTTCAAAAAACCTATCGGACCCAAAGAGGCACCACGACTTTCAGAGTATAACTTTAATGTTGATGATGCTTCCATCGTATCGGCTATCGGGCGCATCAAAGAAACCAAGTGACCTCGACCTTTACAAACTGATCCAACACAAAGGGATCCCAACCAAATATGAAAATATCATGGCACACATGACCACATGATGGAGGATTGTCGACAATTGAGGGAAGAAGTAGCCCGGTTATTCAACAACGGTCACCTTCGATAATTTCTGAGTGACCGAGCTAAGAATCATTTCAGAAATAGAGATTCCAATAAACAAAGTGAACAAGACGAGGCCCAACACGTCATCCATATAATCATTGGAGGGCTTGATGCTCCTCAAGGTCCAATCATAAAACGCACCAAAGTATCAATCATAAGGGAAAAATGAACTCAAGATTACCTAACATAAGGGAATCTATCTTTCAACGACAATGATGCAGAATGAACCATGCAACCCTATAATGATGCATGGGAGCACCTAATTTTTGACCATATTTCAATCTTCATATTTTTTAGTATAAATATTTTAAAGTTTAATTTATATATTTTAGTCTTTATTTCACCTTTGTAGGTTTTATTTAAGAAAATTAAAAATCACAAAGGAGTTATTTTTTTAGAAGTACATATTTTGTTTTTGTTTATAAAAAAAAAATTCAACAAAAAACAAAAAAAAAGTAAACTTTGTAGTGTTAAATTAGCTATTGGTTCTGTTATTCTTCATTAGTGACTTTATTTATACGTTCTTGATTTTAAAATATATAGCTAGTATCTTTTACTTTATCCTATTAAAAGAAATAATTAAAGCAAGAACCATTAAATTTTTATGTGACAAGATCTTTCCATATCTTCTCTTTAACCAACCTCATATTTTGACTCACAAAAAGACATTGCACAACACACACTTTTTGACTAAAAAGAAGACAATGCACAATACACTTTTTGACTAAAAAAAAAGATAATACACGACACACATTTTCTTTGGACTCTTGCTCTCCAATTCTGATCCCCAAAAAATACTCTATAAAAAATGCACACAAAAATATGGGGTAATGAAATACGGTGGACGCAACAAAATTGATTTAACTGAACCAATTCGTCGATCAGTGCAAGTCCCAATCCTTCACTTCTTTCGACCCTTCACTTCCTTTTTCGGTTATTACATTGAAAGTGTTGGTGTTAATATTCCTCGGCGTCTGGAGGATACAAAGCGTGGAGTTGAGTGTGTTCAACTCGTTGGAGCTGCGAGTCGGTGAAGTTTGCGCACAGCTTCAGAATCGATCGAATGTTAGGAGTTGGAACAGTGTTGATTCGAGGTTCCGGTTCGCAATTTTAGTATTTCAGTCTAAGGATTGTTGCTTTGTTTAGCCTGATTAATTTGCAATTTTCAGCTTTGTTCATCAATAAAAGGTCAATTTCTCAATTTTCATTCTCATTTCATTTTGTTGCGATAGCTTGTTGCTCGTGTTGATTGATTTGTTATTATACATTGTTTGAGTAGCATGTCTTAGTTTTCATCTGAATTGTTTTAATTAGTTTTTATTTCGATTGTGATGTATGTAGTCTTGGTTCTTGAATAAATGCTTTTAATTGGGTAGATGGAAAATTTGGAGTTGTTTCTTTCTTGGCGAGGAATAAGAATGTGCCATACGGCGGGTCTTGAATCATAAGGAATTTGGCCCAAGTAATAGATCATGTTAGCTAGCCTATTTACTCCTCAATAATATCTTGTCCATAAATTTAGTATCACAACAATCTTCAAGATTAGGAAAATAATTCAAATGCGCTAGTTGCTTTAGGCGCGATAAATAATAAATCATCATGGCTATGCGTACGGTTTTCGTGGCATGGTTACGATACATAAATTCCAATTCGGGTGTACATTTCATGTGACCCGACCGTAATTTCGAATAATAATAGAAATATGCATGTTGTAAATCGCGGGTGCATTTCATGTGACGCAGTTCGTAAGTATATGACAATCATGAGTTATCCTAAAAACATTAAAAACGGTAAGAAAGTTAAAAATGCAATAGGTTTAAAACATGTAGTAAATCAGATAATAGGCCAATTAATAATAGTTTAAGCGACCGTGCTAGAATCACGGAATCCGGGAATGCCTAACACCTTCTCCTGGGTTAACAAAATTCCTTACCCGGATTTCTGTGTTCGAAGACCATAAATAAGAGTCAACTTTCTCGATTCGGAATTTTAAATCGGTGACTTGGGATACCATAAATTATCCCAAGTGGCGACTATGAACTTAAATAATAAATCCCGTTTTAATTGTCACTTAAATTGAAAAAAAAAATCTCTTATACCCCCTCCGGGGGTGGTAAAAAAGAGGTGTGACATTCCTTACCCAAACTTTGTTTCCGCAGACCGATAAAAATAGAGTCAAACCTTTCTTTGACTAGGGATTTATATAAAAGGTGACTTGGAACACCAAAAAATTAATTCCAATGGTCGACTCTGTAAATAAATAATTCCTACTCAAATTTGTCACTTCAATTGGAAAAACTCTTTAACTCACAATCCACAACACATAATATTTACATTTATCTTTTGGAGGGGTAAAAAAGGGGTGTGACAATGCACTAGTAATTTTTTTACTCATGAATAAAACTCGAGTTAAACGTGTGCTAATTGATTCAGGTAGCTCGGTCAACATCATTCGATCGAGGGTCGTAGAACAGCTCGGCCTACAAGACCAGATCATACCTGCGGCCCGAGTGCTAAACGGATTCAACATGGCTTGCAAAACTACTAAGGCAGAAATAACGTTGACGGTAAACATAGCCGGTACCATGCAGGAGATCAAGTTTTATGTAATCGAGGGGGACATGAGATACAACGCCCTATTCGAGAGACCATGGATCCACAACATGAGGGACGTACCCTCGACCCTTCACCAGGTATTAAAGTTTCCAACACTAGAAGGGATAAAGATGGTTTACGGGGAACAACCCGCCGCAAAGGAGATGTTTGTCGTCGATGAAGTAATTCTAATATCAACACTCTCATCGACAAAGGACTCAGGCTCGAAAGCCAAATAGGAAGCCAAATAGCAATCATCGATGTCAGCCTCAACCCAATCAGACAAGCAAGGGATTGACGAAGACGACAATTACGGGGTTCCTCGATATTTTATAGCTCTCGATGATTCCGACACTACCAAATCAACTGTCGAAGAGCTGGAGCAGGTCGTGCTGGTCGAACATCTGCTCGATCGAAAGCTATACCCAGGCACGGGGTTAACTCCCGCTCTCAAGAAAAAACTCATTCAATTTCTTATAGCTAATATGGATTGTTTTGCTTAGTCCTATCTCGATATGACAGGGATCCCACCGGAGATCATTATTCACAAGCTGATCTTGAACCCGAAGTTCCATCTGGTAAAACATAAAAGGAGACCCCAGTCCCAGATCAAGCATGCCTTCATCAAGGATGAGGTAACTAAACTTTTTAAATTAGGGTCCATCTGGGAGGTCAAATACCTGGAATAGTTAGCAAACGTAGTAATAGTTCCTAAAAAGGAAAAAAACTAAGAATCTGTGTGGATTATAAAGATTTAAATAAGACATGCCCTAAAGGTTCCTTCCCTTTGCCTAACATCGATCGCGTGATCGATGCCAGTGCCAACTACAAGATCCTTAGTTTTCTCGATGCCTACTCCGAGTACAACCAAATACGGATAAACCCGGATGATCAAGAAAGGACCTTTTTCATCACTACGTATGGCACATACTGCTATAACGTAATGCCACTTGGATTAAAAAATGTCGGTGCCACTTACCACCGACTAGTAAACCGAATGTTCGAAGAATAAATAGGGAAATCCATGGAAGTTTACATTGATGATATGTTAGTTAAGTCCCTGCGAGCAGAGGATCATTTAAAGCATTTGCAGGAAACCTTCAGTATATTGAAGAAGTACAACATGAAGTTGAACCTAGAAAAGTGCGCGTTCGGAGTCGGATCGGGTAAATTCCTCGGGTTCATGGTGTCCAACCGAGGAATCGAAATCAACCCCGACAAGATAAAAGCTATCGAGGATATCACGATAGTGGATAATGTCAAGGTCGTACAAAGGCTAACTGGAAATATTGCAGCACTGGGGCGATTCATCTCGAGGTCTTCCAACAAAAGTCATTGCTTTTTCTCGTTGCTGAAGAAGAAAAACAACTTCACATAGACCTCGGAATGCCAATCAACTTTAGAAAAATTTAAGCGATATTTATCGAGCCTGCCATTGGATCACATGCATAGGGAAAACGAACAACTATACTTGTATCTAGTAGTATCAGAAATAGTGGTAAGTGGAGTCCTAGTCTTGGAAGAACAAGGTACGCAATTTCCAATTTATTATGTTAGTAGGACCTTAAGTGAGCCGAAACTAGATATCCTTGCCTAGAAAAAATGGCACTCGCCTTGCTAAGTGCCTCTAGAAAACTGAAACCATATTTTCAGTGCCATCCTATATGTGTTGCGACATCCTACCCTTTACGAAATATAATGCATAAACCCAAACTCTCGGGATGATAGGCCAAATGGGACGTAGAAATCAGCAGGTACGATATCGAATATCAACCCCCGAACAACCATCAAATCTCAAATTTTGGCAGATTTTGTGGCTGACTTTACGCTGGCCCTAATACCCGAAGTCGAAAGAGAGTTGTTGGTAAACTCGGGAACGTCTTCGAGAATCTGGACCCTCTTTACAGACGATGCCTCGAACTTAAAAAGGTCTAGACTTGGCATCGTACTGAAGCCACCCACGGGCAATATAGTTAGACAATCTATTAGAACTGTAAAATGGACCAACATCGATACCGAATATGAGGCCATGATTGCAGGTCTCCAACTAGCCAAATGCTTGGGGCCGGAGGTGATCGAAGCCAAGTGTGACTCCTTCCTTGTAGTAAGCCAAGTAAACGGAACATGCGAAGTGAGAGAGGAACGAATGCAAAGGTACCTAGACAAGTTATAATTAATGTTATATCGGTTCAAAGAGTGGACTTTGAAGCACGTGCCCCGAGATCAAAACAGTAAGGTCAATGCCCTCGCAAACTTAGGGTCATCGATCGAAGACGATGATCTCAACTCAAGGGCAGTCGTGCAACTCATAAGGTCGGTAGTAGAGAAAGGTCACACCGAAATAAACTCCATGAGCTTAACTTGGGATCAGAGAAATAAATACATAGAGTATTTGAAGACCGGGAAATATCCCTCAGATCCCAAGGAATCGAGGGCCCTACGCACTAAGATAGCTTGATTCAGCTTGTCCGAGGACGGAACCTTGTTTAGGAGAATGTTCGATGGCCCACTAGCAGTATGTCTGGGACTGGGAGATACCGAATACGTTCTGAGGGAAGTTCACGAGGGCATTTTGCGATAATCATTTAGGCACCGAATCATTGGTTCAAAAGGTGATCAGAGCCAGTTATTACTGGATCAACATGGAAAATGATGCAAAAGAGTTCGTATGAATATATGACAATTGCCAAAGGTATGCTCCGATGATTCACCAAGCCGGGGAGCTGTTATATTTGGTCTTATCGCCATGGCCATTCATGAAGTGGGTGATGGATATCGTCGGCCCTCTTCCATCGCCACCAGGTAAAGTTCAATTTGTCTTTTTTATGACTGACTATTTTTCTAAGTAGGTTAAAGCACAGGCATACGAGAAGTTCAGGGAGAAGGAAGTCATCAGCTTCATTTGGGACCACATCATATGTCGGTTCGGGATGCCATCCGAAATTGCATGTGAAAACGGAAAACAGTTTATCGGTAGTAAAGTGAAAAAATTTCTCGAAGGCAGTAATATTAAAAGGATATTATCGACACCTTATCACCCTAGTGGGAACGGACAAGCCGAATCGACCAAAAAAATCATAATCCAAAACCTCAAGAAAAGGTTGATTGGCGCCAAGGGAAAATGGAAAGAAATCCTGCCCGAAGTTCTTTGGGCATATCACATAACTTCGAAGTCCAGTATCGGGGTTACCCCAGTCTCATTGGTTTATGACGCTGAAGCTTTAATACCGGTGGAAGTCGGGGAGCCGAGTATTAAATTTTGATATGCAACAAAGGAATCAAATGACGAGACCATGAATACGAGCCTGGAGCTATTGGATGAAAGGTGTGAAGCTGGCCTTGTTCGATTGGCCGCCCAAAAACAACGGATCGAGAGCTATCACAATCGAAGGGCCAACCTTCGATACTTCAAAGTCGGGGACTTAGTACTAAGGAAGGTCACACTAAGCACCCGAAACCCGAACTAAGGGAAATTGGGTCCGAACTGGAAAGGACCATGCCAAGTTCTCGAGGTCATAGGGAAAGGATCCTCTAAGCTCGAAATGATAAATGGAGACAACTAAGCACCCGAAACCCGAACAAAGGGAAATTGGGTCCGAACTGGAAAGGACCATGCCAAATTCTCGAGGTCATAGGGAAAGGATCCTATAAGCTCGGAATGATAAATGGAGACAACTACCAAACAATTGGAACATAACTAACCTTAAACGATATTACTGCTAAGGTATGACCCCATTTCTTTTCTTTCTATTTTCGTACTAACTCTTGCAGGTGGTCGACAAGGAGCGGTATGAAGTCATTAGGTCTGAAAGTACGCATTGCACTCTTTTTCCCTTGAACTATTTTTGTCCCAATTGGGTTTTTCGGTAAGGTTTTTAATGAGGCAACAGTGGAGCGTGCTAACTTAGAAATAAAGGCCAATCACGAATCGATGTCGAAGACAGCACTAACCGTATCCGAGGTTCCTCTATAATCAACCTTGAATACTGAGGGCATTACTCTTGGATATCAACTTTTTGCGAGGAAATTACTTCGTAACAGAAGGGTCTCGATAGGTAAAATTTGTTGTAAGGGCCAAATAGTCAAACAAACTGTGCCCATATAGGTTGTTCGATCCCTGCATAAAACATGTACGCATGTATAACTATTTTTTTACAAGAATAAAGAGAAGTACATTTCTTGCAATTATCTTATGTTTTAGAAAAATTTCAACTTTATAATTTTGTACTTTCGATCTCTTAAGGAAACGAGCTCAAGGGCCGATTATAAATACAGTTCGGATGATCACTCCCACACTTGGGGACTGCCGTCCGAAAAATAAACTCGAACCGTTCGAACTATTAATCATCAGGGGCATAAGGCTTCTTAGGCAACCCCCAAATTTTAAAGGCCACGGTCAGACCCACTCGGGGACTGCTATCTTAGGCAATCCTTGATAACTCGGGAAAGCAAGCTCACTAGGCTATGCTCGAATTAAAACGCTACGGCCGTTTCAACACGACTCAGAGACGTCCGAGAACCGTAACAAAAAATAGGCCTTTGAAACTTTCATAACCGATTTTAAAGGCTACCCTCGGCAAACTATAGTCCGAATTACTTACTTTGGGAGAAGGTTCCCGGTAACACTGAACCTCCAAGATGACTCAAAAATAAATAATGTAAAGACAAGGTTGTTTGAACTTACACAACCTAAGCTATTTTATGTTAAGGTATTCTGACCTTTGTGAATACAAGTAATAAAGCAAAGAAAAAATTTGAAAGCCAAAAGGGAAAAGAAAGCCTTGTATATATTTAGCCAATAGTATTTTACATAGGCCAAAATGGCCTAATTAAAAAATTTACAATGGCCGAAACGACCTCAAAAAGATGCAAAAGAAAGCAAAAAATATCAAGGCCTAAGTGGCCTAGTCTTCATCGGAGGCAGCTTCTCAGCCCTCGGGATCTTCCCCACCTTTAAACTCACTTAAACTCTCTGAATCTTCCTCGAGAAAGGCCAGATTTCGAGCCCTGGCTTCTTCTGCTTTGGCGTTCTCGAGTTAAGCCAGTATATCGAAGCCCTAAGCATGGACTCCCTCGAGGGCTTCCCTTCAAGCTTGCCACCTTGAATCATCCACCATGTTTTTGGCCTGCACCTGGATGGCCTCGACGTCAACCTTAAATTTGGCCACTTTAGCATCCATTTTGGTGTTGGACATGGCCACCTCAGATTTGGCCGCCTCGAGTTCATTGGCCAAGTTTGCCTTATTAGAAATAGCCAAGTCCAATCGAAACTGAAGCTCCTCGATTTTTTTGACCTGCACCGAGGCTTTCTCTCTTGCAACTTGGAGCTGGATCTCGGCTGACTCTAGTTGTGTTTGGGCAGCTTCCCTTTTCGAGGCTAAGATGTCCATATTTTTCTTGAACTCCTCAACCTCAGATCGAATTATATCTACCTGTGTCTTAAGCTCCCGATTTGTTCAAGCCTTTTTCGGACCTGTAGGATCGGATTATTAATCACTATCTTTAATTTGTCTTCACTATCGTGAAGCACTCGAAATACCTGCTCGGCCATCTCAGCATGCTCATCCCGAGTCGTTACTAAATCGGCCTAAAGCTTCTCACTCAGAAGCTTGTAGGTGTCACTTTTCTTAGTGAGGTCCCCAACCTCGGCCTCATGGTGAGTTAATTCCTCCTGGTATCGGAGGAAAGCTTCATGATGCAACACCGAAGCCTGCAAGCATAAGGGAAGATGTTATGGTTATTTACAACTTTAAAAGTTAGAATATATGAGAATAAAGACATGCAAAGTTACCCGATTTAATGCTTGTTGGGCTTCATTGAATAGGCAGGGGGTTCCACCTTATCCATCACTACCTGATCTTCTTCGGTCACCAAGCACCGAAGGTAACTAGCAACCCCTCCACGATAGAGAAAGTTATTGACCGTCTTCGGTCAGGATTAACACTTGGGGCTGGGAATTGATCCACCAGTTTTGGGCTCGATGAAGACTCGGTGGCACCTGAAGACGGTACCTTCCTTGGCACCAGCATGGCACTAAGCCCGGTGGCGTCTTCCAAAGCAGCGAACTCAAATCTATCCAAGAAGCTGTGGATATCAGTTTCCCCTGAGGCCTCTCGTAAGAACAACTTTCTAATATACCGGCCTAGCGAATCATGACATCTGAAATCTAAGGGGACCCGGTAATGTTGATTGCCCCAAGTTCATCTCTCGGGACACTTTCCTCTGCTCCAGAAGCATTGCCTTCGGTCTCTTTCTCGACCCCCTAGCTTGTGGTAGGGTGGCCTCAACCTTTTCTAGTTCGGGAGCTTCAGCTAAGACTCCCTCATCGACCTCTTCGTGTGGGGATGGTTCGATTTTGGCATCCGCAGGTTCAAAGGACCCTTATACCACAACACCTGCTTGTACACGGGCCACCAACTGGGATTTATCTTCTTCTTCTTCTTCTTCGGACTCTTCCCTTAATCGGCAGATTGAGTCCGAGGACATAACACCGGTGTTTTCCCCAGGGCTTGTGAAACCTCTTATTCGGTTTCTTCTTTTTCAAGTTCTGGGAACTCAATGCCCTTTTCCTCTTCTTTTTATCACCCTGCTTTGGAGAAGGGGGCTCGATGGCACATCCTCATCACCGGATAGAGGCCTCATAGCAATGTTTTTGGGGATACCTACAAAAGAAAACAAAGCGGATAAGAATTCCATAGTACAAGGAGTAAATCAAACAGTATTCAATCAGAGGAGAAAAATTACCATGATTACGAGCCTACCATCGACCCTTTGTAACTCCATCCAAGCACGCTCGGAGTATGGTCTCTGTGACACCAGGCCCTCGACCCATTGTTTGAGTTCAGGAACTACGTCCGACACCTGGGCCATAACTGCAACACCAAAACATTGATGAAGAAGAAGATAAGAGATAAAATAGCAAGATTGAACATTCAAGGCAAAGTACTACTCGCGATTCGTGTTCTATTTCTTAGGAAACGACATATGGATCAGGTCCGAAGTCCTTATTCGAACAAATCGGCCCATCCAACCCCAATCCCGAGCCTCGTCTATACTCGAGAATGGGGCCTTACTGGCCTGACGAGTAAGCTTGATCAACCCTCATCGATAGAGTCGGGGACTCTAAAGGCGCATAAGTTGATCGAGGGTGAAAGGATATCCCTCGATTTTTCTTATGAAAAATCGAAGGAGAATCACTATTCTCTAGAAGGAAGGATGAATCTGGCCAAGGGTCACGTCGTACCTCTTGCAAAAGGCGACGATGATAGGGTCTAAGAGACCCAACGTGAAGAGGTAAGTATAAACACTTAGAAAACCCTCCACGTAGGTAGTGATTTATTCCTCGGGCGATGGTACCACCACATGCTTATTGGCCGAGCTTCAATCCTCCTTAACCTTGGTAAGGAGATCATCGATAATTTTGCATATGTACCTCGATACCGATTAGCATTGACCCTATAACGAGGAGGTCTTTTCAATCTTAAAATCTGCAACAGTAGGGCACCCTGCTGGAATGAAATCCTTAAGGGGATATTCCTCTACAGGTCCATCGCTGGTGCTCCATGATGAAGAGGCGACCTCCTTTTGCTGTACAGTTTTAAAAGTTTTTGCCATTATAGAGTAGAAGAAAAGGGAGGATGGTATGCATTTTGCTAAAAGTTCAAGAAATTTGGGTGCAAGAGTTGCAAAGCAAAGGGATTTTTTGAAAAGAAACAAGAATAGGAGGAGCTTTGAACGTAAAGTTTGAATAGAGGAAGGTTACAGTATTTATAGTTTGTCGGTGACGGTTCAGAACCCATGATGGTCGACCAGCAATTGATAGGCATTTAATGCCTTGGTAATTGGACCGGTGGTATGTTTCGATGTCCATTTGTTGCTTACGTCATAATCGGGTGTACCAATGACGTTCATGGCCTACGTCATGGCCCATCAAGACGGGGCTCGGAAATTCATATGTTTCTTTCCATCTTCTCTCCGAGAAATGAGGGGATTATCTATATACGGTCAAAATCGGGCTTGCCCTTTGTATGACTGTTCAACCTTGTGTGATACCAAACCATGGTGCAAAGATAGGTCGTTGTGCTCGTGACCCAGAGACCGATCAAGATCGAGATCGGCCAAGATCGAGACCGAGCAAGATAGAGATCGAGAAAGATCGTGAGAAACTTACCGAGCCAAATAACAGAAAGCCGAAATATCCGCAATCGGGCGAGGATCACAACGGAAATCCCGGCACGTATCAAGAAGAGGCCGATTAATTAGCTAATCATGAGGTTTTTTACCTCATATATAATTGTATCAAGAGTAGGATTCCCCTACTATATAAAGGGGGTATGATCATTTGTAAAATACATCATTTTTACACAATACAAAGCAATATACTATCATTTTCTAGCTTTTATTATCTTGTTACTCTGTTCATAAGTCAGTGGAAACATCTCTTGGTTCAAGGGTGACTGAACTCGAGGGCCAAGGCTATTCAATTTGTGTGGTTTGCATTTATTTATTTATCGTCAATTTCAATATTAATTTATTCTTCTTAATTTGTACTAAGTTATATCACGTATCCTTAAAATCGCGTATAAATTCAATTGTTATCCGATTAAAGGGTAAGCAGTATCTACTTCAAGTTAAAAATCATAGTCGTTGGAACTATATTAAAATTAGAATGACAAGGAATATTCGTGTCCATATATAATAAGTTGGTCTCTATCCTTCCCACCCACCTCATTAATATCTAGAGGAAAAAATCTGAGGGTAGCCTGATGATTAAGAAAATTTTTCTACTCCCTCCAATCTTTACTTTACACCACGCCGACTCCCCTTTCATCATAAGGCGCGGAATTAGACCAAGGGAAATCTCTGTAGGAATAAGTCCTTTATATTTCACACATAGGTGATCGAGACTGATGGTGGTTTGGAACATCCAAGAGGACATCTGATCCACGCTCTCTTCCCTTGGTAAAAAGGAATTTCAAATCTAAATTGGCCTCAAGGCAGAGATGAGCTGACTAGGATCATAAGGTTAAGATAGGGCTAGGCTTTCTCTCATGGATCTTTTTATATTATATTACGATAGACGACCGTTCGCTTTTTCATCACTTTGGCCTGAAGCCAGTCTAGGGTGTAGGCTTGCTTCGCATAGGCTTAAGTCTTATTGCACTAATTAAGTATAGAGTTTTTATACTATCATGTTAAGTTGACTTACAATAATAAGTAACTCTTTATTACAAGTTTGGCTAACTTGGAAAATTGAATAATACCTAATAACAGAGAAATTGATAAATGATATTGCTAGTATAAAAAATTTTACACTGTTAGTGTACATATATAACTTTTATAGTTTTGGTTTGTATATTCATCAAAATGATAACATAAGAGCTTTAGGGTGTCCTGAAAGATATGCTTTCTAATAATGCTATATACTGCTATATAATTACAACTTGTTATTACTCAATAAATACAAAACACCTATGCTTTAGCCCCTGACCTTGCAACGGCAAGCACCAATGTGACTTGGGGGTGGTGATTTAGTGGCAGTGAGTGGCAAGGAGACTGACGCCTAATTCATTTGGAATCGCAGATTTCTTGGTACATCACATTCATGCATCTACCATTTCATGTGATGATATTGATACACTTGAAAGGTGTTCAATTTGCTCAAAATTCCTGTTTGATACCAAAGATGAAATAAATCTTAGTTTTAAATCCTTGTGATGGACCTGAAAGAGAAGGTATGTCAATCATTAGCCTAGGGATCATGTTTTCTTAGGACTATTCTGGATGTGCAATGATTGCACATATCTTGGGAATACCTGAGCAGCTGAGTGATCATGTTTTAATCAGTACCAAATCCAAAGTTGTGCTTCTCCACTGTACCCAAGCACAGAAATAGGGTGGTATCTTCTTCTGATAATTACTGCAAATGAAGACTACCTCCTAAGTTACTGCTTATTGTTATTGCTTTTCTTTTTATTTTTGGTTATTACATTGCTGGTATTATCTTTCTGGCTTCCGTTGTTGATATTGCTCCACTGTCTCTTTTTATCTTCTTGAGCCGAGGGTCTATCGAAAACAGCCTCTCTACTTCTCCGGAGTAGGGGTAAGGTCTGCGTACACACTACCCTCTCCAGACTCCACTTGTGGGATTTTTACTGGGTTGTTGTTGTTGTTGAAAACTACCTCCTAAAAATGTCAAGTCCTCTTTCCTAGTTAAATACAAGGACACATAAGCAAACAACAACAACAACAACGACCCAGTATAATCCCACAAGTGGGGTCTAGGGAGGGTAATATGTACGCAGACCTTACCTCTACTCCGAAGGGTAGAGAGGCTGTTTCCAGGAGACCCTCGGCTCAAAAAAACAATAGGAGATGATATATTAGTACCATAAAAATGCGTGATAAAAATAACAACAATATATAAGAGATATGAAATATGAAATACAGAATACGAAATACGAAATATGAAATATGAAATATGAAATAGATGGCTGGTATAGTACAACTAGAAGGTAAAGCCCTGCATCAATAGACGACCAATGACATTCCTAGTCTAACTCCTAACTGGATAGTCTCACTCTATTGTGTTGTAGAAATATTCACACTCTCCCCTAACCTACAACCTTAATGCTCGACCTTCATACTTCCCTATCAAGGGCCATGTCCTCAGTAATCCTAAGTCGCGCCATGTCCTGTCTGATAACCTCTCCCCAATACTTCTTAGGTCTTCCTCTACCTCTCCGCGTGCCCACTACAGCCAGCCGCTCACACCTCCTCACCGGTGCATCAGTGCTCCTCCTCTGAATGTGCCCGAACCATCTGAGTCTTACTTCCCGTATCTTGTCCTCCATGGGGGCCACACCCACCTTCTCTCGAATATCTTTATTCCTAATCTTACCCATCCTTGTATGCTCGCACATCCACCTCAACATCCTCATCTCTGCTACTTTCATCTTCTGGATGTGTGAGTTCTTTACCGGCCAACATTCAGTTCCATACAACATGGCAGGCCTAACCACTGCTCTATAAAACTTACCTTTTAGTAACGATGGCACTTTCTTGTCACACAAGACTCCCGACGCTAACCTCCACTTCATCCACCCCACCCCTATACGGTATGTGACATCCTCGTCAATTTCCCCGATCCCCTGAATAACCGATCCAAGGTACTTGAAACTACCTCTCTTGGGAATGACTTGAGAGTCAAGCCTCACTTCAACTCCCGCTTCCATCGGCTCAACTCCAAATTTGCACTCGAGGTATTCCGTCTTCGTCCTACTCAACTTGAAACCTTTAGACTCAAGAGCATGTCTCCAAATCTCTAGCCTCTCGTTGACGCCGCCTCTTGTCTCGTCAATTAGAATAATGTCATCAGCAAATAGCATGCACCATGGAACCTCCCCTTGAATATGATGAGTCAGTGCATCCATCACCAGGGCAAATAGGAATGGGCTGAGCGCAGACCCTTGGTGCAACCCCATAATAACTGGAAAGTGTTCAGAGTCGCCTCCTACTGTCCTAACCCGAGTCTTAGCTCCATCATACATGTCTTTAATCACCCTAATATAGTTACTCGGGACCCCTTTATCCTCTAAGCAGCTCCATAAGACCTTCCTAGGAACCTTATCGTACGCTTTCTCCAGATCAATAAACACCATGTGGAGATCCTTCTTCTTATCTCTGTACTGTTCCACCATCCTCCTAATAAGGTGGATAGCCTCTGTGGTAGATCGTCCCGGCATGAACCCGAACTGGTTGTCTGAAATAGACACCGTCCTTCGCACTCTCATTTCTACCACTCTCTCCCAAACTTTCATGGTATGACTTAGTAATTTGATGCCCCTATAGTTGTTACAGCTCTGGACATCACCTTTGTTCTTATACAACGGGACCATTGTACTCCACCTCCACTCTTCAGGCATTCTATTAGTCTTGAATATAACACTAAACAATGCAGTAAGCCATTCCAAGCCTGCTCTACCCACACACCTCCACAGTTCAACCAGAATTTCGTCTGGCCCGGTAGCTCTGCCCCTTCTCATCTTACGCATTGCCTCCATGACTTCATCGATCTCAATGTCCCTACAATTACTTAATTCATGGTGACTGTCGGCATTCCTCGATTCCCCAAGTATAATATCCTGATCCCCTTCTTCACTTAGAAGTTTATGAAAGTAGGTCTGTCACCTCCTCTTAATCTGGTCATCTCCCATCAAAACTTTGCCGTCATCATCTTTTATGCACCTCACTTGGTCCAGATCCCGAGTTGTCCTCTCTCTCGCCTTAGCGAGTCGGAATAACTTCTTCTCCCCACCTTTGTTCCTTAGTTCCTCATACAGACGAGCAAAAGTTGTCGTCTTAGCCTCCGTCACTGCCATCTTCGCCTCCTTCCTAGCTACCTTATACCTTTGATTGTTCTCTCTCTTCTCCTCCTCGTCAGTGCTCCCTACTAACCTTAGGTAAGCCGCCTTCTTTGCTTCCACTTTACCTTGGACAACCGCATTCCACCACCAATCTCCTTTGTGTACACCATAGTGGCCTGTAGATATCCCTAACACCTCTCTCGCCGCCTTTCTTATACAGTCCGCCGTCGTCGACCACATTGTGTTTGCGTCCCCATTACTTCTCCAAGCTCCCATTGCCGATAACCTTCCTTCCAACTCTTTAGATTTATCCTTAGTTAAGGTGCCCCACCTAATCCTGGGGCGTCCTTGTACTGACCTCTTCTTCCTCCTTATCCTAATACAAATGTCCATCACCAAAAGCCTATGCTGCGTAGAGAGGGTCTCACCTGGGATAACCTTGCAGTCCTCGCACAACCTTCTGTCGCATCTCCTGAGGAGGAGATAGTCAATCTGAGTCTTCGCCACCGAACTTTGGTAAGTAACCAAATGTTCATCCCGCTTCGTAAAACTCGAGTTTGCAATGACTAGATCGAAAGCCTTGGCAAAGTCCAACAGCGCAATGCCCCATCCGTTCCGCTCTCCGAAACCAAATCCGCCATGCACCTCAGTGTACCCACCTGCAGATAACCCAATATGACCATTGAAATCTCCTCCTATGAATAACCTCTCGGAAGGCGGTATACTACGAACAATCTCATCCAACCCCTCCCAAAATTGCCTTTTAATATCCTCATCCAAGCCTGTTTGTGGTGCGTACACGCTAACGACATTTAAAGTACCCTCACCCACCACCAACTTAATAGTCATTAGCCTATCATTCACCCGCCTGACCTCTACCACGGACTCCCTAAGATGGCTACCTACAAGGATACCCACTCCATTCTTACCCCTCAGGACACCAGAGTACCACAACTTATACCCATCCACGTTTCTCGCCCTCGATCCGACCCACCTAGTCTCCTGGACACACGCTATATTAATCTTCCTCTTCTGCAGGATTTTCGCCAACTCTATGGATTTACTCGTTAGTGAACCTATGTTCCATGACCCGATTCTCAACCTATAGGCTCCCTTTACCCCTCTACCTCCCCTGCAACCCGACCCACCCCCTGACACAAGGACACATAAGCATGTGCTATTATATGGTAGGTGAATTGTAATTTGTTGCTTGTAATAAGCAAATGAACCAATTTCTTCATGTTAGTAACTTTCATTTGCCAAGAATTCTGCATTCACTATGATGGAAATAGATCAAAACAAGAAACCATTTTCCACCTTCCTGGATTACCCCCCCCCCCCCAAATCTAGAAGAAAAAGGAAAGGAAGCAGGACAATGGGAAACACCAATAAATCAGATTTCATGTTAAACAATGAGAAATTTTAAACTACAAAATGTCCTTTCTGCACCTAAGGGTAATTCTTGGACCATTAAAAGATCTGTACAAGCAAAAACAGGCTAGATTCTGTGTAGTAATCGCCAAGTTATTCTCTCGAACATAGATCTGATTAATGAGCATAGGACATAATTATTCTAGTTAAGTGGAGAAGCACAACAGAAATCTGATGGTCATTATACAAACAAGAACTCCTAAAACAGGTTCTTAAATGGACTTGTGAGAGAATCACTGACATCTTGAAACAAGCCGTAGAGGGAGTATTGTCGGAGGTTTTTAACCTCATACCACGAGTTTAGCACGTCGTCATTCTTATCTGTGCCTGAGAATGCCAATTGTATTCCCACATTGCAGTCAACGGATCCACCATTGCCACTGCACTTATTATTTGGGACTGCACAATCAGTCTTATTAAGGCAAACAAAAGAACCCCCGGTACATGAACCGCAGCCAAATTTCTTCCAAAATAAGTTCTGCAGAGTGCCCTTTTGAAATTCAAGTACCTAAACACACAAGACAAAGCTCATTGATGCAACAAAGCGTTATGCTTTACTATTGTTAACAAAACTTGAGATGTCCAAAGACTTACCAGAGTGAAGCTTGTAATGGTGTGAGTATTGTCTGCCACAAAAGCGGGCAGTGATCTGGCAGCATATTTGCGTCCAGCAAAGGCAACCATATAACCACCAGCTTTGCTCTGAGAAATTTGAACAATCATTAAAGATGATAGTGCTTTTTGAATAGTAACTATTACTACTAGTAAAAAACATTATAAAGACCAGCATATTGAACAGTGATTGAAGAACATGTTGACAGTTAATTAGTCAAAATGCTCGCAAAATTCTATTGAATATCGCTGGTGTAGGCCAGCTTGCCTGCACCTGGACTAATGCACCGAGCACGTCTAGTCCACAGCACATGTTGCCAAGGTAATCCTGCCCGCTAATAAAGAAACAGATGGGATCACACCCAATTTCGTAGCCCAAGATTTGGTAATATTGAACTATATTTCATGACAAACATTGCATAATCTTAGAACGTGGCCGATTCTCCAGTCTCGTACTTTTTTTTATGTTTTTTACTTTGATCAGAGCGACTTGGACTCAAGATAGGGCTTCTACAGATTATCTATTCCTTCATAAAGCTTCATCATTCTTGCTCAACTGTATCCACCTATTTGTATATGCTACATCTGACAGGCAGATATTATCCACACTAGCATTTAATTCAGAGAACGAACATTTCTATGGGAAGCATGAATGCCGATTATTTTCCTACTCAAGATAAAGCTCACAAAGAGTAGAGAACCCACAAAAGAGAATTCCAAAGATTGGTCTACCGGAAACACGCTCTCTACCTTACTAGATAGCGGTAAGGTCTGCGTACACATTACCCTTCCAAGACTCCATTTGTGAGATTAAATTGGGTATGTGGTTGTTGTTGTTGGTAGCTCAATAATCTGTATAGTTGAGGTGAAAGTCGACACTAGTCACTATCTTTCAAGTGGAAAAAAGAATTATTATAAACTAATCTAGGGAAAGAATTCATGGTTCCCATGATTGGTCTAAGCATCTAGTTGGTTCAATTTTTCAATGGATGAACATAAGTTAGATGAAATAGGTTGGTAATGAGCAGGAGAAAACAAAAGCTTGAGATACTTTTGTCTATTGTATCTTTGTTTGAACCTAGAAATACTACCAAACATGTTTGTTAGACAGTTAGGTAGAAGGTGACAAATTCCTATTGAATTACCTTGTCGTTTCTACCCAAATAAAAGATGAATCTATATCATAGGTGGAGACAGAATCATTCAAGTAAAATGCACTCCAAATGATAATTAGTCCTCAAGGCAAAAGATTAAACATTTTAGTTTGCTAACTATCAAAAGAGGAAGAGAAACAAAGTCTAATCTCTTTGTTTGTAATGTGAAAAATATGAAGAGGTCTAAAAAACATGGTCTAATAATGTGAAAATATGAAGACCTAGACATGTAAGAAACCAAGCAAAATGTACATATTAAAATTTGTTAATAGATCTGTAGTCTACTTCCAAAAATTGTTTCTATGCAGTTTAGACATTAAGTTAATGTTATACCATGAGATCAACATATTTGCTCGTCCTGACACAGTGGCCAGAAATCCACAAGAGACACTTCCTTATGAGATACTATTCGCTTTCTTTCTAACAACCAGTCAAAGAGAAATAAGAGATAAGATTTAGTATGTATGAGGACTTACAGGATTGAAGTCGCTGCTAGTGATTGTGAGGAGTGAAATCTCATCCACTTTGGGCCTAAAAACAGCCAGTTGAGCAGAATTGGCAGAAAGGGAGAGTCGTTGGTCACAAGGAGAGAGCTGTGTTCCATTGGAAAAGAACGATTCCTTAGAAGAAAACGCAAGCCCAAAAGTGAAACCATCCCATCTCTGAATTTTTGTGTCTGAACATGGATCAAAAACAGGATTTGTATCTCCAGCGTGCACGTTGCTCATCACCATCATCGTCGATACCAATATCAACGCCACCATGATTCCCATCCTCACCAAAATTTATCCCCTTTTTTAATACATTAACAAAAAAGAAAAAGAAAATATTAGTTTATAGAGGAAATGTTCCAAAGGTAAGAGCTTTGGAACATTTCTAAGTTGTGGTAAGCAATTAGAACCATAATTAAACTCATAACAAAGAAACACAACACAAATGAAAATCATAACAACAAGGGTGGGAGACAACCTTCAATCCATTAATTATGGTTTAAGAGGACATCAAATATTCTAATTTAGCTACCATCAATTCATCAACAACTTATGTTTTAGTTATTCAATTACTCAATTAATTAAGTTTTAGAACCTGAATTGAAATTTTAGAGGATTCATGGTATTATTTGAGAACCCCAAACCTCCTCCTCGGATATACAACAACAACAACAACAACAACAAAACAAAAAACCAATATAATCCCAAGTGGGGTCTGGAGAGGATAGTGTGTGCAGACGTTACCCCTATGTTCAGAAAGGCAGAAAGACTGTTTTCGGTTGACCCTCGGCTCATGAAAGATAAAAGGAAGGGGCAATGACAAGCAAACCAATAAGATGTTGGTTTATAAACACAAAAAATCGTGAATTTATGCTAATTCCAAAAGTCAAAACAAGGAATCAATAGGAAGGAAACTTACAAAAACAAAGTTACCCTTGTTAGCGCCTGAGAAAAAAAAAATCAGATGTTGATCAATCCCTTAGAACCTTTTCTTGATATTGATCATAGTATTAAGAAGACCGTTTCCTTATGTGGAAAACTAATTATTACGCCTAGTAATAGATATCAAGGATTAAAAGAAGAAAAAAAGAAACTGAAGGGGTCAGGAATTAAAGGTTTTAGAAATTTGGTTGTTGAAAATATTTGTTTTGGTAATTTCGACGTGTGATGGGTCTTTGGGATTCTTAGTTGCGAAGAAAAGTTTGAAGGGGAAGTACACGAGAAAGCCGGCTATTTACAGGGGAAGGAACTATGGGGCAGGTGGAAGGGGATCTTGTCCTAGAAACGGTTATGGAAGTTGACAATGAGTGAGTGTAACGTTGTTGACTACAAAATTCAATGCGTTGCTTGTCTTCAAGTGCTACGACACTAATGGGCTTTGGGTCCTTCGGTTGGGCTCTTGTGTTTATACATGCGAAGGGGGATTTGCACTAGTACACTATTTTTATGTCACCTTTTAATCTATATCTTGTTTTTAAAAACTATTGATTTTCTAATCAACTAACAAAAAATCCGTAATAATATGACAATTTTACCTCTTCCAAAACATATAAGAGTCTGTCTCTCCTCCGTATTCCCAGATTCAAATTCCAGATCTCTTCTGTATCTCCTCCATCAGTCCGTCTCTCCTGAGAACGCGTCTCGCATTCAAATTCAAATTCAAATACAATGTAAGTATTCAAATTCATCTCCAGAATTCAAAATAGTTTTTGAATTATATATTTTCTGATTGATTGATTGAAGTTGTTTGACAAACTTCACTGATATGCTGAATTTGCAATTCTAAATCTATTTGACGATGAATTCTAACATTCTAAGCTGAAGTTATTTAGTAAACGAGCTGGCAAATAACACAACGAAGAAGAAATTATATTAAATTTTATATGATTGTTTTGTTGCTGAAGTTTTTTTGTCAATAATTAAAAGCTGAAGTTTTCCTCGTACACTAGGTAAAAACCCATAAAACATAAAGTTAAAATTTCATATTGCACCAAAAAAACTTCGGCCTAGGTGCTGAATTTTTTTAGTTATTACTTAAAAACCTAAGCAGGAGGGCTGAAGTTTTCCTCCTACACTAGTTAAATTAAAAAATCATATTGCACCAAAAATACTTCGGCCTAGGTGCTGAAGTTTTTTAGTTATTACTTAAAAACTTAAGCAGGAGGGCTGAAGTTTTCCTCCCACACTGGCTAAATTTAAAAATCATATTGCACCAAAAAAACTTCGGCCTAGGTGCTGAAGTATTTTAGTTATTACTTAAAAACTTAAGCAGGAGGGCTGAAGTTTTCCTCCTACACTGACCAAATTAAAAAATCATATTGTACCAAAAAAACTTCGGCCTAGGTGCTGAAGTTTTTTAGTAACTTAAAAACTTAAGCAGGAGGGCTAAAGTTTTCCTCCTACACTGGCTAAATTAAAAAATCATATTGCACCAAAAAAACTTCGGCCTAGGTGCTGAAGTATTTTAGTTATTACTTAAAAACTTAAGCAGGAGGGCTGAAGTTTTCCTCCTACACTGGCCAAATTAAAAAATCATATTGCACCAAAAAACTTCGGCCTAGGTGCTGAAGTTTTTTAGTTATTACTTAAAAACTTAATCAGGAGGGCTAAAGTTTTCCTCCTACACTGGCTAAATTAAAAAAATCATATTGCACCAAAAAAACTTTGGTCTAGGTGCTGAAGTTTTTTTCCCCTGCATTGATGAATCACCATCATAAAAAAAATTCAGCTAATATGCTGAAGTTATTAAGCTTATCTCTAAAAACTTTAGCACTTATAAGTTGAAGTTTTCTTTGCAGGATTCATTAATTATGTCATACATCTTTTTCCAAAAAAAACTTCAGCAGAAGATGCTTAAGTGATTTAGTTTATTTGTAAGAACTTCAGCACAAACAACCTAAAAAATTCTTCTGTTCACTTTCCTAATACTTGCCACTAAATATGAATATGCAGGATGAGTTCGATTTGTATTGTTATAACTTTTAATAGGAGTTGGACTCCTGATTTCAAATACTTGGATCATGATACAAAACTTGTTCTACTTAATAAGGACATATCATTCAATACTTTCCTGAAGAAAATTAGTGAAGTTGCAAATATTGATTCAACCAGATATGCATTAAAAGTATGGTTTGATATCAAACTAAATACAAGCAAAGGAATGTTTGTAACTTCAGATGAAGAACTCAATACGTGAATACATTTGCTTACAACTGATTCAACCTATAAGAATTGTCATTTCGTCATAAAAAAAATACAACCTTCAGAATCAGCAGCATTCAACCAATCTCTTGCATATGCGATAGATTTAGAACCTTTTGCTGACTATCAACATGAAGTACGAGTGCCAATAATGGAAGTAGACAACGGGCAACAACCTTCTAACATTACAGCTGCTTCAGAATACATAGTGCTGCAACAATTACCCCCTACTCCAATAAATTCATACCAGTTTGTCGATGGCCAAGAAGAAGAAGGACAGCTAATAATGCAAATTGACAACCAACACACACTCCAACAAAGCTTTTTTTCACCTTCTGCAATGATAAACAACAATGAAGATGAAGTAAACATGGAGCTTATATCGATAACATCACATAGAATTGAAGAAATTGCTGAAAGTTCTTGTGCTTCTCAGAAATCAAGAAAAAGAGTGAGGAGAAAGGTAAAAGAATCTTCACCATGTAAAATACTTAGGCACGATGCGTTGCCTGAGGAAGTAAGAGTTGGATCAATCTTTGAGAACAAACAAAACATGACTAAATTTTTCTGCAGCTTGGAGATAAATCAAAAAGTTGAATTCACTGCTGTTAGATCATGTTCCAAGAGATACGAGCTGAAATGCATCGTGAACAAATGTGGTTGGAATGTACGTGTTACCATTCCATGCTGTTCAGGGTGATAAAATATCATAACATCCATAAATGCTCAGTTGATGCAAGAAAATCATATCAGAAGCATGCTACATCAAATTTTATAAGTGAACAAATTATAGAACATGTTCGAGACAAAAGGATAGAGGTTATACCAGCCTTTGTATAAAATGAAATGAAAAAAAAATTTGGAATTGACATTGGTTATCTCAAGGCATGGCGTGCTATTCAAAAAACTGTTGCTTGCATAAGGGGAACACCTGAAGAGAACTACCAGATTCTTCCTTCATACCTACACATGATGGTGGCCAGAAACCCAGGAACATACACAAGCAAAAAAAGAGATGCGCAGAATAGGTAAGCAAAACAATACTAACCATCAGCCTGAAGTTTCAAATGTTACTATTTGAAAAACTTCACACCTTATGATTTATTTTTTTGTGTTTCAATGTAGAGATTTGCTTACTTATTCTTCGCTCTTGCGGCATCAGTAGCTGGTTGGTCCTACTGTAGACCCGTTATTGCAGTAGATGCAATGTTTTTGAAGTCAAAATATCGTGGTGTTCTATTTGTTGTTGTATCAAAGGATGCAAACAATCAAATCTTTCCTCTATGTTTTAGTGTAGCAGATTCAGAAAACAATGAGGCATACATTTGGTTCTTGGGGGAAATGAGAAAATCAATTCAAGTCCGTCGTGAACTGGTTTTCTTATCAGATAGAAACCAATCGATCACAAATGGTATTAAAAAAAATTTCCTGAAGCTCACCATGGTATCTGCCTCTATCACTTTGAGAAAAATTTAAAGCAAAGACATGCAAAGGTCACAGTAATAAATCTTTTTCAAAGTGCTGCAAGGTCATACAAACATGAAGATTTTAATCAGTTAATGTCCCAACTCAAAAGTATTGACAAGAAAACATACAATTACATAATGGAAGAGCCTCCCGAGAGATGGGATTGAACGTGGTTCCCATGACGACGTTATAATATACTAACAACAAACATGGTAGAATCAATGAATTCCATTTTACTAAAAGGGAGAGAAATGCCTATTTTAAGAATGTTAGATTTTATCCAAGAAAAGCTGGGAGAGTGGTTTTATGAACGGAGAAAAAAGGCAAATGAAACTTTTCACAGAGTGTCAATATGGGCAGAAGAAGAGATGACTAAGAAGATGGACTTGGCTTGCAAAATGTTTGTGAGTATATTTATCAACTTCAGCTTTTTATATCTGTTGCAGTGATTTACTTCTTACATTTAAAAAATTTCATACTTTTTCTTTTTGAAGCAAAAATACACTAATATAATTTGTCTTAATTTTTTATTCCTTGTTAGGTGTTCAACCTTGACTCAATGTTGTTTAGAATAAATAGTGAAGGAATTGAATTCATTGTGGACTTAAAGAGGAGAACTTATGACTGCCTGGAATTCCAACTTGATGAATTGCCCTGTCCACATGTAATTGCTGCTATTAATAAGAGATATTTGCAGAAATCTGATTACTGCTCAAATTGGTATTCAAGGGAAACATGGTTGAAAACATATGAAGGACATGTGAATACCGTGGGAGATCAAAAATCATGAGAAATACCACAAAATGTACAATCTGAGATCACAAAACCTCTTGATGTAGAGATTTTACAAGGAAGAAGACAAAAGAAGAGGCATATACCTGCGACTGAATCATCAGTATCATTCAAGTCTATCAAATGCAGTCGATGTAAACAAGTTGGGCATAACAGAACAACTTACTTGTCTTCTCCAGCACCTCATCCATATTCCAAGAAACAAATTGAAAAATACTTCAAGCTTCAATAATCCTTGGTCTGAATTTAGACTTTCTTTATTGTACGACATAATTCAAATGTGATTTTTTTCATAGGAATAAAAAAATAAGCTCTTGGACAATTTTATATACTGCTAAAGTACAAATCACTCATTTTTGTTGCGCAGGCTTACAGGTTTTGTTGCATTTTAAAAAAGTACGCAATGACTTATGCGAGAAAAAACTTCAGGTTACAGTATGTGAAATACATATCCTTAAACAAACACACACATACAAACACACACACACACACACACATATGCGTACAACACACAAAAATAAACGCATGTACAAACAAAAGTTGTAGCATCTCTAAGCAACTAAGAAGTATAAAGCAAATACCAACAAATAACAAAGATAATGCAATAGAAAGCTAAGAACAAAGAGGGTGACAATTACATTGATATAAAAAGAGGTCAGAACAACATACATTTACAAACAAAACTTCAGCTCTCCGGGCTGAAGTTATACAAAATTAACCTAAAAAATTTCAGCTCTATGGGCTGAAGTAAACATAAAAGCATAGCATTGAAAACATAAAAAAAGGTTTACAAACACTAACAATCATCACCATCATCATCGTCATCATCACAGTACTCCTCAATTTTTCTAAATATCTCATCATCATTGTCACACCTCCTTTTTCGCCCGCGCCGCCTGCAAAGGGGCGCGGGGGGGGGGAGAGTTTTTTCCAATTAAAGGACAATCGAAACGGGATTTATTTATTTATTTTAGAGTCGCCACTTGGGAGATTTATGGTGTCCCAAGTCACCAGTTGAATCCCGAATCGAGGAAAATATTGACTCTGTTTAACAGTCTGCGCACCAGAAATCCGGATAAGGAATTCTGTTAACCCGGGAGAAGGTGTCAGGCATTTCCGAGTTCCGTGGTTCTAGCACGGTCGCTCAACTGTCATATTCCGCTTGGTTATCTGATTTTATACAATCATGAACTTATGTGCAAACTTTAAACTTTTTACCGCTTTTATTATTATTATTATTTTAACAGAGAATTACAACATTGTGAAAAACGTATCTCGAACCATATCACATCAATGTACCCGCGGTTATCGACACATTTTGACTCTATTGAGATTTAGATTTGGGTCACATAAATGTGCACCCGAGTTTAAGAAAGTAAATTGTTAAAGGCGCCTAAAGCGACTAGCGTATCATTATTTTGGGTAAGGCGGTGAAATTTGCTAAACGACCGATCCCGAAGTCTATACAATTATTAACCATTTATTGAGGGCCCGCAACTTGTGTGTTTTATTGGGTGAGGCTCATCTCATTTTATTTTAAAAGGATAATCCTAAAGTGCTTACATTTTTTCTATTAAATTTGTCTCTAACAATGAAAGAGAAAAGGTCTTAATTTATTTACATGCTTACGAGTTGTTATAGTCGGGTTCCGAACGCAATTTGTTAAATCAGAATGTAAACACAATATGGACAGCCCGTTGGCCAACGCGGACCCAGGCCCAATGTGTATGGCACAAAACTGGACCTGGGTCATCTCATTCACATGTTACTACCTAGTTATATTATACTAGGCATGCTCACAGTTTGTCAAATTAAAAAAAAAAACTTGGCAATATAATTTTAATCCTAGACCATTTACATGCTAAAATTAACCAATAGTATCTAGCTAAACAATATTCCTACAAGTTCCGAAACGGTCTATTCGTTTAATGAGCTAACTGTTGAATGTTTAAAAATAGTCTAAATCAGCTAACATGCTTTTTGAGACATGATAATCATCAAACAATAACGAACTAACTGAACAGAGTTACTACACCATTTTTTTTTAGCAATACATAGACAGTTCGTCCACTAAACTACTATCAGATGTTCCATTATATATATTAAACAACTACATGATTCTGATTAGAGGAAGCTAAATAATGTATATATACAACTAAAATTCAGAATATAACTAAGATAAATTCAGAACTTCAACTCTTCATTTCATATTCATGCTTCATGTTTCAGTTTACAGTAACCAGCGTGTCAGTTGTGTACCTGATATGGAAGCAAAAGAAAAGGAAGATCAGCAGGAATGCAGTAGCATACAACAACAGCAACACCCAACAACAGATTTAAAAACCGAGCAGAAATCCAGCAACAACCAGTGAAGTAGTAGCAAATAACCAACCAAACTCAAGGAAACAAATCAAATGAAAATCCAGAAACACCAACAACAATCAACGGGCAGAAACAAAGTGAATCTTTTTTAGATTGAAAGACCAGTTAATGTTTAACCCTTAAATCTTGACCCCTCTGTATATCCAGTGTATGCAGATTGTATATCGGGTGTATACTACTCTCTCTTTCGAATCTCCTTCGAAATTTTTCCTCAATATTCAGCCAATCTCCTATATCCTCTCAATATTTTCGGAATCCTCCCAATATTTTTGGAATTCCCCCTTCTTCCAATATTCAGACCCCTTATTTATAGCCAAACTTCAAGCATTTTAAAATTAAAATACTACCATCTTCCACTCATCCCTCTTTAACTTCCACTACTTAATGTTTTGTCCCCCACTATATTAAACAAATATATTAGTTCCCACTAACACATATCTTTTCTTTATTTAATTCCATTATTCCCCACTACCACATGCTTTGTCCCCCACTATATTAAACAATGTATTAATTCCCCACCATTATGTCTTGTCTCCCACTACGTATTAAAAAATATATTAATTTAATATTATTAGTACCTAGTGGACGGAACACTCATTAACTATTTTTAAGACTCATTTAAAATTCCGAAAATGCCCTTGAAAATACTGCAATTTACCATTCTACCCCCATTAGCTATAACCAATTCACCTAATCAATCTAACCAAGATACAACAGCTATAACCAATTCCTAATCAAATTTCATCAATCAAATTTAAACTAAATGATGAACAACAAAGAAACAACTGGAATTATTTTGACTGAACAATATTTTTTAACAACAAACCTACTTTCAGATTCAACAACAATAACAAACAAGTACATTCAAATCACTGAGCTCAAATTCAAATTAAACTTAAACAGAACAAACAAACAGATTCAAATCACTAAACTCAATAATCAATTGAACCTCAAACTAAATCTAACAATATTACAACCAAGATGAAGGATTCAAGTTATTAAACTAACACACTTCTATATTAAAACTAAATTCTTTTAAATGAATAAAAACAAACTGAAGAAATAATCAATAAATGATAAACCACGAACAAGAAAGAAACAAACATATACTGATTTCAAATCTGAGAATATCAAACAAAATACAGAAAGAAAGGAAACTTAAACTAACTAACCGGAAATGAACAACAAGGAACTTGAACGGAAATGGAAAACTCGAACCAAGACTGCCAACGACCTCGACATGAGATGAAGCTCGACGTGCTGCCTGGCGACGGAGTTTGCTGACGAAGAAGAAGCAACAGCAGCAGCAGGCTGCTTGTCGTGAGAGAGCTGGCGGTTTGGCGATGGTTTTTTTCAGCGACTTGGGGTGAGCTCGACGAAGAGGATGAAGTTGGTTGTTTGAGGACGACCTCGACGATGGGATGAAGCTGCTGGTTGAGGACAACCTCGACGATGGTTATGAAGCTGCTGGTTGAGGACGACGAGGCAGCGGAGATGAAGAAGAAGAAGCAGCAACCATGGGAGCTAGTCGTTGGAGCTGGACGTGAGGGATGATAGGGACGATGGGGAGGCTGTTGAAGACGACTGTGTGTGTTATGGGTGAGCTTCTGGTCGTCATGGTGGAGCTGGGGTGGTGACGACGTGGTCGTGGTGGACGTGAGAAGGGCAGCCATGGGAGCTTGAGGGGTTGTTTGGACGAAGCTGAGTGAAGCAACAACTATGGGGGTGGTTGTTTGGTTGCTGCTGGAGGGGTCGCTTGGGGTAGATGGTGAGGCAGCAGCTGCCATGGAGATGGTGGCTTGGAGCTGGAGATGGAGGTGAGGGGGCAAGGGAGGGTGCTGCGAAGAAGACGATGCAACAGGGGGCGGTTGGCTTTTTTTAGGGTTTTGGGGTTGGGAAAAATGAAAAAATGAAAATGGGGGGTTGGGATTAGTTTGGGTTATGGGGCGGACCGGGTGGAGTTTATTTTATTTGGGCCATGGTTGATTTAAATTAGAAGGTGGCCCAATCCGATTTTCTTCCTCTTTTATTGCTTCTTTTCTTTTACTTTCTAAAACTAAAATTCTAAATTAAGTTACAAACTAAATTAACTTATTAAAAATACTAATTAATTCCTAGCAACAATTATCATATAAAATGAAATGACAATTAAAATACAATCACACAATTTGGACATTAAAGGCTAAAAATGCAAAAGATGCCTATTTTTGTAATTTTCATTCTTGTAAAACAAACTTAATTACTCATAATTGCAAACTTAAATCCTAAATGCAAATGCGACATATTTTTGTATTTTTTATTAATTTTAGCAAATAAACATGCACAGACAAAATGCAAACAATACAAGAAAAATAACACAAAAATGCAAACAAACAAAAAATTGTTTTATTTTTGGAATTTTTTGGGAGTAATTCTCATATAGGGCAAAAATCACGTGCTCACAGCTGCCCCTCTTTGTCCGAAAACACGAAGGGTTTTCGTGCAAAGATAAAGTGAGCGATTTTTTGCCCATCCGAGTACTCCGTGTGAAGCATTTTTTTGAAAAAGATTTAACCGAACCTTTGCTTCAAAGGTTTCCTACATATCCCTAGCTAGAAGGGAATTAGGTTAATGTAGTTCGGGAAGTTTTGGTAGCTGGGACTACCATGGAACTGCAATTTTGCCGTTACTATTGCTACATGCTGTTGCTACTACTTTTCGATCTCCTTATTACACCGTGCCAAAAGAAAACAAGAAGCTAGACTAAACTATAGTCTATGAATTACAAAATCTTATCTATCTTCCACGCGCTCTGGTTGCTTTGCTTTCTTGTCGGTTTGTGTTTCCTCTAGTGCCTTTCTTTCGAAAACTGCTGGGGATGACACTGGCCTTTTGCTTTTACAAGTGTCATCATTTTGTTCGGTCTGCTGGGGATACTGCTCCCTACGTTGGAGCTTGTTATGCTGGGGATTTTTTGTTGTAACCCTCCTCATTACTGACTTCTGAAAGATGAAACAACCTCCATTCTTCAGGCGGGATCCTGACTTCTTCAACTTAAAAATATAACAACCTCTGTTCTACAGGCGGGCTCCTGACTTCAACAACAACTTAATAATAATTCAGCCTCCATTCTCCAAGCGGGCTCCTGACTTCTTCAGCAACTTAGAAAAATAAATCATTTGGCAATGATTTATGAAAATATATATTTTGGCAATATTTATACAAGCAGGACCACTCGGGTCGAGACCAATTAAATGTTCTTTTGAGGAAGGATTAAATTCAATATCCTATTCGAGGGCGGATAGACCCATCATATCCTATTCGAGGGCGGATGAACCCAAAATATCCTATTCGAGGGCGGATGAACCCAAATATCCTATTCGAGGGCGGATGAACCCAAATTCGAGGGCGGATGAACCCAAAATATCCTATTCGAGGGCGGATGAACCCAAAATATCTTATTCGAGGGCGGATGAACCCAAAATATCCTATTCGAGGACGGATGAACCCAAAATATCCTATTCGAGGGCGGATGAACCCAAAATATCCTATTCGAGAGCAGATGAACCCAAAATATCCTATTCGAGGGCGGATGAACCCAAAATATCCTATTCGAGGGTGGATGAACCCAAAATATCCTATTCGATGGCGGATGAACCCAAAATATCCTTTTCGAGGCGGATGAACCCAAAATATCCTTTTCGAGGGCGGATAGACCCATCTTCAAAACTTGAAATTGTCTTACCTCTGACCATTTTTCTTAAAATTGTGCTGTCTTGCTATCCCTTAAAACTTGAATTGATTTCCTCGTTCCTCCGAGAAAATTTTCGACAATGGCAGAAAATTTTCGACAATGGCAGAAAAGGTGTTTTTCCTTGTGGCATGTTTTTTCGTCATTAATAAGATTTCCTTTTCCTGCTTTAAATCAAAGAAAATTTGTTAGTTTTAAAATATGGTGAGTGGTCGTTCCACTCCTGCTGGGGATGATTTTTCCCTTTCTCCCTTCCCCTCTCTGTGTTTCATTACGCTATCAAAACTTGTTGGGGATTATTTTGCTGGGGATGAATTTTCCTTTTCTTCCTTCCCCACTCTGTGTTGTCCGACCCTCTTGGAACTTGGTCGAAAATCTGTCGGGGATGCTCCTACATCTCGATGATCTGCTGACGGCCCTCTTGGAATTAGGTCCACAATTTTCTCAACTGTTGTTTTCCTGTTTTTCTCCAACATCCCTTGGAAACTTGGTCCTCTTGGGATCTATACCCATTCATCATTTGGTCTTGCGACCAACTTCTTTTCGCTTTATCGCCTTATCTTTGGCCTGTCCTATTCGCATTTTGCTTTGCATCATTTTGGCAACTGATAGTAAACTCTGAAAATCCTTTTCAAAAACAAACTGCTGAGGAGGTAAAGTCTTTAAACCAAGAAATGAAAAAGTGATGATTTCAAAAAATAGAAAAAAAAGAAATCTTTCTAAACAAATGCTGGGGAAAAAGAAAGAAAAGAACTTATCTGAGATATAACCGATCCCAACGATCATGTCGTGCATTCCGGATTGATCAACCTAGTCTATTCGTATCCATCAATCTTTCGGATGGCCTCATTTTGCTGGGGATAAATAGGCATTTGACTCTTTGCCAAATGCGGATCCTTTCCGCCAATCTTGTCTTGTCGCCTCATAGTGCCCTTCGAGGGGTTTTCACTAATAAGACTCTCTCATTTCTCTCAACTCTCGTCGCCTTACGGTGCCTGTGAAGGTTTTTACCGATAAGACTCTCTTATTTTATTTTTCTCAACTTCCGTCGCCTTATGGTGCCTGTGAAGGTTTTCACCGATAAGACTCTCTCATTTTATTTTATTTTTCAGCTGGGGATCGGAGTGTTACAGATATGATTCTCTCTGTTGGGGATTCTTTCGGCTATCAATTCATTTCCAGCTTATGATCTTCTTCTTTGCTGGGGATTAAAGTGTTATTCCCGACTTTCATTTGCATTGATTTAGCACTTCTCGGATACTGATCGGGAGGTCTTTTTTGGACATCAATATGGGTTTTTGTGTATGGTTAAAAGAAAAGGGGTAACAAGAGATTCAAAATAATTTTGATGGGTAAAACATTACAACTCTTGGAATCAACTTTCTTACCCAAAATTATAAACACAAACTTCTGCCCCAGTTTTTCTTGCTTGGGGATTTTTTGTTTTTTGTTACACTATGACCGAGCCGTGAGGCGCCTACGTATCCTTCTTTGAGGAATCAGGTCAAACGTAGTTCCCAATTCCTTTGTTTTTTTTTCTTGGGACTTTTCTTTTGTCTTTATTATCATTATTGTTTTTTCTTTTTCTTTCATTTTCATTACTGATTCCAAAAAGAGGGATATGAAAGAATAAATAAGGCTAAAAAGGGGAAGCAAAGGATAAAGTGTTTGGATAGAAGAAAGAATTGCCTACATCACTTCATTCTCCGATAAATGCTAAGTACAAACAAACAACAATTACAATTACAAGAAATCATACATAATATCTCTTAACTGCGTTAGAATTGATAGCCATGTCGATACATTTCCCTTCGATATCTGTTAAACATAAAAGCGCCATTGGGCTTGCTTTGTTCAGATTGCAATAATCAACACACACCCTAATTTTTCCATCTTTTTTGGCCCTGGCACCATATTAGCCAACCAATCAGGATATGGAGTGACCCGAATAACCTTAGCATTCAGTTATTTGGTTACTTCTTCCTTAATCTTCATACTCATGTCGGTTTTGAACTTCCTCAATTTTGCTCGACGGGAGGAAATGCCGGGTCAGTGGGCAATTTGTGAACCACTAGATTGGTGCTTAAACCCGGCATGTCGTCATTTGACTATGCAAAATATTTTTGAATTCAATAAGTGCTTTGATTAGTTCTTCCCTGATGTTTGGTTAAATGTGGACTCTTATCTTAGCTTCCCTGATATCATCCGCGTCCCCTAGATTGACGACTTCCGTGTCATTTGAGTTGTTTTTTTTCTTTCTCAAATTGGCTAAACTCTCTGTTAATTTCTTCGAAGGCTTCATCCTCATCGTATTCCGACTCATCATCACAATCGTGTACTATAAGTTCGAAATCAGATTGATTTTTTTAGACTAGGTTGAAGATCTGTCGCGCATGCCATGTCATTAGAACCAGTATAAAGAGAACTGTTCAAAAGAGAAAAAGAAGAAGAAAAATTAAAACAAAATAAGGAATGAAGAAAAAAACTTTCACTTTATTAAAATACGGGATAGCAAGGTTTCACACTTTGGCAAGCATAAAAGAAATCTGGATTACAACCCTGGAATAATTCAGACAACAAGAAAGAAAATCAGAGCCCACTACCAAGACTCCCTTCGGATAGGAAGAGGAGTAGCCATTCAATTGTTGATTTTTGCTTTCAGCCCCCCAAACTGTACATCTGCCCCAATGGACCCTTTTCACAATACCATAACTGGCTTGTCATCTACCTTTTCCAACTATGCCACCGCTTTTCCACTGGTCGACTTTTCTTTAAACCGGCACGGATCATCATCAATGTTTGTGAGGGTTTCTTTAGCTCCCCTCCTTCGTGCACTAGCTCGATCATGTGGGTTTCATGGTGTGCCATCTTTTCCGACTCAACACTATTTTCTGAGCTAGTCATGCTTTCTGGTATAGGCTCTTTTGATCTTGTTTGATAATGGTATAGTGCCAGTACGCTCTAACAAACTAACTGGTATAGAAAAACAACAAACTTGCCAGCGTTAGAGTTTTAACAGATATTGCAATTGCACGTTGGGGGATGCAATGTTCTTAGGTAGTTAACCATTTCTAACATGCTTTTGCTCCGACCGCATGCATCATCCCGACTTATTTTATTTGTGCCTCTTTCGAGTGTTTCAGAAACCTCTCTTTTTCTTTTTTTTCTTTTTTCTTTTTCTCTCTCTCTCTCTCTCTCTCTCTTTTTCTTTTCTTTTATTCACTTTCTCTTTTTCTTTTTTAGCGGTGGTCGAACCTTATGTAGTTTGCCTACGTATCATGTCCCCGCATGAATCAGACCTTGCGTAGTTTGGACCAATAAAAGATAAATAATAATAAAACATTTTTTTGGAATTTTCAATTTTCATAATAACACAAACTTGATTACAAAAGTTTAAAAACTGACCATACTAACAGACTTTGACAAAAGACAACAAACGGACTCGAAAATCAAATAACCTGCATACTCTAATCAAAGAATTACAAACTCAAAAACAAACAGCCAGATTCCTTCCCCTATATGCCAATTTTAACCAAATGGTTGTTTTTCAGACGTGGCCCCTTCTCAATTTCACATGAATTTTAAGGCCGGGAAGGACTATTTTACGACCTTTCACAAACTTGTTCGTTCTTTTACGAAAATAGCCCTTCGACAACTGAAAGATACTCTAAGGCTATCTCGGCAAGAACGGTTTAAGACATCACCGAAGCCGGGCCGGCTTATTTTAACTAAAAACCAAACGGTATTCACTTGACCACTGACTATTTTCTTGTTTTTCAACTAATAAAAGATCCGGTAAACACAGCCTTTTTTAGCGCCTCAGGGACGAAGAATTTAAGGTTGTGTGGATGACCGGTCAAAATTCTAAAAAAATGACCAAATGTGGCCGTTTATGCAAAGTCAGCCTTCCGGCGTCCCTTTTGGGGACACTTGGCTATATTTGACATGAGCGGCATTACCCGACTTATTTATGACAAAAATTTGACATTTTTTGGCTATTTTTGCAAATGAGAGGTTGGACATCACCCGACTTATTTATGACAAAAATTAAAATTTTGACATGTTTTTTTTTGGCTATTTTAGCAAAAGGGGAGGTTGGACCCGATTAGGGCTGCCTACGTATCTCACATCCGGTAAGAATCAAACCAGCGTAGTTCGCCATATATAAACTAAACTTTGTAAACAATACTCCTTTCTTTTCCAATAAATCAAACTAAAAAAAAAATTCAAAATTTTGGCAGGGTTTTGACACTACTTGGACATTGATTTTATTTTTTTCTAAAAGAATAAGTAGTTATCTCCCTACACTGCTATATTTTTTTTCACAATTTTTCAAAAATTCCTGATTTCAGAAACCGGTCAGTATGCGGATCTGAAGTTAATAAATGTGCAAAACAAACAGGATGCAGCAGGATGGTCTTTTTCATTTCAGGTTGTTTGTCCAAGACGGACCCAACCCCTGTGTTGAG
This sequence comes from Nicotiana tabacum, assembly GCF_000715075.1. Lineage (NCBI taxonomy): Eukaryota > Viridiplantae > Streptophyta > Magnoliopsida > Solanales > Solanaceae > Nicotiana > Nicotiana tabacum. The sequence continues at coordinate 159,972,564 of NC_134084.1, forward strand.
TCCCCTAAGTCAAATGCAACATGATGCAAATAAGTGTTCCTACTAGGGATCCGGTCATGAGGTTTTGTTATACTAGGTTTATCCTAGGTATATGTTCTAGATTGTGTACCCGAGCGGACAACTCGAGTCGAGGAGGGGGCTACGTACCGGGAACCAAAAGGCCATCCAGCTTAGTAACTTGTCCGGCCTCTTTCTTATTTCGGGTATTGACACTAACAGAATAGGGAGTCTCGACCAGCAAACACATCCCCGGAGGTAAGAAGAGAAGGGTTTCGGCACAGTTTATATACAGTTCAGATAATATCAAAGCAGTAAAAGCAGCATTTAGCACATTAGGCTCAAACATGTAAAAATCAGATAAAGCCAAATAAAACAATTTATCTAAGCTCGAATTCTGAACCCTGAACCAGAAATTCTGGGTGTTACCTCCCCAGCAGAGCCCCAGCAGAGTCGCCAGAGCTGTCACACCTCCTTTTTCACCTGAGCCGCCTGCAAAGGGGCGCGGAAGGGAGATTTTTCCAATTAAAGGACAATCGAAACGGGATTTATTTATTTATTTCAGAGTCGCCACTTGGGAGATTTATGGTGTCCCAAGTCACCGGTTGAATCCCGAATCGAGGAAAATATTGACTCTGTTTAACAGTCTGCGCACCAGAAATCCGGATAAGGAGTTCTGTTAACCCGGGAGAAGGTGTTAGGCATTCCCGAGTTCCGTGGTTCTAGCACGGTCGCTCAACTGTCATATTCGACTTGGTTATCTGATTTTATACAATCATGAACTTATGTGCAAACTTTAAACTTTTTACCGCTTTTATTATTATTATTATTTTAACAGAGAATTACAACATTGCAAAAACGTATCTCGAACCACGTCACATCAATGTACCCGTGGTTATCGACAAATTTCGACTCTATTGAGATTTGGATTTGGGTCACATAAATGTGCACACGAGTTTAAGAAAGTAAATTGTTAAAGGCGCCTAAAGTGACTAGCGTATCATTATTTTGGGTAAGGCCGTGAAATTTGCTAAACGAACGATCCTGAAGTTTATACAATTATTAACCATTTATTGAGGGCCCCGCAACTTGTGCGTTTTATTGGGTGAGGCTCATCTCATTTTATTTTAAAATGATAATCCTAAAGTGCTTACATTTTTTCTATTAAATTTGTCTCTAAAAATGAAAGAGAAAAGGTCCTAATTTATTTACATGCTTACGAGTTGTTATAGTCGGGTTCCGAATGCAATTTGTTAAATCAGAATGTAAACACAATATGGACAGCCCGTTGGCCAACGTGGACCCAGGCCCAACGTGTATGTCACAAAATTGGACCTGAGCCATCTCATTCACATGTTACTACCTAGTTACATTATACTAGGCATGCTCACAGTTTGTCAAATTAAAAAAAACTTGGCAATCTAATTTTAATCTTAGACCATTTACATGCTGAAATTAACCAATAGTATCTAGCTAAACAATATTCAGACCCCTTATTTATAGCCAAACTTCAAGCATTTTAAAATTAAAATCTCACCATCTTCCACCCATCCCCCTTTAACTTCCACTACTTAATATTTTGTTCCCCACTATATTAAACAAATATATTAGTTCCCACTAACACATATCTTTTCTTTATTTAATTCCATTATTCTCCACTACCGCATGCTTTGTCCCCCACTATATTAAACAATGTATTAATTCCCCACCATTATGTCTTCTCCCCCACTACGTATTAAAAAATATATTAATTTAATATTATTAGTACCTAGTGGACGAAGCACTCATTAACTATTTTTTAAAACTTATTTAAAATCCCGAAAATGCCCTTAAAAATACTGCAATTTACCATTCTACCCCTGAAAATACTGCAATTTACCATTGTACCCCCATCAGCTATAACCAATTCACCTAATCAATCTAACCAAAATACAATAGCTATAATCAATTCCTAATCAAATTTCATCAATCAAATTTAAACTAAATGATGAACAACAAAGAAACAACTGGAATTATTTTGACTGAACAATATTTTTTTAACAACAAACCTACTTTCAGATTCAACAACAATAACAAACAAGTATATTCAAATCACTGAGCTCAAATTCAAATTAAACTTAAACAGAACAAACAAACATATTCAAATCACTAAACTCAATAATCAATTGAACCTCAAACTAAATCTAACAATATTACAACCAAGATGAAGGATTCAAGTTATTAAACTAATACACTTCTATATTAAAACTAAATTCTTTTAAATGAATAAAAACAAACTGAAGAAATAATCAATAAATGATAAACCACGAACAAGAAAGAAACAAACATATATTGATTTCAGATCCGAGAATATCAAACAAAATACGGACAGAAAGGAAACTTAAACTAACTAACCGGAAATGAACAACAACGAACTTGAACGGAAACGGAAAACTCGAACCAAGACTGGCAACGACTTCGACGTGAGATGAAGCTCGACGTGCTGCCTGGCGACGGAGTTTGCTGACGAAGAAAAAGCAACAACAGCAGCAGTAGCGCTGCTTGTCGTGAGGGAGCTGGTGGTTTGGCGATAATTTTTTTCGGCGACTTGGGGTGAGCTCGATGAAGAGGATGAAGTTGGTTGTTTGAGGACGACCTCGACGATGGGATGAAGCTGCTGGTTGAGGACGACCTCGACGATGGTTATGAAGCTGCTGGTTGAGGACGACGAGGCAGCGGAGATGAAGAAGAAGAAGAAGCAGCAACCATGGGAGCTGGTCGTTAGAGCTGGACATGAGGGATGATAGGGACGATGGGGAGGCTGTTGAAGACGACTGTGTGTGTTATGGGTGAGCTTCTGGTCGTCATGGTAGAGCTGGGGTGGTGACGACGTGGTCGTGGTGGACGTGAGAAGGGCAGCCATGGGAGCTTGAGGGGTTGTTTGGACGAAGCTGAGTGAAGCAACAACTATGAGGGTGGTTGCTTGGTTGCTGCTGGAGGGGTCGCTTGGGGTAGATGGTGAGGCAGCAGCTGCCATGGGGGTGGTGGCTTGGAGCTGGAGATGGAGGTGAGGAGGGCAAGGGAGGGTGCTGCGAAGAAGACGATGCGACAGGGGGCGGGTGGCTTTTTTTAGGGTTTTGGGGTTGGGAAAAATGAAAAAATGAAAATGGGGGGTTGGGATTAGTTTGGGTTATGGGGCGGACCGGGTCGGGTCGACTCGGTAGGAGTTTATTTGGTTTGGGCCATGGTTGATTTAAATTAGAAGGTGGCCCAATCCGATTTTCTTCCTCTTTTATTGCTTCTTTTCTTTTACTTTCTAAAACTAAAATTCTAAATTAAGTTACAAACTAAATTAACTTATTAAAAATACTAATTAATTCCTAGCAACAATTATCATATAAAATGAAATGACAATTAAAATACAATCACACAATTTGGACATTAAAGGCTAAAAATGCAAAAGATGCCTATTTTGTAATTTTTATTCTTGTAAAATAAACTTAATTACTCATAATTGCAAACCTAAATCCTAAATACAAATGCGACATATTTTTGTATTTTTTATTAATTTAGCAAATAAACATGCACAGACAAAATGCAAACAATACAAGAAAAATAACACAAAATTCACAACAATTGCAAACAATCAAAAAATTATTTTATTTTTTGGAATTTTTTGGGAGTAATTCTCATATAGGGCAAAAATCACGTGTTCACAATCATCACTATCTGAGATAACTATAGGGTAGTCGGGCAAAAGACCACTGAATCCAAGAAGATCAATCTTTAACTTGTTGAATTGATCACGCAGCTGACTTTGTTCGACGATTACTCTATCCATAAGAGGAAGAAGAGTCTTCAGGTTGTTCTGCAGCTTGGAATAGTCGTTCCAACTGGAAAACTGAAAACTATCAAACTGCTGCACAACCTTGTCGAACGAGGTTGAATAACTTCCACAACTACGTTCCATGTTAAGCCTGTTCTGGAATGATTGATTGGCAAAAAACTGTGGTCTGATTCTCTCCCAATCAGCCTTTATTTGATCCCACAAAAGCATAAGCTTAGAAATCGGTTTGTTATTGTACCACTCACACTTTAAACTCTCCCACTTCTGCAAAATTTCATCCATATTAGGCTTCCCACTTCCGCTTGCACCAGACATTTTTTCTTTAACAAAAACTGAAAGACTAAGGATGAATACAAATTTAAAGAAATATGATAGAACTCTATGAATGACTATGAAATTTTCAAGTGAAGATATTGTTAATATAGACAAAGAGTTCAATTAATCAATTTAATATCTATAAATGTAAAAGTAACTTTTCAGCTGTTTTTACTGTTTTACGTTCAGAGAAATTGAATGAAACAAGATAAGTAGGTGGTAAAAACAAGTATGTTGTAAATCCAAAAAGAAATGTAACTTCAGCCCTAGTAAAACCCACAGTTTTTCTATAGTAAAAAAATAACTTCAGCCTGAAAAATAACTTTTCGGATCATTTACTATATGGTCAAACAAATTTAAATGAAAGATGAAGTAGTTGACAAAAGACAAAAAGTAGATAGTAAATGCAAAAAAGATAAGTATCAACTTAAAAAAAATACCAAAACATGTTAAAGTTTTTGTCCTAAAGCTATTTCGAAAAACTTCAGCCCAATGTGCTGAAGTTTTTTAGTATATTTTCAAAAACTTCAGCACTTAATCAACCTAAGTTTTTTGTTGGATTCATTAGTTTTTGTCCTAAAGATTTTCAAGAAACTTCGGCCCTATGGGCTGAAGTTTATTAGTATATTTCCAAAAACTTCGGCACCTGATAAGCTGACATCTTTCTATTGGATTCAATTGTTTTTGTCTTAAGCTTTTACAAGAAACTTCAGCCCTATAAGCTAAAGTTTTTTAGTATATTTTCAAAAACTTCGGCACTTGGTCAGCTGAAGTTTTTTGTTGGATTCAATAGTTTTTCTCCTAAAGCTTTTTTTGAAGAACTTCGGCCCAATGTGCTGAAGTTTGTTAGTATATTTCCAAAAACTTCAGCACTTGATCAGCCTAAGTTTTTTGTTGGATTCATTAGTTTTAGTCCTAAAACTTTTTCGAAAAACTTCGGCCCATTGTGTTGAATTTGTTTAGTATATTTCCAAAAACTTCAGTACTTGATCAGCCTAAGTTTTCTGTTGGATTCAATAGTTTTTGTCCTAAAGCTTTTTCAAAAAACTTCGGCCCAATGTGCTGAAGTTTTTTAGTATATTTCCAAAAACTTCATCACCTGATAAGCAGAAGTTTTTTGTGTCAGATTCAATAGTTTTTATGACTTTTAAACAAAATTTCAGCTCAAAAAGCAGAAGTCGTGCTTAAGTTTTTTCAAACAAAAAATGTACTTAAAATTCATGATAAAAGACACAAACATATTTGTATGACAAAAAAGTGAACTAAAAAAATAATTAATGTATATTCACAAAATCCAAATTATGTACAACCAATCCTCTAATAAAAAAATTCACACAGAGTCTCTTCAAAATCTCCATAATCATGTCCTTCTCATTCTGCTGGAGTTTCATAGCCGCTATCTTTTTTCCACTTTCCATAAGCCCAAAGATTGGCAGCCAATTCTCTCCTGAATGCCAATGTTTGACTTTGATCGAAATTGAAGACATCTTCTCTCTTCAACCGGATATCAATAAACTTAAGAGCAAATATACCACAATCAATACTACAAAAAACTCATGAAAAAGAAATTAAAGAATAGTTAACACAAGGGCAAAAAATAATAAACAAAAGATGCATGGTAAAACATATGTGAAACACGTACTTGGTAGTCTGTTTTGGTGTGTTCATCCACTTAATTTGAAATTTTTCCACAGGACTGTCCCCATAAAATTTATTATGTTCCCCAAAATTCAAGCATTTGAGACAGTATGGAATCAACCGGGCATAAATTTTGACATGTTCAAGTGCACGCTCGTATGTTGCATCGCCCATGGAATTATACACATATATAAATTTGTCTTCAAAATCCAGAATTCCAAAAATGTAGTGCGTAGATATCTGGCCCTCCCTTGGCTTAAGTCGAAATGGAAAGAATACTTTTTTGGTAGATGCCCATGAGATACCACAGGAAAGGTCGAGGCCTTTTACGTAGTTGTCCACCTTTTCATTCGTTGATTCTTCCTCATACCAATAAAAGTCCGTAAGTGGCTTAATAACCGCTTCTTCTTCTTTTTCAATCTGTTCTTCGGATATCTTCTTTCTCTTTGATTTGCTCTTAAGAACCGCCATTCTCTTTTGCTTACTTTTCTCAATTATCTTCAACTTTTCTTCTAAAGGATGAATACTATCCAGGATAGTCATATACTGATCGAAAAGTAAATCTGCTACTGCACATCTTGATTTTGTATAACGTGGAAGGTGATAGCAATATTTTTTGCGCAAGTAATATACGCCCACATCAATATGCTGCAAATGGACAACGACAAATGATAACATGTGAAATTACCACTATGAAGTTTAGAAAAAATACATTACACAACTACAAACAGCATGACAAAAACTTAAGCATATTTAGTTTTAGCAAATAAGCTAAAACACTTCAGCAGTTTACTATGAATAAAGTTATACTATAAAAAATAAGCTGAACTTTTGGGAAATACAGTTGAAAACCAATTCAAAAAACAAACTTAATAACTTACTTCATCTGCAAGATCAGAGTCAGGATCCATAAGCTCGGTAAAGAATGATTTTTGAATATCAAGTCCAGCTAATCTGAATGGATTGGAATCATATTCACTGACATCCATCTCCAACCACTCTTTAAATCTTTGCATCAATCCACTGTCTTGATTAACATAATGGAAGGGACACCTTCTTCTATTCTTTCCTACTATCCAATCTTGCCCCCTTTGCTTTTTCTTATAAACTACATAAGGAGATCTCAACCAAATACTCTCCATACGCATCCTTTTCCCTTTTTTATATTGTTTCCCTTTTGCTTGCTCTTCCTGCTGTTCCGTCACAATTAAATGATGTTGTTCAGCAGCATGGGGGAAACTACAGCTATCGTGGGAGATGCTTGACCAATTCCCTGCTGTTCACGACGTTCTTTTATCTTTTCACGAACAACAACAACAACAGCAGAATTACCTTCTGAATCAGCCCCTTGTGTACTACCAAGTGAAAATGAACATAAATTGAAGTTGAGGATATCACTGGTGTCACACATAGGAGAACTAGAAATCTTCCTTCTTTTAGGTTTTGGAAGCAGTTCCAATGCATCAGATGAGATCTGCAAAAGCAAGGAAAATATAAACATAAATAAAACTGATAGAGAACACACATTAGGCAATAAAACAGCCAGTAATCGAATTGAAAAAAATAATTATCTGGTCTAAGTGTTGCGACACAGATGGTGTTTGCATTCCAACAGATCTTGTATCTTCATGCAACAAAAAAAATACTGGCTAAATTTTATAAAATAATACCAACACACTTCACACCTGTTTGTGAGTCAACAGGTGTGAATATATGTATTTCTCCTTTTTCATATTGGTGCAGAATCTCACCCAATTCTTTTCGAGCTGCCTCCAGTCTTTTTGAAAAATCATTCAAAAACATAAAAAAAGAAAATAAAATATGTAAAATTTCAAAATGTAAAAAATATACTTCGATCAAATATAATAAATTCATGATCTATAGAATACCTTTACGTTTGTCTTCCGATGTGGTTTCCCCAGGCTGCATGCCTTTCTCAATATCAGCATTTCCAGCATCATTCAATTGTGAACCAACATCGACGGCCATTGCAGTATTCTCTGGAAGGTTTTTCTCAACTCTACCTTCATTCAATTGAGCATCATCAGAGAGTTTTTGAGTTGTGGCAATTGAACCACGACTAGTTTCAACTTCCACTGCATATTCATAAAAGAGAGAGAATAGATCAACTAGTTTTTCTATATATAAAACATAGAAAAAAATTATACCTGTAGTGAAAATTTCACTACATGATATTATAAAAAAAATAGTTAAAACTTCAACTCTAAGAAGACTGAAGTTAGTCAGTCACAAACAAAAACTTCGACAGTTGTTACAAAAAAAAACTTCATCTCTAGATCTGAAGTTCGACAGTTATAAAAAAAAGAACTTCAGCTCTATAGCTGAAAGTTCACCAGTTACAAATCAAAACATTCACCAAAAAACATGTTGTAGTTTTTACAAAAAAACACAAACACATGAAAACAAAACTTCAACTCCTATCTAAGGTATAATTGAAATATTATAAACTTACACTTTGTACTTGTAGTAACAACTTCCTATGTATCACCACTTAGAAGTTCATTGCAAATCGCTATTACTCCTGCATAACGATTGTCTTTCAGATTTAAAGTACCAACAGGTGCTTGATTTCCAATATCACTTTCCAAAGCACAACTCGGTGCATGTTTTTCAGTGCCAACAACTTGATCATCTGCACCTTTCTCTCCACCTTTACTCTGTCTACAGACATTGGATTGTTCCTCTCCACCTTGTTGTTGAACATGTTCAACGCCTTCAACAGCCGCTTCATTATGTGTAGCATTATCATCTGCGACTTTACGCAATGCATCATGAGCAGTATGTTCTTCAGTCTCAACAACTTGATTATGTGCACCTTGCTTGCTTCCAATATTCTCAGTTGATAAATGTGCTTCATCATTTACATCTCTGCTCAATCTATCTGCACTGGAACTGTGCTCTTCAACTTGTTCTTGAACATGTTGATCGCCTTTAAAAGCCGATGGATCTTTGTAACAGTCGTTCCTCCTGTCATATTCTTGATGCTTACTCAAATCAAAATTCCCATCGTCCATTCCATTTTATTTGTTGACAATCATAAACAACTGTTCAAACTTCTCATCGAAATATTCCTAGAAAAAAAATTACTAACAATGATTAATCTGAAATAAAATCAGCACAAATAAAAAGACTTCTCTATAAATTAGCTTACCTTCACTTTTACAAAAACCGCATCCATAATAGCAGTTCACTCCTCCTTTTTAAACTTATCAAAAACTTCATTCACGATCGTGCTTCTTTCTTTTTCTGCATGCCTCTGAACCTCCGTCATTAACCTCTACGATAAATACACAACAAAAATTCAGATATAGAAGAAAACTTCAGCTCAAAAAACATGTTGTACTTTTACAAAAACAAACCCAAAAAACTTCAGATCAAAACTTACAGAGCATATTGTATCAAGTAATTCATCGTTATCAAAGTCAGATGTAGACGAGGTAGAACGACTCTTGGTACGAGATGTTTCGCCAATAAAAGGAGTTCGATTCGGTTCTTTTGGTTGATTCCGACTACGTGGTAATTCACCAATGTCATGAGTTGATTCGCTTTTTTTGATCGACTCTTTGTAGGTGGTGATTTACCAATGACAGGAGTTCGATTCAATTCTTTTGATCGACTCAAAGTACGTGGTGATTTACCAGTTGAAGGAACTGCATTAACTACATTTGAACGAATCTGGTTGCACGGTAATTTCCCAATTAAAGGCATTGAATTCAATTCCTCTTCTATAGGAATTATATCCAATACCATAAAGTCGCGATATCTCTGTTTAATACAAAAAAGTATATTATGAGGAGAAAAAAACTAATACATCAGCATATTAACACAAATACAAAATAAAAAAAAAGTAACTTACTTCATGAGTTCTGAACATATAATAAAGTTCGGGATATTTAGGCTCTCCCACGCATACATAACGTAACATCCTGGGGACCTGAGGCATATCAATGTACTCATCCTCTGCTACATACTTCTTACGAATATCTAGGAAGTGCCCATAGAACCAAACACATAACGGATATGGAAATCCAGTAAGTTTATACTCAATTGCATGATGTTTGTTCTGCTTGTCCAATGCATGTTTCAGTGAATAAATGAGCTTCTCATAAGCCACATTACCCCAAGGATATTTAGCACAAAGCTTCTCGTCTTCAACGATAGATGCATACTCCTCAATCACACATGACTCGGTATTTTTCCCAAACAGAATAGACTCTACAATAAGAATTTTCATAAGCTTAATTGCATCATCATCACTCTCGTATACGTGTGCATGATTCACAACATTCTTTGGAATTACATTGCGAGTCATAAAACTTCGAATATCCTTCAAATTCACACCCTTGGACTTACCAAAATAGCGCTTCAGAATAGTGCTCTCTCGATTAAATGATTTTTCAATATTATGTGTTGTGATCCGCAAACAACACATAATGTGAAAGTCTTCAAGGGTGAAGGAAACATCATGCCCAAAAATCTTGAAACTAATGGAGTCTCGATCATTCGTGAATATTCGAGAAAGACACAGATAATGAACCAACTTCATGCTGCATTTGAAATTCTCCATAGCAATAATGTATCTAAATGCACCATTATTAAGCTTATCCCTTTGTGCAGGAGTCAAGAAATTTGCAATTAAACTCTTCAAATCATGGTTCCCCTTCCAGTAACCCATAGAGTTAAACCATTTTGTAAACTCAAAATATTTTTGTCCTGGTACTGTAGGTGGAGGCTTAGGGACATAAGGACCTGGTGCTACTACAGGTAGTCTAGGTTTTTTAGGTGCTTTGCCTTCTTTAGCTACTTTAGGATCTTTAGGTGCTTTAGGATCTTTAGGTGCTTTAGGAGCCATCTGCCCAAAAAAGTAAAAGATACAAATAATAACATCAGGACATTATCAAAAAGATCATTTAAAACTTCAACACCTAAGAAGGCTTAAGTTCGACAAGTATAAAACAAAAACTTCAGCTCTAGAGCTGAAGTTCGACAGGTATAAAACAAAAACTTCAGCTTTAGAGCTGAAGTTCGACAGTTACAAAAAAAAACTTCAGCTCTAGAGCTGAAGTTCACCAGCAACAAACACAAAAATTTCATCTCCTAAAGCTGGACTTCACCCGTTACAAACACAAAAAACTTCAGTTCCTAAAGATGGAATTCACCAGTTATAAACACAAAAACTTAATTCTAGTTCTCCATACAAGCACAAAACATTCAGCAAAAAAACAAAACACAAATTCAAAATCAAAAATAATGCCAAAACATGAAAAAAAACTTCAGCTCCTATCTAAGGTATCATTATCATCTATTTAACTCTGAAAATTTTTAAAAATTTGAACGTCTAATCACAGAAGAATTTATAGAATTTTCATTAACAACATAAACACTCGTTCAAAAAACCTAAAAATACAAACGTAAAAGTAAAACTAATGAACTTATCAAACTAAACCCTATCATAAATATATGACTATCAAACCCAAAACCAGAAATTAAATCGTAAAATAAAACCCAGAAAGTTAATGCAATGTACCTGTGATTAAATCGTAATGTGGGAACAACGACGAGTAGCAGTTGAAAATTCGAAACAACAACGAAAACCCTTTGATTTCAGAGAAGAGCAAATCAAGAAAACGCGAATAGCGGGAGAGAGAGACAGAGATAGTAGAGGACTAGCGTATACTTGGAGAGAAAGTAGTCTTTTAATAAAGAAGGGCAAAATAGTCTTTTTAAATGACTTTTAACAAAAAAATGGGTACGGGTACAAACAGAAAAACAAACCGGCTACAGGTTAAAAAGGGGCGCCCGTAATTTTCACAAATAGGACATTTGGTGTCACTCTTAATATTTTGATCTCACTTGCCTCATAGGCTGAACTTCAAGTTTAACAAGTGTTGCCTATTGCGTGTCGCATGTGTAACCCGTTTGACTTTTGACCTTAAAAGTCTTCCCATAGGACAAGTGAGGGTCAAAAATCAAGATCATCCATTTTAAAGGTCATTGGGCGAAGTTCACAAATTGCCACTTCTGAGGATTCCTATTTAAAGAATAATCAAAATAAATTTTGTAAATTTAATCACTTTAAAATCAAACTTCAGACTCACGAGTCTAAAAATTTTACTGCAGAGATTGAAATTGAAACTCTCAAGCTAGGATTCAGACAAAATTTGGCTAAACTTTAGCATAAAATAACTAAGAAGAAGAAGAAGAAATAGAGGTGCATGTTCTGAAATTTGCCTTGAATCTTCTTCTTGTTAAGAGTTTAAGTACAGTTAGACTTCTTTATAACATTCCTATATAACAATTGTTCCCTATAAAATCCAAGTTTTTCACCGAAATGACTTTTATGTTATGTTATAATATATATCCTCTATAATAGCATTTCTCTTTAATAGCCAAAAAATATTGGAACAAATGAAGCTGTTATAAGAGATTTGATTGTACTATACATTGATATTACATAATCATGCACTTAAAAGATAATTGCACGTAACTCTATTTAATAGGAGTATTGATTGGTAACCTAGAGAAAATCTTAATTAAGTAACCTGTTATAACAAATAAATTATAATCACCGTCAGTGCATATAACTTAAATCTCTCTTGTTATATAGGTTGGTGGTCAAAAAGCAATGACCACAGCTTCAGCAACACTTTCTCCAGCAACAGTTACTCCGACAACCAACGTTGGCACAAACAAGTACTATTCCCATAAAAGAACTAACTGAACTACATTAGTGGTTTGAATTCATTTAGAGGGCTAAAGGCAAATAACAGTGTAATCTCATTAGGCTTTCCTGTTTGCACTCAACAGTCTTTTGCCAAGATTATTAGTTCCTTGAAAACAACATCACAAGGCAAAGGTGGAGCTTTGTCTTCTACCTGTAATGCTGCTGTTGAGATTTTTAGGATTGCTTCCATTATTCCTGCCCTGGTTTTAGTTGGAGTTGTTGTTGGTTTTGTCCTCCTTCGAATTGAAACTTCTGTTGAGGAAGCTGATTAATTGAAACATTGGTCTGCTTATGTTTTTGTTTCTTTCCACCAATATTTAGTCTCTCTGCACTAATGTAGAGTTGATTTGTTTGGATTATGTATATTAAACTAATAAACTTTGGTTTCCTCAAGAAATTTTGAGTTTTCACAAGTTAAAATTAGCATTCTGTCTCCTGTCTTGACGACGTTATGCACGTAGAAATGACACCAGGTAGCTATGTTTACCTTAAAAATAGTTATTACAATTAGATTTGATTTTATGGTTCTAAAAATAAGTGATTTGTTTTTATGCTAGTTGTTAGACAGTAAATGCTAAATGTGAGGCTAGAAAATAAGATAAGATCTTGAAAGCAGAATGTTAAGCAAACCGAGAGGCTGGGAATCAGGGCCTCGAGCTAGCCTATTCGGGGCCTCGAGGTCGAACTAAACGTTAGGTTGCGAATGGCTAATGAAGGACTAACAATTCTAAGAGCTTTGATCTGAGCTCTTTATGATCAATAATGGGCAATAAATGAAGAACAATTAATGGAACACAATAAATGTAAATAATAGAATCAAGGGAGAATGTGTTTAAGTTAGAGAGCAGAGAATATTCTTGTATTGAATGTTGTATATTGTCACGTGTGCAAAAAATAATCTCTTTTATATAGGAGGGGGATAATCTCAACATAGTACATATGCATTTATTATAAAGAAATGTAGCTGGTGCAACTACTTAGCAGCCTGGTACAGACTGGTACTATTCTTGTAGGTGTTGCCAGCTTTGACCACGTGCCTAGGGAACTTCCCGTTTATCCGTGATAACCATCGATTTGTGCTGCCCTGAGGTCGGACATAAAGAACCCTCGAGGTTGAAACATCGAACTCTGCCTCCGGGCCTTCGAGGTGAATCTACGGAAAGAAATAATGATCGTAAAATCGGGCTCTCCGATTTTATCCGTATACAGGTAGTCCCACGTTTCTTAGAATAAAATGATAAGAAACGATCTCGAATTCCTGCCTCTCTGATACTTCCATCACCACGGTAGTCACGCCCTACCAAGCGATTGACATGACAAAATGAGGTGCCTAAAGGTCGCGTCCACACAGCCCTTAAAAGCCTTTGAATTAATTACAGCGGTTGGTTGTCCTTTGGTCCACTCCAACGTGCACGTTAGACCTCTATAAATACTTCTTCTTTCGCTCCTTATTTTCCACTGCACCACCAATCCCTCAAAAGAATTCTTCTCACTTCTCTCTTGTGCTCTTTTCTGAAACGCAATTTTCATTTCTCCTCTGAAATCTTTTAAGAATGGCGAAAACTTCCACCTCTGTCCTCAAGAAGACGTGCCCTCCTCTTCCTCGCGCTCATCTAAAGGCAAAGCAATAATGCCCCATCGCGTTGGGGAATGCATTCCAGGGGCCTTTGAAACGATCTCCGATTTCAAGAGAAAAACCTTCTTCCAAGCTGGGACGATGCGAACCTACGTCCTAATATATTCGCTCAATAACAGACGTCGAAATGGTGAAGCCGAATGCCGCTGGGGAAATGCGGTTCTTGTGGAGATTCCTTCTCGGGGGGAGGATATAACGATATTCAAGGCCGATTTTCTCAGCGTGTATACTTATCCATTTACCCTTGGCCCGGTGGAGCCATCCTCGCCTCCAATAGACCCAGTGATCTTCGACTTCTGCACACGATATCGAATAACCCTCAGCCAAATTCATCCTTCGTTCTAGCGCATTGTTTACATGACCAGATATTATGCGAACATGATTAAGGGGATGCCCTTCACCCTCGATCACCTGGTCAAAATGTGTAGTCCCCGACTCTTCCGTGGGGGCCTGATTAAGCTCCACTGTCGGGCCTCGAAAGCCCTTTTTGCTTGCACCGATAAGGTTAGGAACGGAGGGTAGATGAGTCATTTTGTCCAAGTTAGGACTTCAGACATGATTCTAGTGGAGAGGATGATGTTCCCGGTGGAACATGAAACGTAAACAGAAATGTTAATGAGATGTTCCTTTATTTCTTTTTGGATACATCTCCTTACGAACTGACTTCCTCAGCTGATGCAGGCGTCGCAGTGTACCCTAATGCGATTAAGGACCTCTCGGGATGGGTCAACCAGCTGGATTCAATTTGTCCATACGCCGAGTGCGCATGGCGCGATCTATCCCAGGCTCGATGGGAAGCCAAGGACCATGGTGAGCCTCCACTTCTGATGTAATTGCATCTCACAAAAGAACTATTACTGATAGCGTCCTTATTCCCTGCGCTTATATTTTGCATTTGTGCAGGTTTAGGGGAGGTCCCCTTGGTAAGGGAAGCACTGCTTGGTGAAGCGGATACCCGGAAACCCGACGAAGAGAGGAAAAGGTGAAGGAGTTCGCCGACTCATTCTCCAAAACCCAAGAAAGCCAAAGTGGAAGAGCCTAAGGCTGACTCAGCAAACTTAATTCCAGAAGTTCCGGGGAGTCCCCGAGCTGAAGGTGAGAATAAAGATGATTCCTTGGAAGCACCCACTGGGGAAGAAAGCCTGACCTCCCCACATACTATAGAGTCGATGGCTTCTAAATCGGAATTTGATTTCGTTGTTGTCCTACCTCGGATTGAAGAGGCCTTTGAGGGTGCGTCGGGTGATATCCTCTTGTTATTTGTTGGCAAAAACTCTCATCGAGCCGAGGTGCATTCGTTAGGCATTCCGGGAGAGCTTGGTTCTGAAACTCTCCTGAAATAAGAGACGGGCCCAATTGATTCAGTCGTGATCATTGAAGTGAGCGATTCCCCTTCGGGATCGGCTTTTCCTCCGAGAGAGACGCATGACGCCCAAAATAAGGAGTCTTCTGATGCGGGGGCGGCCGTCGGAGATAAAAATGTGTTTGAAAGGCTTTTTGTTGCGCCCGAGGAAAAGCCTGAGCTTGACGTCTCACTTATTTTCAATGAGATCGACAGGCTCTGTGAACAGGTAACCTTTTCGTAAAATTCTGCTTGGTGCCTTGATTCTTGTCTTGCTAACCTCATTTCCTTTATGGATTCAGGCCAAGGTTCTTTATAATTAGACTTTCTCCAAGTTTCACACTGAGCTGACTCGTTACGTGGGTGAGCACAAGAAGCTTACCTTGGAAGTTGATGTGCTCAGAGCTCTTTCTACTAAGAGGGAGGAGGAACTCCGTGGCCTTCGTGATTGCTTGGAGGTAGCGTCCCGAGACAGGACTCATCTCACTGAGCAGGCTATATAGTTCTTACTTGTTTTTTGTCTACATGTTTATCCGACTCCAGTGTTTTAACACCTTCAGGTCGATCTTTGCAGCTTGAGAAGAAAGATATCCTAAAGAAGGAGGAACTATGAGCCAGGGACTCTGAAATTCTCAAACTCAAACGGAACGTGAGTGAGATAGTCTCTAAGAGAGATACCCTCCAGAGGGAGGTGGCCTCAGTCGGGCGTCAACTTGATGATGCAAAGGCGGAGAGTAAAAAGTACAGGGATCTTAATACTGAGTTGGTTGTTACGTTATCCAAGGTTAGGGCTGAAACCGAGGAGTTCGTATCCTCGTACAAAGATGATGTTGCTACTGCAAATGCTCAAGCCAAGAAAGTGTCCGAGGATGCCGAGCTGTGATTGACCCGAGCTGTGGAGCATGCCCATTTAGAATCTCGAAGATAGGCTCTCGAGGATATTTGTGGGCGGGGCATCGATTTATCCGCTGAGAACGGGAGGGTGAAGACCCTAGAAGAGGAGGCCTCGGCCCTGCTTTCTTCTGAAGGCAAGCCGAGTAGTGGCTCGGAAGATGGTGAAAATAGAGGCGAGATCCCCGAAGGGGGAGAGGCCGTTGAAAACCCGGGGGTTATGGACGATGTTGTTGAAAGCATAATTTCTAAGGGATCCGTCGAAGGCATAGCCCCGGCGGTAGGTTAAGGTTTCATTTGCTTGTTTGCCCTTGTAAAGGGATTCAGGCGTAGGCCTTATAAATGTACATTTATGAACCTTTCAACATATATGTAAAGACTCTTCGTTTTTCATCATTTTTCGTTTTTCCTTTCCTTTTTAGGAATAAACTGTGATGCTTGTTTGACAATTGATCCGAAATTTTGGACCTCAAATTTAAACCCGTAGGTTCATACTACCGTTGAGCGGTTTGTAATGGCCGAAAGTTGATCGTTTTGGGGCATAGTCTCCGAGTCACATTTCGACTAGAGTTTATTGACCCTTGGGTTTTTGAATTTCAAGTTGGATCTTAGGCTCTTACGCATTGAGTTGGTACGACCTTTAGTTTTAAGCTGGCGACAGTGGCTCTTACGCATTGGCCCTTAGGCATTTTTCAATTAACTGTTTCGGGCTCAGTCTTCTAGTCGGACTTTGACTCAAGCTCATCGACCCTTAAGTTTTCAAAATTTAAGCTGGATCTTATGCATCGGATCGGTATGACCTCTTAATATAGGCTGGCAACAGTTTCTCTTACGCATTGGGTCGGTACGACCTCTTAATATAGGCTGGTAACAGTGGCTCTTATGCATTGGGTCGGTACGACCTCTTAATATAGGCTGGCGACAGTGGCTCTTACGCATTGGGTCGGTACGACCTCTTAATATAGGTTGGCGACAGTGGTTCTTACGCATAGCGTCGGTACAACCTTTTAATATAGGCTGGCGACAGTGGCTCTTACGCATTGTTAGGCAGTAGATGCTAAGTGTGAGGCTAGAAAATAAGATAAAAGCTTGAAATCAGTATGTTAAGCAAACCGAGAGGTTGAGAGTCGGGGCCTTGAGCTGGCCTATTCGGGGCCTCGAAGTTGAGCTAAGTGTTAGGCTATGACCGGCCGATGAAGGTCTAACAATTCTAAGAGATTGGATCTGAGCTCTCTATGATCAATAATGAACAATAAATGAAGAACAATTAATGGAACACAACAAATGTAAATAATAGAATCAAAGGAGAATGTATATAAGTTAGAGAGCAGAGAATGTTCTTGTATTGAGTGTTGTATGTTGAATATCATGTGTGCAAAAAATAGCAAAGGTCCCCTTTATATAGGAGGGGGGAGAATCTCAACATAGCACATATGCATTTATTACAAAGAAATGTAGTTGTTACGGCTACTTAGCAGCCTGGTACAGACTGGTACTATTCTTGTAGGTATTGTCAGCTTTGACCACGTGCCTAGGGAACTTTCCGTTTATCCGTGATAACCATCGATTTGTGCTGCCCCAAGGTCGGACATAAAGAACCCTCGAGGTCGAAACCTCGAACTGTGCCCTTGGGCCTTCGAGGTGAAGCTACGGAAAGATATAATGATCGTAAAATCTGGTTCTCCAATTTTACCCGTATACAAGCTATTTTACAGGGTTACTATTTAGGAATTAGTCAGTGTGTTGTACGCGTCCGCGATGGCCTGTCCCCCCTGGCCTTTGCGTTCGCGAGCCAAGGCACCCGTTCACGTAGAAAAACCAACAGACCCCCTCCCACACCCATTAACCCATCGCATTCGCGTGGTTTGGGTCACGTTCGCCAAGGGTAATCCAACCACTGCTTCGCGTTCGCGACCTCATCCTCACGTTCGCGTAGAAGAACCAACCCAACTTCCCGTTCAGGATCATGAGAGCTTCTTCGCGATCGCGAAGTACATCGCACCAGACACCAGAAATCACTGAAAACCAGCAATCTCTTAAGTTTGAAATGGTTCGTAGTCTATCCAAAACTCACCTTGTCCTGAATTATCCTGAAGTTAAGATTTTTAGTTTGAAATTTCATGAGAAAATAAATACTGGTTAATTTCTAAATAGCATCACTAAGAATGACTATTTGTGCACTTGCCCCGTTATACACTCATGGAGCCTCGCTACCATGGCCAGAAACTTATTGTATATAACTACTAATTTATTCCTAATAATTGGCTATTGAACTTTCTTTTGTTCTTCTGCCAGTGCTAAGATGAGCTATACCAAAAATAAAATCTCACAAAAGAAGATGCACACCTAATAGAAAAGAGTAATACAATTTAGGGGAGGGGAAGAAAACATCAAACTAAGTAAACATTAGTTCAATTCATAACTATGGTTAGGCACTGCGATACACTGAACTAGTAGCACCACAAGCAATGGGGATGTCCCTAGACACATCCATTGAAGCTTATTTAACTTAGGATATTGGATGCCTATGTACATTTCTTATTTATTGAGTAGTTTACTTCAAGCAATTAATTGTTACAGGGATGTCTCTGCCTCTACTCTGAAGCTGCTCATACTTAGACAACAGAGTCCTATCTGCTCGATTTCTCGCGAAAACAAGAGAAATACCAGCCACAAAGGTCAAGATAGCTACAAGTACCCAACTAAACTGCAAGTTCGCCATAGCTCTAGCCCGTAAATCAGCTTCATTCGTATGACACAGGACCGCGCCATGCACTAAGTTTTCATGACCTTCACTTGATTGCATAACGCAACCGTTTGGAACAAAGTGTGGAAACCACAGGTTAAATCCCATATTCATGAACCAACAACCTTGGAAAATAACCGAAATTGAAAGAACAAGTGCTGCAGGAAAACAAGAAGGAAAACAAGTAACAACAAGGGCTGACATAAGGGAAATAAACACGACAATTTGCAAAAGCCAGTGGTAATGACCTTCTAGTCCTACATGATCAGTTGAATGATAATGAAGTAAGAAAAGTTCCTGACCGAAAATAGATGTAGCAAGTATACCTAAAATCCCATGTAGGATCTCAGGCAAGCTACTTAACTCAGCAAGAAGAGTAAAACCTGCGAAAACGGTCAAGTTTAGGAACATGGTTGCATGTTCAATGTTATGAAGCTTGAATGAAAAGTGCAGAGAAGGAAAATCCAAGAATTGGATGACTATGCAAAAGATAGAGAAAGACAAAACAAGAATGAGATCAAGGTGTTGTAGTGTAGGAAGAGGACTGTTGAAAGGGTACCAAAACTTGGATCTGAATTTTGTAGTTCCATTTTGATAGTTGGCTTTAATTGTGTTAATAGCATGCCAAAAACCAAGGAGAGCTAAGGCCAAACCAGGTACTAGATGTCCAAGAAATGTACCCATGGATTTTATTTTATTTTTTTAAATTTCAGAATCAGGTCTGGTATTCAGTGCTACTCTAGAGTAAGGGTTAAATAGTTTATACTGATATGTGCTCATAGGAGGAAATAATTATACTGGTTTTCAATGATCTTGTGCATTATGCATGTGTTTCCACCATCAATACTCAGGATCAAAAGTGACTTCCATTACTGAACAATCTTTTTGAATGATTAGGAGTTAAAGGACGGGAAATATTCAAGGTGTCGTGGAGACATGGAGAAATGACATGACAACAACTATTAAAAGGGCAGCTGCACTAAGCTCCCACTATGCGCGAGGTCTGAGGAAAGGCCGGATCACAAGGGTCTATCGTATGCCGTCTTACATTATATTTCTGCAAGAGGCTGGTGCACTATTAATAGATTAAAAAAAACAATCTGGTGCACAAAGCTTCCGTTAAGCATGGGATCAGGAGACTATCAGGTCATATTGGGTTTATTATACACAACTTTACTTACATTCAAAGGTGGAGCTAGAATTTTAACCTTATGGGTTCTAGATTTTAAACGACCAGGGGCATATACACCTAGTTACATGCGGTGTCACGGGACACCACTTCGTCGAAAATTTTTACAAGGTATGTATAAGAAAAATGAAAATATTGGGGATAAATATAAAAATGACATCGCTTATCATTATAGTGCGACATTCATTAGTCCATTTTTTAAATTGTGATACCGCTTATGAATATCCTAAGTTTACCACCGAAAACGACGACTTCAAGTATTATTAACTGGATTCTAAATTTAATATTTGTACATATATTAATCATTTCTTAACACAAATACATTATGTTAGTAAAAACTATCGGGTTCGCCCGAACCGTAACTGGGCTACTAGCTCCGTCCCTGCTTTCATTGGATTGATTTTATAATTTGAATTTTAGTCCCTAATTATATGGTGAAAACTCTTATTGTTACGTCGTGGCTCCTTTCAACTGTTATTTTAGTCCCTAATTATGTAACCCTTTAGTTACATGAAAGCAAGAACACGTCTCTATGAGATTAAATATGGAAATTAAATTATATATCCCACTATCATATAGTGGACAACGATATATTTAAGTTGGCATAAGCTGATCCCACTTGTCGCAAAAACATCAAAACCTCGTCCAACTTATATATGTGTATAAGTTGTAGTTGTATGTACATAAAGTACTTACTCCAACACTACTGATTTTACACTTTTACTTTTTGATGTTGATCAGTAAAATCTTAACATTTAAAAGCAAAATAAAGTTAAGATGGTCCAAAATATAGTATCAGACGTTGTGAAAGTTATAGTCTAGACTACTATGTTCCAAAGATACTAAGTAATTCCCTGATTGAGAAGAAAGCTAGCTTTGGATAGAGAAAAAGTTCGATTTTTTAGCGTAAGTAAAACCTTTGAATAAGTAAAGCTCATAATCTTGACACCAATTAGTGGTTAACTTTGGGAAAATGTTACTATATAGCCGCTCTCAAAATAATAGTCGAAAATATATATATATATATATATATATATATATATATTCTGTATGTTATATATAAAAATTATACAAATTTTATCGGCTACAAAATATAAATAATTCATAACGCGGGCGGAAAGTAATTAAAAAAAAACCATCGCTTTGGGCGAGCGAATTCACCCTAAAGTGGATGTTATTTGCTATGCTCCTTTTAATTTGATTCTGTTGTTCTAACTAAAAAGACGATTTTTTTGTTAAATAATCCAATTAGACAACCTCGATAACAAAAAACTATCCATTTTAGCCGCCCTCTCCATTACTAATCTAGTTGGACAATAAGTAATGACACAACTAAAAGGGAAGAAATTCAAAAATAGCTAGATTTACAAGTGTTTATTCAAAAATAGTCATAGTTTCAAAAGTAATCAAAATTTAGCCACTTTTTAGGTAAAGATAAATCTGAGCGAAATCACTGTTCAAAATCCGAAAAATACTCCAGCATAATATACTGGAGTTCCAGTATAATATACCGGTCCAGCATAATATACGGAGTTTGGAGCACCGGTGCTCCAGTCTCCAGTATATTATACTGGAGTCAGCAAAGTATACCGGTCTAGCATAATATACTGGAAGTTCATACACAGGTGCATCGAACCCCAGTATATTATGCTGGACCGGTCTCTGTTACAGCAAAATAATGGCTATTTTTTATTGTCTTAGCAAACACTGGCTATTTTTGAATGACCAATCCAAAAACTAGCTAGACCGTGCTATTTTAACAATTAAAAGAGGTCATTGGTTAAGGTCCACTTATAATTTGATCTATGCTAATGTAAGAGATTATGGGGTTGTTTGGTACGCAGAATAAATTATCCCGAGATTATAATTCTTGGACTAATTTATCCTACTTGGAAGGTGGGATAATATAATTTCAAGTTTGATGAGATAAGATGGGATAAGGTGAGATATCCTGTATTAAGAATGAGATTAAACTTATATCATATTTGATTGATGGAGATAAATTTATACTGTCAGCCAAACATGATATAAATTTAATACTACACCTTATCTCGAGTACCAAATGACCATCAGAGTATTATATCACAAGTAACTATTTTAATTTAAAGTATAGATGCAATATACTTTACCTACTATTATAAGTCACAGGACCGCATGTTCTAATCAATAATGTAATAAGAACCTATTTCGAGCAACACTAGATTTTGCTCTTTCCTTGGAAGGAGGTTCCAATGGACTCCACGTGTGCCATCATTTTTTTTTTTTTTGGTCAATTCATACAACTAAAAAAAAAGGAAGATAAAAAGATGAAAAGACGAATGAATCATCATCCACAATATCTAGCAGATGCGTAGGAGTAACCTAATTTCGAGTAGACAATTTAGAACATGGGCTCATCACTCATGTAAAGCAGTTTTCCAATATTCATAGCTCAATCGTTGGTTTATATATATATATATATATATATATATATATATATATATATATATATATATATATTATTATTATTATTATTATAAAAGCACGAATAATTTATGCTAAATGTTGAACGACTAAAATATCCTCAAAATATTAATCGACTTTTATGACCTTAAATATTTGTATAATTTAAGTATATAATTGTAAATCATCTAATACTAGAATCTCAGACAGAATTAGTTAGAAGCACCTCTTTCTATTGATATTGATGTGATGCTCTCTTCTCTCGCCCGTAAATCATAGGAAACATCCGCAACAGACATCTTCAAAAAAGCTGATTGGAGTTGCTCATTCCCATTTTCCGTTCTTTTTCGATTTAAACTACACATACGCTATCCTACAAAGTTGATTTTGGATAAGATTCTTTTGAAACTTTATCGGTTTTGGTCTATTCCTTTTAACCTTGAGTTTTGGATTATGCTAATTTGTATGACAAGGAACGAAGTATTGATCTATTTTTTATTCTTTGTTACTGACTTTTTCTCAAGTAGTTTTTGTTTGATAAAATTTTATTATCTAAAACTATTCTCGAAACATTAGTTGACTTGTATTTAAGGATAAATTATAAATAATTTAAGTCTAAAAAAAAATTCGGTTTAAGTTACACAAAGTTGATATTTGTCAAAATTCTCTTGGACATTACCATTTTGAACTAATTATATTAATTGGTATCACAACCTACAAAGTATTGATCGTTTTTGTCGTCATTATTAGACTTATTTCAGATTTCTCAAGTAATTTATGATTGATAAGCTTTTATTGTCTAAAATTAAAAAATAAACATATTTTATCAAGATAAGGAATTGATAAAGGTAATTAAAAGAGATCAATGGAATGCTTTTTACTTTTATAGGAAGAGAAGATATGATGCTGGCAGGTATCTTGTAGCACAGATTTTAACCCTTTTTTCCTGTTCGATAAAATTTTATGTCTAAAATTAAAAATTAATCATGTTTTATTAAGATAAAGAATTGATAAAAATAATTAAAAGGATCAATGGAATACTTTTCGCTTTAATGGGAAAAGAAGACACGATGTTGATGAGTATCTTGTAGCACATATTTTAACCTTCTTTTTTAATCCTATCATTAAAAGAGATTTAAGCTGAATAATATAAAATAAACCAAATCAAGTTTCAGCCTTTTGAATTTACAAAAACACATATCGATAAATTAGACATATATTAACAACTAGTGAATTTGCCGCGCTTCGCGCGGTCACAAAATAAATTAATAAATATAAAAAAGTCCTTTATAATTTTAATTCTATAATTTGAGAAAATTACAGTACATACATATACACACACCCACTATATTGGTACTTTATAAAGTTTTTTGTAGTTTATGATAAACCAAAAACAAAAAAAAAAGAATAAGATAAAGGAAGAAAATTAAAAAACATGAAAACGGAGAAGAAGTTACAAATCCAATTTTTTTGACACACTACGTAAAAAGAAGAAAGAAATGTACAATTCTTTTCTTTCATTTTTCCCTTTTATTTCTCTTTCCTTCTTTTCTTCTTTTTCTCCCTCTAAGTTATGTTTTCCTCTATCACTAAGATAAACTCTTTTTTTATTCTCCTAATTTATTTTTGTAACAAACATATAAATAATTGTGCAAATTACACTATTCCATATAAATATTCATGCAGTTTCTATATAGGTATTTTTCAAAATTTCTTGTATTTATGATAAACCAAAAAAAAAGAAAAAGAATAAGAAAGAGGGAGGAAATTAAAAGCATGAAAAAGCAGATGGAAGACACAAATCCAATTTTTTTGACACACTACAAAAGAAGAAAGAAATGTACGAATTTTTTCTTTTCTTTTTTCCCTTTTGTTTCTCTTCCTTATTTTCTTCTTTTTCTCCCTCTAACTTACGTTCTCTGTCATCAGTAAGATAAACTCATTTTTTATTCTCCTAATTTGCCTTTGTAACAAACATCTGAATATATAAATCTGCAAACTACACTATTCCATATAAATACCCATGCACAGTCTTTAGAAAGGTGAGATTATCATTAAACAGAACCAATTGAAAAAGAAAGATTATACATGATCAACATCCACCAAGATTTCAGGTTGTAAATATCTCTCCTGAATCAAAAATAACAAAATATGTTAGGATATTACCACAAAAGAGAGTTGACGTTAAAATTGACCAATTAAAAAGGAAAAATTACACATAACCAACATGCGCCAAAACTTCAGACTACAAATATGTCTTCTGGACCTGAAAAAATCAAGTATGTTAGGATATATTTTTGAAAATCTGTGCAACTAAGAGTGCTATCCTATAAAACTATAACAATTTTTAAGACATATGCAATCATGGAAATGAGTACAAAGAAAGTGAGTGAAAATAAAAAGTATAGAGGGAGAAGTGGGTGCTGGGGAGAAATATATAAAGATAATTAATTACTAATTAAAAGACAACCACATTAAAATGTGAGTGAAGGAAGAAAATAAATGCATATGTTTAAATGAGGAAGGAGAGTGAAACTAATAAGAAGGAGAGGAGACGTTAGGATAGGACAAACGTTTTTGGAAAGAGTATAAATGGTAATTAAGAGGAAAGAAATTAATGATATATTAGACTATTAAAAATAAAATAAATGAAAAAATGAGGGGGGGAAAGTCAAAAAAAAGGAGAAAAAAGATAAATATAATCCTTGGCCAAAGAGAGGTGCCAAGTCATCTTATTTTTTCCCTCAATTATATTTATATATAGATTACTGGAGCAAGTTGTAATGGAGCAAAGCTGCTTGATTAGATACAAGATTGAAAGTTTATGAATTTTGACACGAGATATTTCGTGCATCGCATGAATATAGAGCATAGTATATATATAAGGATAATTTGAATGTATATATAAAGTTTGTAAATTTAAATTAAAATTAAAAAAATTATGTTTTATTACCATGTTATCATACTTAATTCGGTTAATGATCATATGCAATTATATTAGGAACTTTTGTTATCTTAATTCAAATTATGTAAATACTACTTCACTTCTGGCAAAAAAAAAACTCCATATAGCTGTAAACTCTTTCACATTTAAAATCCTATAATTATAGTTCTTCAAAACACTATAGCTATATTTGAATAAAGCGAATTTCTTTTAAAATAAATGTAATATATAAGGTACATGTCTATGTTTATCCAGATAACAAAAAAAGTTTAAAAGTTGATAAACATTTACTTATATATACAATGGAGTAAACCTATGTCACACCTCCTTTTTCCGCCCCCGCGAGGGGTGCAAGGGAGTTTTTCCAATTAAAGGACAATCGAAACGGGATTTATTTATTTATTTCAGAGTCGTCACTTGGGAGATTTAGGGTGTCCCAAGTCACCAATTTTAATCCCGAATCGAGGAAAAGAATGACTTTGTATTACAGTTCGCGAACCAGAAATCCGGATAAGGAATTCTGTTAACCCGGGAGAAGGTATTAGGCATTCCCAAATTCCGTGGTTTTAGCACGGTCGCTCAATTGTCATATTTGGCTCATTTATCTGATTTTTAAACAATTAAGAACTTATATGCAAATTTAACTTTTAAAACCGCTTTTATCATTATTTATTTTATACAAAATTGCAACGTCGTGAAAACGCATCTCGAACCACGCCACAACCAGTGCACACGTGATTTTTTGACGCATTTTGACTTCGTCAAGATCGTGATTTGGGTTACATAAATGTACACCCGTATTTAAGAAAATAACCTTATTAAATATGCGCCAAAATACTACGCGTTATGATACGATTATGTAGGACTGTGAATTTTACTAAATCGCCCATCTCGGAATCTAGGTATTTTCTTATATTAAAAAAAATAAGATTGGAGGACTGCAATTTTTTGTATTATTTATATTTATTTATTTTTTAGCGAGATCCTCCCTTATTTTTAGGAATACCCTTTAATGACTACATCTTTATTATTACTAAGTTTGTATATGATTATGAAGTCAATCTCTACATACTTAAAAATAACATATTAATTACAAATTTAAAACGAATATTAATGGAAAGTAATATTACTAAAATTATAATTACAAACAACATAGAATTGTCAAAAAATAAAAAAAAATAAAAACTAATTATCCCATAGTTGGATTAAAACATATTGTTAGTATGACTTAAGCTTATTGAAATTAATTATTTACAAATACTGAAAATTAAAAAAAAAAAACTTGATTACTAAACCATATTTCTAAAAGTTAAACAATTTAAACTTAACTAACTTTGTTTTAATTCACATCATGTCCTAATACTTGATTCGCAAACTAATTCATGTTTTAACTGAAATTAACTACATGATTCCGATTAACTTATTGTTGACAAAAAACCTTATGAATAAGGAATTAATCAATTTTTGCCAAACTGATTCAATAACGCCATTTTTTACGTTATTTCTTCTATTTTTATTATTAAACAGTTTTAATTAGTAATCCGTTTTGAATATATTTCCTAATAGTCCGGTTAAGGCGTTATTTAATATATCGCTATAACATGTCTAATGACAGTGATTTACAGAATAATAATACATGAAATAATCTAAATACAATAAAAAAAATTAAAACTAAATTAGAAATTTAACATTCCGTTCTTCATTTCAGCTTACAAAATGCCAAAATTACAGTTGTGTACCTGGTATTGCCAATATAAGAAGAAGAAAGTCAGCCACGCAGTAATAACAATACAGCACAGCAACAAAAGTCCAACAGCAGTAACAACCCAGGAACAGAGTTTGCAAACCAGTGGAGCAGTAATCCCAAAAAAAAAAAGCTTCAAGCTTTGATGAAACAACAATTAATTCTAATTTCAAACAATGAAAGAAAGCAGAAGATTTTTTTTTAGTTTTTTTTTTATTTTTTGAAAGTTTAAATATTTTTCGGAATTTTCTCTCTCTTAAATGTTCAGCCCTTTATTTTCTCTCTCTTATTTTTCTTTCTGTTCTTCTCTATATTCAGATTCGTTCCTCTCCTATCTGTATTCTGTTTTTTTTTCTCTCCTATCCCCCCTTATTCTGATTTCAAGACTTCTTATATATAACTCATCCCATAAATCTTTCAATTAATTAAAATCAATACTTTTTCTCCACCCAACCCATTATCTTCTCACTCATCCCCATTACATTAAATAAACATATCACACCACCCCATTATATTTTGCCCCTCATGCCTAACATAAAATAATACAAGATTCCCCCACTAAATTTTGTCTTGTCCCCCCTTTATATTAAATAACCATATCACAACCCACCTCATTACATTTTGTCCCCCATGCTTCATATAAAAAATTACAAAATGTACAATTCCTAAACTACCCCTCCGACCTTACTGAAATTACCAAACTAACCTCTGAACGTACTGCAAATTACCAAACTTCCCCATCAGCTATAACACATCAATTAATCACACTCAACCAAAATATAACCAATATGACCAATTTTTATATAAATTCAAACAACAATATGAACACGGATGAACATCATAACAACAATATCACATGAACACAAATTGAACAACAAAGAATAACTAAGATTTGTTTGAACAATATTTTTAGCAACAACAAACCTATTTTCGGATTCAATCAACAACAACAATCAAACAAGCATATTTAGATTTCTAAATTCAATAATATTGAACTTAAAATTAACTCTAACAACATTACAACAAACAATTCCTATATTAAACTTTAAACAAGATTATGAGACAATTTCAAGAAATAATCATAAATGATAAACAAGAAATCAAACTATACAAATTTCGGATTCAAGATCAAAGTATGAACATGAATGAATCCATTTTTTTAAAACAACAAACATGACGGATTAAATGATTCAAACAACATTAATAATTTCTGGAAAAATACATAACAGCATGAAACAAATTGAAGAAATAATTAATTAGATTTCAATTTGAATCTAACAAACATTAAACTAACAAATATTTATTCTAACAACAATACAAACATGAAATAAACATGAAAAACAACTAATTAACTTCCATTTGAAATCTGAAAATTAATTTAACAAAACATATGAACATGACTAAAAAAAATCAAATATCTAACCATAGACATGAACAAAACAAACATTTGCCGATTTTAGATTCGAAAATATCAAAACAAAATACGGACAAAATAAAACTCAAAAACTACTAACCGGAGATGAACAACGACGAATTCGATTGTATGGACTGTTTTGACAACCCTCAAATGGGAATAAATCTGCCCGGACTCAACAACGAACTCAACAACGAACAAACGACGGAGACGATCCGAAGCAAACGAAGAAGATGAAGAAGGCGTTGGACGTAGCAAGGTCGACGGACTGTGGCGGACGCAGCTGAAGCAGCTATGGTCGTCGACATGCTGCTGCGTTCAATGACTAAGGTCGTCGATGAGGAACAGCAACAGTCGACGCAGCAGAAACTGTGCTCGAGCAGCAACAATATCCATGGCCATAGTTGTTCGAGCTGAAGAAGACGAAGTGAGGCAGCAGCAGCTCGGACGGCGAGGTTGAAACAGAAGTAGCAGCTTGATGGGTCTGTTTGGCTCGAACGGGACGTCGAGTAGTTGTTCATCAAGGAGGAAGATGAAGCAGCAGCTCGGACGACGACGTCCATGGCAGCAGCGCACGTCGAGCAGCAGGTGAAGGAGTAGAAATGGCTGCGTCAATGGCGGACGCGGGCAGCAGCTGCGACGTTGAAGCAGCAGCGGAAATCTCAACTATGGGCTTTCATGGTGGAGCTCGACGGACTAGTTGTTGGTTGTCGAAGACGAAGCAACGACGGGGTTGGAGAAGGTTGTTGGTTCGGCCGCGTTCGGAGGTCGTTTGGTTGAGCCGGGGTCATGAGGGTGACGTGCGTGTGTGTGTGTGTAGCCATGGCTTCTTGAGGTTGAAGGCAAAGGGAAGCCATGGGAGGTGGAGAAGCTTGAGGAAGAAGAAGAAGATAGGAGGGGTGGGGGCGGATGACTTAAGTTTTTAGGGTTTTGTTTCTTTTTTGTTTTTTTTGTTTTGTTTTACAAGATAGGGGGGTGTTGGGTTATGTACTGGGTCGACCCAGTTCGAAATGGACTGGGTCGTAGGGAAGATTGGGCCATTTTTGGGCCTGTGGCTTGAAATCGAAGAAGAGACCCAATTCCGACTTTCTTTATATTTTCGCTCTCTTTTCTTCTTTTATTTCTCTAAAATTAAATTATAAAAAATACTTAAATTATTATTAAGAATTAAATTAAGTTATAAAGGCGCAAATTAACTCCCAATAACAATTAACGCATAATTAAGTAATAATTAAGCATAAAATTGTATATTTGGACATTAAATGCTAAAAATGCAAACGATGCCTATTTTTGTAATTTTTATTTTTTGTAAAACAAACTTAATTACTAACAATTGTAGAATTAAATCCTACATGCAAAATGCGACATATTTTTGTATTTTTATTAATTTAACAAATAAACATGCACAGACAAATACAAATAATTATTCAAAATATCACAAAAATTGCACACCAAGGAAAATTATTTTATTTTTGAATTTTTTGGGAGTAATTCTCATATTGGGCAAAAATCACGTGCTTACAGCTGCCCCTCTTTGCCCGAAGACACGAAGGGTTTTCGTGCAAAGATAAAGCGAGCGATTTTTTGCCCATCCGAGTACTCCGTGTGAAGCATTTTTTTGAAAAAGATTTGACCGAACCTTTGCTTCAAAGGTTTCCTACATATCCTGGGCTAAACAGGAATCAGGTCAATGTAGTTCGGGAAGTTTTGGTAGTTGGGACTACCGTGAGACTGCAATGTTACTGTTGTTGCATGCTATTACCACTGCTTACCGATCTCCTTGTTACACCATGCTTAAAAGAAAACAAGAAGCTAGGCTAGAGTACAATTTGTTTTTGTTGCCTTGCTTCCTTGTCTGCTTGCATTTCTTCCGGTGCTTTTCTTCTTTTGACACATGTACTTGAGTTTGTACTGTGACCTCTTGTTGCAACCTTCTATTTCCCGGTGCCGGGGAATTTTATTGTTTCCTGCTGGGGATTCCTATTGTAACCCTCTATTTTATTGTCCTCTGACTTGATCTTGAAATGTATGCCTCTGTTATCTGGGCGGGCTCCCAACTTCAATACTTGAAAATTAAAGACTTGAAATGTATGCCTCTGTTATCTGGGCGGGCTCCCAACTTCAATGCTTGAAATGTAAAGACTGAAATGTATGCCTCTGTTGTCTGGGCGGGCTCCCAACTTCGACGCTTGAAATATAAAGACTGAAATATATCCTCTGTTCTATGGGCGGGCTCCCAACTTCAACACTTGAAATGAAAAGACTGAATGTATGCCTCTGTTATCTGGGCGGGCTCCCAACTTTAACGCTTGAAATATAAAAACTGAAATGTATTCCTCTGTTCTATGGGCGGGCTCCCAACTTCAACACTTGAAATGAAAAGACTGAATGTATGCCTCTGTTATCTGGGTGGGCTCCCAACTTCAATGCTTGAAATATAAAGACTGAAATGTATTCCTCTGTTCTATGGGTGGGCTCCCAACTTCAACACTTGAAATGAAAAGACTGAATGTATGCCTCTGTTATCTGGGCGGGCTCCCAACTTCAACGCTTGGAATGTAAAGACTGAAATGTATGCCTCTGTTATCTGGGCGGGCTCCCAACTTCAATGCTTGAAATGAAAAGACTGAAATGTATTCCTCTGTTATCTGGGCGGGCTCCCAACTTCAACTCTTGAAATGTAAAGACTGAATGTATGCCTCTGTTATCTGGGCGGGCTCCCAACTTCAATGCTTGAAATGTAAAGACTGAAATGTATGCCTCTGTTATCTGGGCGGGCTCCCAACTTCAATGCTTGAAATGAAAAGACTGAAATGTATTCCTCTGTTATCTGGGCGGGCTCCCAACTTCAACTCTTGAAATGTAAAGACTGAAATGTATGCCTCTGTTATCTGGGCGGGCTCCCAACTTCAACTCTGAATTGGAATATCTCTATTCTCCAGGCAGACTTCTGACTTTTAAAATTTAAACTGTGTGTCTCTGTTCTTCAGGCGGACTCCTGACATCAAACTTGAAAAGTATGTCTCTGTTCTCCAGGAGGACTCCTGATTTTTAAAATTTAAGTTGTATGTCTCCGTTCTTCAGGCGGACTCCTGACGTCAAACTTGAAAAGTACGTCTCTGTTCTCCAGGCGGACTCCAGATTGCTAAATTTGAAATGAATGTCTCTATTCTCCAGGCGGATTCCTGATTTTTGAAATTAAAACTGTATGTCTCCGTTCTTCAGGCGGACTCCTGACGTCAAACTTGAAAAGTATGTCTCTGTTCTCCAGGCGGACTCCTGATAACTTGCATTTTATCCTGATTAGTGTTTGTTTTTTCCCCCTGGAGAATTCCTCTTCAACAACTAACTTTTCTCCCCCTGCTCAATCAAAGAAAATTTTGTCAGTTTAAAACGGTGGTTAGTTGATGGCATTCTTGCTGAAAAATCCTTCCACTGCCTTGCTTTGTGTTGACTAATTTCCACGTACTGACCCTGAACCGCTTGACTTTCTGACCAACTTTTAGATTTCCCAACCTCTGGCGACCTAAATGTTTTACACCCCTGCTGTTATTTCACTTTTCTGACCTTTTTGTTTGAGCTTTCGCCTTTCCCACGACATTCCCCAATCATTTCACCGATGAAACTTTCGTTAATTCCCTGTATTCCACTTGACATCAAGTTGTTTTTGACATGCTCTGACCACGTTGTGCTTTATAATTCTAGAAGCTGGTAGTGAACTTTGAAGTCCTTTCTGCTTGCATTGAACAAAACCGGCACTGAAACATCTCAGCTAGATAAAACCCTCAAAATAAAATGAAATGCAATGATTCTTGAGTTAAGGATAATAAGAATCCAAAACCAGATGACTGTTTGAAAAGAGAAGGAAAAGAAACTTATCTGAGCGAGACAACTAGTACCAATGGTCATGACATGCATTTTGGATTAATCAGCCCAATCTGTTCAACCAAACAAACTCTCAATTGTCGTACCTCATTGCCCAGAACTTCCATCACTTGTTTGATTTATCCAGACCTTAACCTTGTTTCCCTGCGGTACCGCGAAACGGTTTCTATCAACAGACCTTTCTCAGTTTTCCATTTCTTATCTCACCTTCGCCTTGAGGTGCCCTTAAAGGTTTTCACCAACAAGACTCTCTCATTTATTTTTCTCTCAGCTCCCGTCGCCTTACGGTGACCGTGAGGGTTTTCACCCATAAGACTCTCTAATTTATTTTTGTTCTTCTTGCTCGAACCAGAGAGTTGCCCCTGTCGTGAGTTATTCCTACCTGTTCATCTTGGCATTTCTCAAAACTGATCATAAGGTCTTTCTTTGGACCGTAATGTAGGCTTTTGGATTAAGCTAGAAAGAAAGGTATAAAAGGCTCAGAATAATTCAAATGGGTTCAAATTACAACTTTCGGAATCCAACTTTCATAACAATCACCACTTCTGCCCCATCTTCTTGCTTGGGGCTTTTTTTGGATTTCTATTTGGTATGACTGAACCTCGGAGTAAGGCTGCCTACGTACCCTTTCGGGATCAAGTCAAACGTAGTTCACTTCATAGAGACTACGTTGTTATG